>NW_024404460.1:1332556-1680485 GCF_905171775.1 Rana temporaria | reverse complement strand
AGGGACTGTACTTACCCATCCAAGCGAGGACTCGCTGACGCATTCCTAACAGAACTACAACCAAAATGGAGGTAGCTGTCGGCCCGGTCCACTGTGAGTGAGACAACACCACAGCCCAGTCATATGTGGACCTCGGAGCAAAGTTTACCGGCCCCCCCAGGAGTCATGGGGTATGGCGTGGCAGACCAAGCATCTTTGCAAAGGTGTGCTCACGCTTGCTGGTCGGACTGAGTAGACTACAAGGATCTATATTATCCAGCCTGTCTCTCAGCCGACAGTTGAAAGAAGATTCTTCAAGAAAAAGTAAAATAAAGTTTCTCCTCAGGGCGCTGGGCCCAAAGGGAGCCATACGTCCTTCTCCTTGCTAGGCAGAACGAAACTGAGGCTGCAAGCTGCAGTGAGGAGGGTCATGTCTGGAGGGACCGCCCCCTGGGCGGGGCTGTTCAACTCTGTTAATGTAACATGTATTTAACTATTTAACATGTTTCTGCCTAGTCCTCTCCTGTAAACAGGGAACATAACCCACTTGTCAAGATTTAAGGAGCTGTGTCCGTCCATGGACGATAAGAGAAATTACAAAAGAGAGACATAAATTAGATAATTAAGATTGCAAAGACACTCATAGAAACATTGTATGAAAGCAATTGAATATGCCGCAGCAATTCTATGTATAGTCCAAAAAGGACATAAAAACCCCCTTGATACAAGTAATGCATAGGTATGATTATATTAATATTTTTCTAAAAGGACATGAATGAAGCATAGCCAAGTGGAACATCACGTGACAGACAACCACAAAACGTATGCTGTGCAACAAAGGCATGGAATATGTAAATCTCGGGAAATATACGACATGTGCCAAAAGGTGGGCATACCAGCTGTGATGCTTATAGTGGAAAAGGGGGGGGGGGGAGGAAACACTGGCTCTGTATGGCAAAGATATAAAAATTGTTATGAAGGTATAGGTGGATGGAGCTTGTAATTTAAAGATCCAACGCTGTTCATGTTGGAGCAATGTTTTATTCCACTCGCCGCCTCTATCAGGAATATGGATTCTGTAGAGTGCGGCGAAGGAAACCTTGGGTACAGTGTAATTGTATTGTGACACTGCATGTCACCCAATGGAAAGATATCGGTTACCAATCTCCATCCTATAGGTATGCTTAGCTATTCTTCGCCAGAACTCTTGTTTAGTCTTTCCAATGTAAAATGCACCGCATTCACACTCCATCAAATACACGACGCCTCGCGTCCGACAATTGGTGAAGTTTGATGGTTTGACTTTGAATGTGTCCCTTTTGGAAAGTCGCAAAGTCCCTTCCTTTTTCATGAGTGGACAATAGGAACAGTGACCACATGGGAGAGTGCCATGCACTGAGCAATATGTTTTTTTCTTTGCGACATCTTTATATTCACTTTGTACTAGACGATCTTTGATCGAAATAGCACGTTTAAATGTGATAGAAGGATCGTCAGCAATGAATGGTTTGATTTTGGGATCGTCCGTTAGGATAGTCCAATTTTTTGGAGTATTAGTGCATGAGGTTGACCCATTCATTGCCCTGATACATACTCATGGTGATGAAAAAAGGTACAACAGCGATGGGGGAATGACAATTGGGGTTCCAATGCCATGCAACTCATGTCCTATCTCCACAGTGTCAATAGGGGAACGGGTGTTTAACCATCCAAAAAATTACGTAGAAGGGACAAAACTCGCTTCGAAAAGTTTGCCGCACTCTTCCTGAACATCTCGATGGTTGGGCTCATTCTGGAAGCAATGAGCCGCTGGTCTGGATGGATGATTAGTCTCTCGATACCTCGTGGATTGGGTAGGGCAATATCGTTGCAGATGACCGGTTCGGTTACAGGTATAGTACTTAGGTCCGGTAGGAGGGTTGGGTCAGGCTGGGGGTCTAGAGGCGGACCACTGAGGTACTGAAGTTGGCTTAGAGGCTGGTAAACTGGGCCAAGATAGTAGATAGTGGATTTCGCCTGACCTTTGAGAGTCAAGATATTCATCGGCCAAAGTAGCCGCTTGCTGTACAGTCCGTGGTCGCTTATCTCGCACCCAATCCTGTACTACTGGGGTGTGGTTAAAGAACTGTTCTAAGAGTACTGGCTGGGTGATGTCCTCTATGGTATGAGCATGGCTTCCCTGGAACCAGCCCTTAAAGGTTCCGCTGCAGACGATGTGCCCACTCCGCGTATGTTGTGTTGGTTTGTTTCCGGGATTCTCGAAAACGTAATCCGTCTGGCTTCGGGTGTAATGGCAAATCGGGCTAGCAAAGCTTCTTTTACCCAGTCATAGTCTTTAGCGTCCTCGTCCTCCAGGGCCTGATACGCATCCGCCGCTCTGCCAGTTAAATTACTCGCCAGTAAGGCAACCCAATCTTGGGACAGTACTTCATGTATCTGGCATAGTCTCTCAAAGTCCTGCAGGAATGCTTCAATTTCCTCCTCTCCTCCTTTAAATAGTTTGAACGCCCGAAAGGGCAACTTACGGAAAGTCGCTGCATCTTTAGGCGTTTTCTCCGATTGCCGTATTTCTGCCATTCTCTGCTCATGTTGCCGCTCTCGTTCTCTCTCGTCACTCATCCTGCAGGTGGATGTCTCTAATGGCATTCTGTATGGCGGTCTCTGATGGGTTAGCACCATATAATGCCAACCGCTCTCGAACTCGTTGCTGAAACAAGTCTTCAACTGACCGGGGTCCTGCATCACCATCCCTCTGATCCATCTCGACTAGCTCACTGATCAGGGTGGCCTTGTTCTTTGTCCCACCGGCCCCTCCACGGCTCTCAAGTAAGTCTTTCAGCGTGGCTCTCCTGCATGCTGCATAGCTTGTCATTCATTGTGGTGGTTTGGAGTGTCCCAGTAACTGGAGAGCAAATCCCACCGCTGCCAACCAATGTAACGAGACCCTTGCTCACTCGGTTCCACTCTCCCGAGACTCCTCTGCTGCTATTGAATCAGATTGCAGATCGCAACGTCTGATGGTTCGGCCATCCGATGCTCTGGGATACGAACTACAGCTATGTGCCGTTCGAAATCCATCAGAACAAACACCAGGCAGGCTGTATGTAAGTTCAAACAGGAAACTCTTTTATTGGAAGCACACAACACACTTTTATACAGAAATTTGAACATCCCGCCCCCAACAACCGCTTTCCTATTGGTCAATTGTAACGTACATTGCAGTTCTCCATTAGGTCCTCTTAGCCATGCAAATTAGGATATGAAACAGGGTCAGCAGGGATTGGTCCGATAGCTTGAATAGAAGGACTGCTATGTGTAATGAGACAGAAGCCCCAGGGGGCAATCAATGTACACAAACAGCCAGACACAGTACAATGCTTTTCCTCCAGAACATTGAGGTGTCTGGGGGGGGGGGGGTTAGCCTTAAGACAGGGCAGAAGACCCCCCACTGTGTAACTGATTTCAAGGAGAAACACTTCTGCATTCCAAGGTCCATGACACAGATATTACAGGAGAGGAAGGAGCCAAGCATGGAAAGGTTAGAGCATCCTGTCTCAGGCGGAGCTGCTTTTTTGTCTTTTTTAGTCCCTGAATTTCTCCCTTGGGAAGACACATTACTAAGCAAAAGCCGAGGTACCAAAACGCATCTACTACTGTGCTAGCAATCTACATAAAGTATGCAACTAATAACACAGTTTCATGCTTTGATTAGGTGTCTTATTTGGGAGTGCTTAGCCAACCACATAGAGTCTTTCGTGCCCTCAAGCTGCTACGTCACCATCAAAGCAGGGAGCTCCAGGCTTGTGAGGCTCCTTTCTGGTCGCTAAACATGCTCACCACCCTGCCCCCCTTCGCCATGCACATAAAGTGCGCCCCCCTGCAGCAGAGGAGTGTGCTGTCCTGAAGGAACTGACACTGTAATGGAGCCTGGTGAGTGAACAATCAACTCTTTACTCCCTCTAGTGGCGGTAAAAGAGAAGACACCTACCCAATATAGGAAAGGTCCTTAAGAATAATGCTTAGGATTCTTTTCTAGCTTACCTTATCCCCGCCACAGGTCTGCTGAAGACCAGACAGATCCAATCTTCACCCATCACGGCGAATATGTGTGCCAATCTTCAGGAATATGGGTTCCTACTTAAAGGAGACCTCTTCCCTGGGCCTTGTAAAAGACTTTGCCAGGACTTTTAGCAAATAGTTTAGCGAAAGTGCTGGATCCTAGAGCCCAGTCCTCCAAAGAGAGACATTACAGGCGACACCTCATCCATGAGGCCCGGATAGCATCCAGTTTTGGCGTAAATAATTTGGGCGTCTTGGATGGACCCGAAAGTGTAGCTCTTTTACCCCCAGAGGGCTTCTTTGGCAGAGCTTTCTTAAGCACATCCTAATCGCATCCAACACCTTAGACGCTGGCGAAAAAACTGAGGCACTTCCCTTAGGGTGAGCTATACAACCCACTATGTAATGAATAGAAGCTCTGTGTCCCGTGGTGTACGATAAAATAAAATAAACTTGATTTTGCAAAGAATTGTGGGAAAAAGTTACAAATTCAAAAAATTCACCATGCCTCTTTCCAAATACCTTGGAATGTCTTCTTTCCAAAAAGGGATCATTTGGGGGGTATTTGTACTTTTCTGGCATGTTAGGGACTCAAGAAATGAGATAGGCCGTCAGTACTTCAGGTGTGATCAATTTTCAGAGATTTGCACCATAGCTTGTGGACTCTAGAAAAAAAGTGGCGTTTGGGAACCTGCCACTGAGGTACCGCACATTCCACAAACTCACAGAAGGGGGCAGAATCTACCAACTGAAAAGGCAGCAGTTGAAGTTCTAGCAATTTATCCAAGCTAGCATTCAACCGCTGGGCATGTGGATGGCTGGGAGCGAACTTCTTTCGCTGGGGCAGGGAAATTTGCCTGGTACAATCGGACATTGGTGTACCGATAGTAGATTGCCCACAAGTACTTGGCAGTGACACACCTAATTCAAAACCTTCAGTCCAATCAGTGCAGGTTTCTGAGAGGACTGAAGGTATAGTGAGGTTTGAGATCCCAGCTGATGAGGAGCAAGGGGAGGTCCGCTTTGTTCTTTGGTGTGGATCTTTTATGTACGCTTGCCAACGAACTGCATGGCAGGTCGACATATGTCTGGTCAAGCATGTGGTGCCCAAGTGGGTGATGTTTTGGCCACGCGAGATACGCTTGAGACATATGTTGCAAATAGCAGCGGTGCAATCTGATGCACTTGTCTCAAAAAAGGCCCACACCAAAGAACTTTTGGAATAACGCTGAGAGACAGCAGCGCCCTGCACATGCGGAGCTCTGCTGTGTGATGCAGTCGTTGTGCTGCCCTTAAGCTGGCCCCAGGAGGTCATCCTGCCTCGTTGGAGATGTGCCTGTGCCTCCTCCTCTCAGGCACCCACGTGGAGTCAGTGACCTCATCATCCCCTCCCTCCTCATCGCTGGAGCAAACCTGGCAGTATGCTGCAGCTGGGGGAACATGACTGCCAGATTGCTGTCCATCTTGGGCACCCCCTTTCTCTGGGCTCATGTTACTGCCTTCCTCTAGCTGTTTACCATCATCGGAGCCTACAAAACGCTGGGCATCCTCCTGCAGCATGTACCCAACACTAGTGGTGCAACTGATTACCGTTGATCTGTGATCCGAACGGGTCACTCCCTTCGGATCGGCACGCTATGCTATGGATCCGCCATCTTGGTACACCCGGTGGCGGCCCTCCTCTCTGTTTACACCCACAGAGGAGGAGGAGCCCGCGCTCGAGGGACACACACGGCACTGTCTGAGGTCTGTAAGGGGGACTAGCAGTCATACTGATGAGGGGTCTGCACTGAGGGGTTACTGTCTTCCTGCACTACTGGGGGTTACTGTCTGCCTGCACTACTGGGGGTTACTGTCTGCCTGCACTACTGGAGGTTACTGTCTGCCTGCCTGTACTACTGGGGGTTACGGTCTGCCTGCCTGTACTACTGGGGGTTACGGTCTGCCTGCCTGTACTACGGGGGGTTACGGTCTGCCTGCCTGTACTACTGGGGGTTTCGGTCTGCCAGCCTGCACTACGGGGGGTTACGGTCTGCCAGCCTGCACTACGGGGGGTTACGGTCTGCCTGCCTGTACTACTGGGGGTTACGGTCTGCCTGCCTGCACTACTGGAGGTTACGGTCTGCCTGCTTGTACTACTGGGGGTTACGGTCTGCCTGCACTACTGGGGGTTACTGTCTGCCTGCCTGCACTACTGGGGGTTACGGTCTGCCTGCCTGTACTACTGGGGGTTACGGTCTGCCTGCCTGTACTACTGGGGGTTACGGTCTGCCTGCCTGTACTACTGGGGGTTACGGTCTGCCTGCCTGTACTACTGGGGGTTACGGTCTGCCTGCCTGCACTACTGGGGGTTACGGTCTGCCTGCCTGTACTACTGGGGGTTACGGTCTGCCTGCCTGTACTACTGGGGGTTACGGTCTGCCTGCCTGCACTACTGGGGGTTACGGTCTGCCTGCCTGCACTACTGGGGGTTACGGTCTGCCTGCCTGTACTACTGGGGGTTACGGTCTGCCTGCCTGTACTACTGGGGGTTACTGTCTGCCTGCCTGCACTACTGGGGGTTACTGTCTGCCTGCCTGCACTACTGGGGGTTACGGTCTGCCTGCCTGTACTACTGGGGGTTACCGTCTGCCTGCCTGCACTACTGGGGGTTACTGTCTGCCTGCACTACTGGGGGTGTCTGTACTGAGGGGGGGGACTATAGTTGGTGGGGGGGGGGGGTGATACCATTTTTTTTGTTGACGCAACTGCAGTGGGGGAGATGTGGATATTACAGTGGGGGGGAGATGTGGATATTACAGTGGGGGGGAGATGTGGATATTACAGTGGGGGGGGACATGTGGATATTACAGTGGGGGGGGGGATGTGGATATTACAGTGGGGGGGGGGGTGTGGATATTACAGTGGGGGGGGATGTGGATATTACAGTGGGGGGGATGTGGATATTACAGTGGGGGGGGGGGAGATGTGGATATTACAGTGGGGGAGATTTTTTCTTTTTTGCTGATCCGAAAAATGATCCTCGGATCAGGAGTCACGGATCGGAACGATCCCAACCGTGAGTTTTTTGATCCGTTGCACCCCTACCCAAAACTGTGGTCAAACAGTTCGGGGGACTCCTCAGGAGGACATGGTGGGGCTAGGAAAGGAGTGACTGATGCTATTGAGCCGAGGGAAGAGACTGCTTTGGCAGACAAAGTACCCTGAGCCTGGGTGAGAGAGGAGGATGAGGATGAGGATGGCTTGGTCATCCACTCTACCAACTCTTATGCATGTTGCGGCTCAACATGGCCAGCTGCTGAAAAAAAGGACGAGCGTGTCCCGCGGCCACGTGCTGATGAGGATGCACCGTGTCCACGACCAGCACTGTTGCCTCTAGACACAGAGCCTGCTTGCCCTCTTTTATTGGCCTGTGAGTGTCTGCAGCTCCTTGTTTGCCTTCCAGACATATTGTATTTGATGTATTGGAATAGGTACACAAGGAATTGTCTACAGTCAGCTTTAGCTGCACACTGAGCCCAGTATACACAACACTGACTTAATATACTGCAGCGAGAATAACAGGAACACTCTGAAGTGAGATCTAGCTAAACTGAATACAGTGTATGTATACATATATATACACACACAACTCCTAGGATGCATATATATACTAAATACACCGACACGCAGGCAGCCTTATATAGTGTGGGGTGTGTCCCTACTCCCCATAGCCATGATTGGTCAAAGGCACCTTTCCTTTGGCCAATTATGGCTCTCTGTGCTGACGGCGCTATGATTGGCCAAAGCATGCGGGTCATAGTGCATGCTTGGCCAATCATCAGTCAGCAATGCACTTGCGATGACGCAGTGAATTATGGGCTGTGACGCGCCACTTGAATTTGGCGCGAACGGCCCATAATGTTCAAAATTCGGCGAATGAGTGAACAGCTGATGTTCGAGTCGGACATGAGTTTGACTCGAACACGAAGCTCCTCCCTATTCGCTACACATCATGTCTTTCATACGCAGGCTCATTTGGCTATCTCTACAGTTTAGGTTCCACATCCACTGCAGGTTTATTAGTGGGGTGCAGAATTCGGCAGCAGACGCTCTGTCTCGTTTTCATATCTCGTCCTTTTTCCAGCAGGTTCAGGATGCAGACCTCTGTGCCACCCCGTCCCTGCATGTCTCGCTGTTGAGGATGGATTAAACATGCACTGGGCAGGGACATTAGGGTTGATTGACAGGTGACTGTCTATCAACACAAGGAGGGCTTACAGTACGGCCTGGAGAACATTTCAGTCTTTCCTAACCCGGTACCCTAGGTCCGATTGTTTTGATAATCACTACCTTTTGTCTTTTGTGGCCTACTGTCATTTCCAACTGAAATTGTCCCACAATACCATCAAGGGGTATTTGGCAGGTAGCCAACATTTTATTTCTCTACTTCATCCCGGTAGGCAGTCATCGTTTGCAGCTCATTCTGTTAAAGCTATCCTCAGGGGTATTCAGAAGAGCAACCCCCCGAGCCCTACTAACAGGCTGCCTATCGCAGGGCACATCTTCCGGGCCATGTCGGATATTTTGTCTAGGTCTCCTTTTGGGCAGCTACCTAGCCTGGTGCTGAAGGCGGCTATTTAGCCTTTTATGGTTTCCTTAGACCGGGGGAGTTTGCTTGGACGGGAGATAATTCCTGTACACTGATTAGTCAGTCGATCAGGTACCCTGACCATTTCGTGTTACACCTAGAGGCATGTAAAACGCAGCAAACTGGGGCTGGTACCGATATCAGGGATTTCAAGACTGAGGCTGGTTGGTGCCCAGTTTCGGTTTCACTCATGGCCCAGTTATCAGGGGAACCCAGGGCTAGTCCTCTTTTGACAGTTAACGGGGCCCCTCTCACCTCTGCACTTTTCATAAAGTATTGTTGCACCCTCTTAGGGAATCTGGAGTTGAATCCCATGTCCTGCTCAGGTCATTCATTTAGGGTTGGGGCCGCTTCTGCGGCATCGCGCCAGGGTGTCCCGGTTCACATTATTAAAAGGTTAGGCAGGTGGAGGTCATCATGTTACTCCAGGTACATCCCGGAGCCACTCATTGAGAGGTCTCAAGCATTTGTTCATTTGGCCAATTAATTTGTATTGTTTCAATAAACCTCCTTTATATACTCATCCTAATGTCTTTTGTTTTTACCCCCTTTTATGCATACTGACCACGGCACACCCCAGGTCACCTTTCAGCTTTCTTCTGTTTCCTTCCCCTAGTTCCACAAGAGACTCTGAGTACAAATAAATTGTGTCTGCAGTACAGAGAAGGAAGATTATCACCCAGTCCCCGCCCTACTCTGGACCAATCAGTGAGCAGTATGGGTGGAGGAATGGATTTAGTGTTAATGACCCACCTGTGCTGATCTCTGTAGGAGTGTCCTCCTCTATAAATGTCCCCGTTATTCCATCCTCCTCCATAGACTGCTGATCATCCCTCACATACGTCTCTTCTTCTTCTGATTTCACCTCAAATTCTATATCGATTGGATCTCCACTCTAAACCAAGAGAATGAGAGAGAATATCATCTGTAAGATATAATCTTTATTATTGTGACATCACATCTAGAAAATCCACACATCCCCCCACAAGTCCATGTCTAGATGTTCCGTCCCACCAACCTTTAAATAAAGAGGGATGGTGTGACCTTCCTGTGTGGAGTCCCGGGAATACAGAGGACGGGGACATCTCTCTGGGGGGTCTCTGTAGCTGGATGACTCCACCATGGTGTCCTGGTACAGATCTTTGTGTTCTTCCTCCATCACCCCATCCTCATCATCCTCCTCTTTTATCTCTTCTTTAATATTGACCAGTGTGGAATCCTGAGGACGGGGACATCTCTCTGGTGGGTTCCCATTACTGGATCCATCTGTAGGAAACACACACACTGACTGAATCCATTGTTTCTATGTGTTTATCAGATGATGGGGGATCTAGGTGGAGCCTCCCTACTGCTCTCTCCTTTACAATAAAGTCTCCTCTTACCCGGTGATGTGAGGGGCGGCTGATTGTCCATCATGACGTCCTTCCCGGCACCGCTCATGTCTCCTGTCAGCAGTTTGATGATCTCTCTGGTGACTTCTAGAATCTTCTTTGTATTTCTCTATTCTATCAGGGAGGGAGGTGGAGGCAATGTGATTATCATAGGATCTCCAGACTTCACAGGAGGAAAACTCTAGATCTGAACACAAATATCAAAATCAAATCAATGTTCCCAGAATCCTCCTCACCTCACCATTCAGATTTCCATTTTATTAAAGCCCCACTTCAGACTGAGATATAATTTACCCACACAGGACCCCCCACACTATGCAGGATAAAAGCTTGTAGCAGGTATTCTAATGTCATTACATACAATGCAGGACCAACAGTCCCACTTTGCTAGTGAGGATGCCAAGGGTCCACCCACATCCTAAGAGCATCAGAAAAAAAAGCCAGATAGATGGACATTAGGAGGAGGAGCTGTGAGGTCAGTGTGATGTCATAGTATTCTCTGACTCTGGATGGAGGGACATTAGGAGGAGGAGCTGTGAGGTCAGTGTGATGTCATACGACATATAGGCTCTGGATGGAGGGACATTAGGAGGAGGAGCTGTGAGGTCAGTGTGATGTCATACGACATATAGGCTCTGGATGGAGGGACATTGGGAGGAGGAGCTGTGAGGTCAGTGTGATGTCATACGACATATAGGCCCGGATTCAGATAGAATTTACGTCGGCGTATCTGTTGATACGCCGGGTAAGTTCTAGGTTGCGCCGGCGTATCTTTTTTCTGTATTCAGAAGACAAGATACGCCGGAATTTTGCTAAGATATGACCGAAATAAGTCTCTTACGCCATCGTATCTTAGTTGCATATTTACGCTGGCCGCTAGGTGGCGCTTCCGTAGATTTACGCATCAAATATGCAAATTAGGTAGATACGCCAATTCACAAACGTAGTTGCGCCCGGCGTATCTATATGCGTCATTTACGTAAAGCGTCGGACCGGCGTAACGTTACCCCTGCTATATGAGGCGCAAGCAATGTTAAGTATGGACGTCGGGACAGCGTCAAATTTTCCGTTGTTTACGTCTTTTGCGTAAGTCGTTTGCGAATAGGGCTGTGCGTAAGTTACGTTCACGTCGAAAGCATTGACTATTTGCGGCGTGATTTCGAGCATGCGCACTGGCATACGTCCACGGACGGCGCATGCGCCGTTCGTTCGGCGCGTCATTTACGTGGGGTCACAATACATTAACATACAACACGCCCACTGACAACCTAATTTGAATTACGCAGGCTTACGCCGGAACATTTACACTACGCCGCCATAACTTACGGCGCAAGTTCTTTCTGAATACGGAACTTGCGCCCTAAGTTAGACTATTCTTTCTGAATCCGGGCCATAGACTCTGGATGGAGGGACATTAGGAGGAGGAGCTGTGAGGTCAGTGTGATGTCATAGGATTCTCTGACTCTGGATGGAGGGACATTAGGAGGAGGAGCTGTGAGGTCAGTGTGATGTCATAGGACATATAGACTCTGGAAGGCGGGACATTTGGATGGGGAGATTTGAGGGGTCCTCTATATGAAGCTCCTGTGCAAACCAAATCATTGTCCCTGGGTGCGTCCTACCTCTCCTAAACTGAACAGTGAACTTTGACCTTTACCATACAGAAATCTGTCAGGAATCTGTGAATGTAATGCTCTCGTGTGATCAGGTGACGTGCAGAGGAACGGAGTGTACACACCAGACAATTTTCTCCAGAGCTCCTAATGGTGGGGATGGATTTTGCTGAGTGCTGGGGCCAAGTTTCCACCCCCCAGGGTCACTGCAGGAGAAAATCTGTGTAAGAGGATATGGAGGAGAGATGAGGAGGAGATCCAGGAATCAGGATAAAGGTCAGGACAAGCAACAGACGAGCGCATCCAAGAGATGAAGCCGGGGTCACTACACAGAAAATCAATCCAAGGAAACAACAGGCAGGACGAGGAATAGCAAGAAGGAGCTCAGAGACAAATGAGAATATTGCTCAGCCAATGGGAGATCATCTCACCAGGACTTACATAATGAAGGAGATGAGGGGGAGGGGAGGAAGTCACTCAAGGCGGGGCTTGATAAATTTGCTTTGAATCTGGGAGCCAGCTAAAAAAGTTATTTTTAGAGCAGTGTGGCTTGTCAGCATCCGGGCCGGGCAAGTAATGTGTGAGTAATCTGTGAGGTGCAGAATGTAGGACATGGCGTACAGCAGGGCTCGACAAATCCCGGGCGCCAGGTCGCCATGGCGACTAGAAATAGTGTCCTGGCGACTTGGCTTGGAAGGTTTTTTTTTGTGAGCTGGCACCATCTGGTGGTGGCCGTTGGTATTACAAGTTAAGCATTACAAGTTAAACAGCAATTCTAATGTAATTTTTCACTATTTTCACTGCCATCTTCTTCCCTCTAATTAGAACCCCCAAACATTATATATATTTTTTATCCTAACACCCTAGAGAATAAAATGGCGATCGTTGCAATACTTTCTGTCACGCCGTATTTGCGCAGCGGTCTTACAAGCGCACTTTTTTGGGAAAAAATGACACTTTTTTCAATTAAAAAATAAGACAACAGTAAAGTTATCCCCATTTTTTTTTTATATTATGAAAGATAATGTTACGCCAAGTAAATTCATACCCAACATGTCACGCTTCAAAATTGCGTCCGCTCGTGGAATGCCAACAAACTTTTACCCTTTAAAATCTTCATAGGCGACGTTTAAAAAACTCTACAGGTTGCATGTTTTGAGTTACAGAGGAGGTCTAGGGCTAGAATTATTGCTCTCGCTCTAACGATCGCGGCGATACCTCACATGTGGTTTAAACACTGTTTACATATGCGGGCGCTGCTCACGTATGTGTTCGCTTCTGCGCGCAAGCTCGTCGGGACGGGTGCGTTTTCTGGCTCCTAACTTTTTTAGCTGGCTCCTAGATTCCAAGCAAATTTGTCAAACCCTGGCGTACAGGGTGAAGTGTGCAGAATGCAGGACAGGGGGTGCAGGGTACCGGAGAAGGGTGTAGGTAGCCACAGGACATGGCATGCAGTGGAAGGGTACAGGGTAGAGCAGGGGTGCCCAACCTTTTGAAGAGCGAGGGCCCCTTAAGCCACTTGGTAACTGGTCGTGGGCCACAATAAACGATGGAGTGGGTAGATGGCATGTCCGTGTCTGCTCTGCATATGCAGAGCGGACATGGACACAGCCCACTATACTTTTTTGGTTTCCGGATCAGATTGGAGGTAGGACATGAGTCGGTTTATGTCTGACACTATTTAGAGGTGAATGGAGGGTCCAATTGGTCGGACTGTCGGATTGGCCGTGTGAAAGGGGCCTAAGGCTGCTTTTACTCTGATGCGCTGCGGTTTACCTGCACCACGGGTGCAAAGCAGTGCAATAGACTTCTATTATATTCTGCAGGTTTGGTGCACTTTCGGGAAAGCTCACCAAACTCACAGGTAATAACAGAAGTCTATGGCTCAGTGCAGGTAAACAGGGTACCAGAGAGGGATGCAGGACATGTGGTACAGGGTGCACAATGCAGAAGATGGGGAGCAGGATACTAGAGAAGGGTGCGGGACATGGGGAGCAGGGGGAAGTGTATAGGGTAGAGAATGCAGAACATGGGGAGCAGGACCTGTGGTACAGAACACAGGACATATGGTGCAGGGTAAAAAGCACAGGACAAGGGGTGCAGGACATGGGGTTCAAGGTGTAGAAAGCAGGACATGGGGTGCCAATTTGCTCAAGTATTCATTTTAAAACCCTTATCCAAGCAAGCAGCCTGGAGGACAGGAAGGGAGGGGGGACGAGCGAGCGCCCCTCCTGAACTGTACCAGGCCACATGCTCTCAACATAGAGAGGGTGACTTGGGGTCCCCCCAAAGCACCTTGTCCCCATGGTAATGGGGACATGGGTCTCATCCCAACAACCCTAGCCTTTGGTTGTGGGGATCTGTGGGCAGGGGGATAATCGGAATCTGGAAGCCCCCATTAACAAGGGGGCCCCCAGATCCTGGCTCCCCCCTATGTGAATGGTACCCCTACCCATTCAGCAAAAAATTGTCAAAAACTTAAAGATGACAGCAAAAAGTCTTTGACAATTCCTTTATTAAAAAATAAAAATAAATAAAAAGTATCCCGTGATGTCCAGCCATCGTCAAACTTTTTGTGATGACAGCTGTTATATAGCCAAGGGCGGGGCCACCCGGTGATGTAACTGGGTGACCCCTCCCCCTTCTGACATCATGAGGGGGTGGGTCAACCATTTATGTCACTGGGTGGCCCCGCCCTTGGCTATATAACAGCTGTCGGAAAATTGGTATATATAAAAGTTAAGTAAATATGCGAAACCAATGAAGTAGAATGTGGATGACCACTACAATCAATATATATATATAAATATATGGAAAAGTGATGTGAATATCACAGGACATCTGATGTTCTAGAAGTCCATATACTATCATATAGAGGCTGATACGATGTGAAAAAAGCCCATAAAGGAGTAGTGAAGAGAAAATAACTTCTGAACAAGGAAAGGTATTTCCACGTGACAACAATGTTGAGTGACAAAACAACATTAGAACCACCACCGGTTGTGTAAAGGCTTTCCGGAGTAAGAGGACTCTAATGGGCTTATGCTCAGTGGCCCAGATTCAGAGAGCAATTGCGCCTGCGTAACCATAGGTTACGCAGCGCAATTGCTGACTTGCTCCGGCGTTACGAATGCTCCTGATTCAGGAACATCGTAACGCCGACTGCAGCCTAAAATCTGCGTGGCATAAGGCTCTTATGCCACGCAGATTTTAGGCTGCATTCTTGCGATGCCCGCTAGGGGGCGCTCCCATTGTGATCAGTGTATAGTATGCAAATTGCATACTACCACCGATTCACAATGGTGCGCGAGCCCTGCGTACGCAAGGTACGGAGATTCCGTACGGCGTCTTTAGCGTAAGGCTGCCCCTTCTAATAGTAGGGGCAGCCAATGCTAAAGTATAGCCGTCGTTCCCGCGACGTGAAATTTGAATTTCACGTCGTTTGCGCAAGTGATTCGTGAATGGCGCTGGACGCCATTCACGTTCACTTTGAAGCAAATGACGTCCTTGCGACGTCATTTGCCGCAATGCACATCGGGAAAGTTTCCCGACGGCGCATGCGCTTTACGATCGGCGCGGGAACGCGCCTAATTTAAATGATTCCCGCCCCCTGCGGGATCATTTAAATTGCGCGCGCTTACGCCGGGCAATTTTGCCGGCGCGCCCTCGCAATTTTGCCGGCGCGCCCTCGCAATTTACGGAGCTACTGCTCCGTGAATCGAGGGCAGCGGCGCAAATTTGCGGGGGCGCAGGGCAAAATCGTTGCCCTGTGCCTCTGTAATTTCTGCGCAAAGCTACCTGAATCCGGGCCAGTGAGTCAACAAGGCTTGTGGTGTAAACACCAATGCATGGAACCTCTACTCTTGTATTTGGGATCAGAGTGGAAGATGATCTATCCATCCAGGAAACAACACAGAACAGCAATCCTTATGCTGCGTACAGACGATCGGAAATTCCGACAAGAAAACCGTGGATTTTTTTCCGACGGAATTTCGGCTCAAACTTGTCTTGCATACACACGGTCACAGCAAATTCCGACCCTCAAGAATGCGGTGACATACAACACTTGCGGCGAGCCGAGAACAATGAAGTTCAATGCTTCTGAGCATGCGTCGACTTGATTCCGAGCATGCATAGGATTTTTCTCCGTCAGAATTGCATACAGACGATCGGAATTTCCGACAAGAACCTTTCCTGTTTTTTTTTTAGAACCAGCTCTCAAATTATTCTGGGTGGAAATTCCGACAGAAAAACTCCATTGGAGCCTACACACGGTCGGAATTTCCGACCAAAAGCTCACATCGGACTTTTCTTGTCGGGATTTCCGATCGTGTGTACATGGCATTAGAAATCGCCAGCGTGACGTATTATAGTCCTCTCATGCAGTCAAAACTTTTCTGGAGAATACTTTCATCTTTCTTCCCTTTTAGAAGGCCACAATCTATGTTCTGTGATCTACTTCTTGTCCTTTCTCAGACTGCCTAATATAACAGCTGTGAAAGTGAAAAGACGGCAGTCGGCAGGACGCCTCCCATGGAGGTGGAGTTTTTCTGTGTTTTTTTTCTTGCGATTGTCGGATGGATGGACATCACGGGACACTTTTTGTTAATAAAGGAATTGTCAAAAACTGTCTGCTGTCATTTTAACTTTTTTGAAACTTTTTTGGTACAATGGTACAATACACATGGGGGGTGGCGGGACCTAGGGGCCCCCTTGTTAGAGAGCGCTTCCAGATTCCAATAAGCCCCCCGCCCGCAGACCCCCACAGGGTTGTGGGGATAAAGCCCTTGTCCCCATCAACATGGGGACAAGGTGCTTTAGGGGGGTCTCAAAGCACCCTCCCCATGTTGAGGGCATGTGGCCTGGTATGGTTTAGTTGGGGGGGGCACTCTCCCCCCTTTTCCCTGTGGCCTGCCAGATTGCATGCTCGCATAAGGGTCCGGTATGGATTTTGGGGGGGACCCACAACATTTTTTTTATTTGGCGCAGGGTTCCCCTTAAAATCCATACCAGACCTGAAGAGCCTGGTATAGATTTTGGGGGGACCCCCACACTATTTTTTTTATTTTGGCATTGAGTTCCCCTTATTATCTATACCAGACCCATGCAGTTCTTTTTTCAATGATTTTTATGTATATTGCCGGTGTCTTGTCACATTCGGCTCCCCATCACAGATTGCTCCGGAAGTGACGTTCCATCGCCGCCATCTTGCTGCACCCCACACTCCTGCACAGTAATGATAGAGTGAGAAGGGGGCAAGCGGACATCTTGTTACACCCACCGGAGTTTTAGATTTCACCGTTATTTTCAACATAAAACGGAGCTTATATGCTTAAATACAGTATTTATCATTACTGTGCAGGAGTGTGGGGTGTAGCAAGATGGCGAAGACGGAACATCACTTCCGGGGCAATCTGTGATGGGGAGTCGAATGTGACAAGACACCGGGATCCGACAATACATTACAGCCACAAGCAATTTTAAATGACATTTTTTCCTTTAGAAATGTCATCTTGGGGGCGTGGTCTAGCCAAGCTCAGGTATGGCAGCTTGAACGGAAAGCTCCCGCCGCCACGGACGAAGCTCTGAACATATAGGCGCCGGTAAGAGGACCGATCATCCCATATTGGCCACTTGACATCCCGTAACCCCAGGGAATCTTTTGATACCATTTTTACCCGAAACGGAGGACTCTTGGGGCAATTACCACTACTTGATCTGTTCAGCCCTATACCGCAATGGCGGAATCACAGAATCTCCCCCTTGGGAACAACGGAGCTCATTTACTGGGAATTAATCAAATTCCCACATATGGTGATCGAGTACCGGCAACCAAGAGCGAGGTACAACGTAATCTAAACCTGGATGATTTAAACTTGGTTGCGGCAGACATAAAAACCACGCTGACAGCTGTCATTACAGAACTGAGTATGGAGATCCGCGCAGTTACAGCGCGAGTACAAGAGGTGGAATTACATACTGCGCAACAAGGAGCAGCGCTGCGTCATGTAAATTCTAAAGTTAATGCCAATACCCTACACCTTAGGGAATTGAATCGCCAAGTAGAGGAATTGGAAAATCGCAGCAGGAGGCATAATGTGAGAGTGAGGGGGCTCCCAGAATCGGTGGAGGCAGATCAAATTACTCCAATAATAACTGGAATTTTTAACAACTTATTAGGACGTCCTCCGCAGACTACCATCAATATGGAGCGCATCCATAGAGCGCTTCGACCGAGAGGCAAACCATCTGATCCCCCCAGAGACATAATCTGTCACATAGACGATTTCTTACTTAAGGAAAACATACTCAGAAATGCTAGACTAAGAGCTAAAT
Organism: Rana temporaria; assembly: GCF_905171775.1. Classification (NCBI taxonomy): domain Eukaryota; kingdom Metazoa; phylum Chordata; class Amphibia; order Anura; family Ranidae; genus Rana; species Rana temporaria. The sequence goes on along the minus strand of NW_024404460.1, from coordinate 1,662,477 downwards.
ACGTGTATGAAGGAAACGTCATCTCCTTTTATCAAGACTTGTCTCATATTACCCTGCAGAATAGGAGGGATGTGAAACCACTCCTAGACAAATTGCGTGACAAGGGGATCATATACAAATGGAAGTTCCCATTCGGTCTACAAGCCAATAATCAGGGTCACGTTGCGGTTCTGAGAGTACCGGAGGACCTACGGTCATTCTGCAAAACGATGGATATAGAGTATATGGATCTGCCAAATTGGTATGCAGACTTTAGAGCTAAGACTCCCGCAAAAGACGAAGCTAGAGATGATCTGATGGAAACATCCTGCTCCAGGGTCCGGAGACGACGTTCCCAATCATCGGACGACAGACAGCCACCCGGCGCAGATTCGGTGAACGATCCTCGAGCTACAACTACACCTAAGCCCAGGAGGGCGAGGAAAGAATATTAATAATTTGAATTGTTTTGTTTTACTTAAGCCTAGAACTGTTTTCCGTTCTCCCTTTTCTCCTAATTTTCACATTAATTCTAGGTATAATATCTGAAGGGTTATTGAAAAGTAACTTCGTTTATACTGGCAGGGCACTCTTCAAATAATATGTCTTATTTCTTGACATATTAGGTTTAAAGCACCCTTTTATATCCACATTTTCTGGACTACTAGTTATACCAGTCTTGTGCATTATTTTCCTTTAGTGAACCCAATTTGCATTATAGCAATGAATTCCCTGCATTGGCAATGTGTTTGTTTACACACAAGCTGATGGTCGGCATGACTACCAGTTCTGTGATAATCAAACTGAGTGAGATGACCTGTACATGTACGCAGCACTTGTGGTTCTTGTTCATTATATGTTTATCTATTTTTCAGTAGGGTGAATGGCTAACTTTTGTAATATATATGTGCCTCTTACGGTAAATATTTATTATATACACAGTTGTGGCGGCGGGTAGTGATTTAGTCCTGTTGTTGATTTTGGACTTAGTTAGATTTCAACCCCCAAGTAGCAACAATCTTTGCCTATCTCACCTTTTAGGTATAGGGTATAGAGACATTGCTACATATTATATTTTAGTTTCTATCCTCCTTCAGGAGGTTTCAAAGATACAGTAGATTATCTCTTTTTATTATTTTATTTTTGTTATTTTTCTTCCCCCCCCTTTTTTTTTTTTTTTTTCTTTCCCCTTCTTCCAGATCTGATCATTCAATTCTATTCTATTTACTGAAATGTCCTTTTCCGCTAATAATATGAATGCTGCAAAAAGGAGGATCAAATTATACTCCTTGAACACCAAAGGGCTCAATATACCAGAAAAAAGGTCAAAACTTCTGCTACTTCTAAAGAAATCGGGCTCTGACATAATTTTCCTGCAAGAAACACACTTTAAGACTGATAACTATACCATCTTTACCGATAAATACTTTCCCCACATCTTACATGCCACTAACTCCGAATCCAAGAGCAAAGGGGTTTCTATTTTGATATCTAAACACTGTCCCATACAAATTTTGGATACTAAGGTTGATAGGGAGGGTAGATTCTTGTTCATAAAAGGTACACTATACAAACCAATCGGTAACCCTGGCTAACATATACGCCCCAAATAGACTTCACGCCCCGTTCTTTACAGACATAATAGAATCACTAGAACTCTTTGCTTCGGGTCTAGTGATACTAGATGGAGACTTTAATTTAACAATGAACCCCCTTTTAGACACCTCATCGGGCTCCTCCAAGACCCCATACAGAACATTGAATTTAATTAAAAAATTGCTACACCGTCTATCGTTGCACGACTCCTGGCGCACCATGAACCCCTCTTCTAAAGACTATACCTTCTACTCCCCCCCACATAATTCCTACTCTAGGTTAGACTATTTTTATATTTCGCAAAACGGCCTGGAATTACTAGACAACACTTCTATTGATCCCATGATCCTATCCGATCATAATCCCATTACGATGTGTTTGTCCATTGAAGACAAACCCCTTTCCCGGAAACCTTGGAGACTGGATAATTCATTATTAAATGACAAAAACATAATCCGAAAATTGGATTCTGCAATTTCTTATTACTTCAAGGAAAACTCAACGTCTGACGTGCATCCTCCCACATTATGGCTAGCCCACAAATGTGTGTTAAGAGGCGAGCTGATTTCCTTGTTGGCAAAAAGGAATAAAGATAGGCGGGAACGTATAAAACTACTTACTGACCGAATAGAGATGTTAGAAAGAAGTCATAAACGCTCACTCGCATCAGATGTACTAGCTGAATTAACTACTGCCAGGAATGAATTACTTCAAATATTGGAGGAAAAAATTAAACGTAACATAGTTTACTCGCAGAAATTCTTTTATGAATATGGTAACAAAACGGGCAGACTTCTAGCTAACTCCCTGAATGCTTCAAACAAAAAATTTGACAACATCCACTCTATCAATGATCCAACAGGTAAAAAATTAACCTGTACTTCTGATATTACCAGACAGTTCCAAAAATTCTACTCTAATTTATATAATTTACGTGACACAACGCCGAAATTCGACTCAAGATCAAGGAGATCCATGATCACTGATTTTCTAAGCTCATACTGTCCCAAACCGATTGACCCAAAGATAGCCAAAGACATGGATAAGCCCTTGGAAACAGGTGAAGCTCTTGGAGCTCTCAAACAACTTAATGTCGGGAAAAGCCCGGGCCCTGACGGTTTCTCAGTTGATTATTTTAAAACCTTTAAAGAACTCCTAATCCCCCATTTTATAAAAGCATTTAATTTGGATCCAACCCAATGGACATCAACCAAAGATCTGCTTGAAGCACATATAGTGATGGTCCCAAAACCGAACAAAGACAAAAATCTAGTTTCCAACTACAGACCCATTTCACTGCTGAACGTGGATGTGAAGCTGTATGCGAAAATATTAGCGAACCGCCTATTACCCCTCCTGAATAACCTAATCTCTTTGGATCAAGTGGGATTCACTCCTGGGAGGGAGGCCAGGGATAATACCATCAAGGTCCTTAACATTCAAAATTGGTTACTGGTATCGAAGTTCCCGGGATTTGTACTTTCATTGGACGCAGAGAAGGCCTTCGATAGGATAGCTTGGGATTATATGCACGCAGCATTGGGATTTATGGGACTAAACGAACGTATGCTACAATATATCAACCTTCTCTACTCCTCCCCAACAGCAAGGATCAAAATAAATGGCAGCCTGTCGGAGGCTTTCTCTGTGTCCAATGGAACTCGACAGGGATGCCCATTGTCACCGATCATTTTCGTTCTAATATTGGAACCCCTCCTATGTAGGCTCCGAGCCAATCAAGACATTGTGGGGATAACCATTGGAGATAAACAATATAAATTAGCTGCATTCGCTGACGATGTGCTATTATTTCTGACTAATCCTATCATTACACTCCCCAATCTGTTAAAAGACTTTTCCATCTTCCAAGACATGTCCAACCTGAAAATTAATTTTGCAAAATCCAGAGCCCTCAATATCTCCCTACCTCCAGACCAGGTTAATCTATGCAAAAAGAACTTCCCATTTGTTTGGGAAGATAGAGTATTGTCCTACTTAGGCGTTAATTTGTCCCCCCATTTAGATGACATATACTCTAATAATTTTGTTCCATTATTGAATGTGGTTAGATCCGATTTAACAAGATGGGATAAGGGACTATTCTCATGGTTTGGTCGTGCGAATATAATTAAGATGAACATCCTACCGAGATTTTTATACCTATTTCAGACACTGCCTATTTGTATCCCCAGCTCTTTTTTCACGTCCTTTCGTAAGATTTGCGTAAACTTTATATGGGGTGGGAAACAACCACGAATTAAATGGGACAAATTGGTGGAACCCAAGCATCTGGGAGGTATCGGAGTTCCGGATTTGCGCAAGTACTACTGGGCCTGCCACCTATCCAAGATAATTGACTGGCAAGTGCATGCTCGATCCAAAGATTGGATAGCATTGGAGGAACTTTCCTGTTTTTCAAGTGCACCTATAAGACACCTACCATGGATCAACCCCAAAAAGATCCCTCGTATAACTAAAACACATCCCATGGTAGGAGCGTCCCTGAAGATATTCAGGAATTTATGTAAGACGAAGAAGGTGTCTTCCATGTATGGACCAGTTACCCCAATCACAATAAATCCTGAAATTTATCTTCCTGACAGTAACGCATCGACATCCGATACTCTTCCAGTAACGTTATACAGAGCTACAGATTTCTTTAAGAATACTATCCTTTTGTCTCTTGAATCCTTCCAAACTACTGACCCTAATTGTAAAATCTCCAATATCAATTATGTTAAAATCACTATATTTCTTGAAAGGCTAGAACCAATGAATGGATGGTATAGGCCAAAGACACCATTTGAAACAATTTGCCTTAGGGAATCCCCTCAGAGCCACCTCATTTCCTTCACTTATAACCTTCTAAATTCTGACGTAGACCCTCAATTGGACAACACAAACCTTCACTGGGAAAAGGACCTTCAAGTTTCTGTGACGAATGATCAATGGGCGAATGTATTTAAACGATTGCACAAAGGCACATTGAACATCTGTACACAAGAAAACGGATACAAAATCTATTCAAGATGGTACAAGACCCCGTTGGTCATTCACAAATTTAACCCAGACACATCGCCCCTTTGCTGGCGATGTATGGTCGCGCCGGGAAGTTTGATACACATTTGGTGGGAATGCAATGTATTGGCTGAATTTTGGACGGGAGTACATAAATTGATAGTACAAATAACTACTTACTCTCCCGATTTCACGGCGGGACAATACTTACTACACTTGTCTAGCCTCTCTCACTCCGTTTACAAAGACACCATTATAATACACCTCATCAACGCAGCGAGGCTTTGCATCCCAGCAAAGTGGAAACAAAATCTCCCACCTACCATTCCGGAATGGATACGTAAGGTAAACCATATTTCCAAAATGGAAGAATTAATTCATCAATCTAGGGACTCTTCAAGATCGTATCTTGATAAATGGTCCTGTTGGACACACTTTGTGAATTCCGCTGAATGTCATGCCTTACTGGAGTCCTGATGGATTGTTCTAGATAAAATTGACCTTTATTCTGGAAGTTTTTAGTCAACACATAACAAAATGAAATTATAGAATATGCCTATTGATACGTAATATTATTTACTCATTTCAGTAAACAGAAAAACCTTTCTCTCCTCTCTCTTATCATTTCCCCTCCCCATTTACTTAAGTCCTGCTTTAAATATATATACTTATTAAAGTTTATAATATGTCAGTTCATTTAAACTTATGTAAGACAAGAAGTTGGCGTTTCTCAACGCAAAAGTTTGATGTGTAATGCTTTATTGAAAATGCTTGTACACTAATATTTTGAAAAATTCAATAAACATAATGAAAAATAGAAATGTCATCTTGCTGCAGTGCTGTTATAAACATGGAAAAGCGGATACACGCATACCCCCACGCACTTCCGGGAGACGAGCTGGGACGCATCTGGAGCGCACGCCGCTCAACTAGCTCTGTCACAAGTACCGGCTAACAAGTGCTTAGTGGGACACTGCTGGTACAGCAGTTTTTTGTTTTTATTACCCTAACGGCTGGCAAATCCAACCAGCCTGGATCTTTTTACAACATTTTATTTATTTTTATTTTTTCATATTTTTTATTCCAATATATCTGAGTCCCTGCTATTTTTGTTACCTGTATTTCTTGCTGGCATAGCCAATAAATCTTAGCCTGAGTGCTACCTCTTAATTACTACACTATGGGAGTCCCTGTCTTTTTTATCTCCGGAGGTATATAAAGACAGCCGTCTTTATATTTTTTTGCCCTGCTGTGGAATCTAAAGGGAACCTTGGGAGAATCGAGTGCCTGGAGATCCGAGCTGAGGAGCACCTGGTGGAAATCCCTACCTACGCTTGTTACCCCTGCAGGGGTGTTCAACTCTGGTGAGTGGGGATACATAAGGGGGAGCACCGGAGCCACAGCGACTGCACTTAAATCATTTTGTCTGTTCACCTAGCAAGTCACCAAGATGACACCCACCGAATGAACTTTATATCTGCTGCTGTTTATTTTTTATACTTCACAGTTATTAAATTGGAAGGACTATTTCAATTTTTATATATATACTTTTCTGATCACACTATCAGATGAATGCACACCTGATTGACCACTGATTTGTTACACGTTTTGCTTCCAGCTGTGGATGGTAGAATTATGTTCACAGTGTATAACATACATAAATATGTATGCCACTGAAGAGTTTATGTATACACCTGATATATTATTGTTTATGGTTTAATACTTTTTACTGGTCACATTTTGAGTACACTTTTACTTTTTAGTACCACATTTAATTTAGGTATTTTTCATATACCGCCATCTAGTGTACACTTAGTATCACTATATCACTGAGTATTCAGTTTGGTTATTCATTTATCCTGTTGATCCTTGCTATTCAGCACTAGGATTGTTCACAGGTTCACACCCTGGTCACACAGGGTATACAACAGACAGCGCCACCACCCCCATTTCTCGTACCTATTTTACAGGCAGACTAGGGCGATCCCCCCCCCCAGGTACTGTATTTAAAGGAATATTTCACTTTTATTGTTTCACGTTAAGCATTATTAAAATCACTGCTCCCGAAAAAATGGCAATTAAAAATAAAAAACATTTGCATTGATACATGTCCCCTGGGACAGGACCCGGGTCCCCAAACACTTTTTATGATAATACCTTGCATATTAGCCTTTAAAATTGGCACTTTAGATTTTTCATGTTCGTGTCCCATAGACTTTAGCAGTGTTCACCGAAATTTCGAACCGGTAGGGTTTTCGGCTCATCCCTAGTAGAGACATACCCAACAAGACTTGCAGCTGTAATTGCAGTGAAAGGGGGTTCTACAAAGTATTGACTCTGGGGGGCGCCATACAAATGTACCCCCCACACTTTTTTCACATATTTACTGTATTTGTAAAAAAAATAAAAATAAAACCATTTATCATTTTCCTTCCACTTCACAATTATGTGCCACTTTGTGTTGGTCTATCACATAAAATGTGGAATTTCAAGGGGTATGAATACTTTTTCAAGGCACTGTACAATGCAATGAGTATAAATAAGAGTTTAGTGCAAGTAAAAGAGAGCGATAAGACATAAAAAGAGAGATTAGGAAGATGTGACTTACCATGGCGGTGTAGACATGTGCTTCTGCTGTAGGAAGAAGGAAATGAGGAGAGAGAGAGAGAGAGAGAGGGAGAGGGAGAGAGACAGAGAGAGGGAGAGGGAGAGAGACAGAGAGCACCTGTTCAATGATGTCACAGAGTCTATTAATACATCCTAGTGTGTGTGTATATGTTAGTGTGTGTGTATATGTGGGTGTGTGTATATGTTAGTGTGTGTGTATATGTTAGTGTGTGTGTATTAAGTGTGTGTGTGTGTATATTAGTCTGTATATGTTAGTGTGTGTGTGTATTATTTAGGGTGTGGGTGTGTATTAGTGTGTGTATATGTTAATGTGTGTGTATATTAGTGTGTATATTAGTGTGTGTGTATATGTTAGCGTGTGTATATGTTAGTGTGTGTATATATATATTTAGTGTGTGTGTATATTAGTGTGTATATGTTAGTGTGTGTATATATATTTAGTGTGTGTGTATATTAGTGTGTATATGGTAGTGTGTGTGTATTTGTTAGTGTGTGTGTATATTTAGTGTGTATATGTTAATGTGTGTGTAAATTTAGGGCCAGATTCACGTAGAAGTGCGGCGGCGTAACGTATCGTAGATACGTTACACCGCCGCAAGTTTTCATCGCAAGTGCCTGATTCACAAAGCACTTGCAATGAAAACCTACGCTGGCAGCCTCCGTCGTAAGCCCGCGTTATTTAAATGGGCAGTTGCCATTTAATTTAGGCGCGCTCCCGCGCCGGACCTACTGCGCATGCTCCGTTTCGAAATTCCCGCCGTGCTTTGCGCGCAGTGACGTCATTTTTTCGAACGGCGACGCGCGTAGCGTAATTCCGTATTCCCGGCCGGCTTACGCAAACGACGTTTGCAACGTAATTTCACGCAAAGCACGGTGGGAAATTTCAAAACGAAGCATGCACAGTACGTTCAGCGCGGGAACGCGCCTAATTTAAATGATACATGTCCCATTTGAATTAGGCGGGCTTGCGCCGGACGGAATTACGTTACGCCGCTGCAAGTTTACAGGCAAGAGCTTTGTGAATCAAGCACTTGCCCGTCAAACTTGCGGCAGTGTAACTTAAATGTGATACGTTACGCCGCCGTGGAGTAACGCAATTCTACCTGGCCCATTGTGTGTATATGTTTGGCCGGGTACACACGGACAAACATGTATGGTGAAAGCGGTCCGTCGGACCGTTTCCACCATACATGTCTGCCAGAGGGCTTCTGTACGATGGTTGTACACACCATCGTACAGAAGTCCGCGCGTAAACAATACGCGGGGCGTGTCCGCGGTGTCGCCGCGTCGATGACGCGGTGTCGCCGCGACAATGACGCGGCGACGTGGGCGGCCCGCCTTTAAAATGCTTCCACGCATGCGTCGAAGTCATTCGACGCATGCGAGGGACGGCGGGCGCCTGGACATGTACGGTAGGTCTGTACTGACGACCGTACATGTCCGAGCGGGCTGAATTCCAGCGGACTGTTTTAAAACAAGTCCAGGAATATTTGTCTGCTGGGAAAAGGCCCGGCGGGCAAATGTTTGCTGGAATTCGGCCCGCTCGCGCCCACACACGACCAAACATGTCTGCTGAAACTGGCCTGCGGGCCAGTTTCAGCAGACATGTTTGCTCGTGAGTATGGGGCCTTAGTGTGTGTATATTTAGTGTGTGTGTATATATTAATGTGTATATGTCAGTGTGTGTATATAAATAGCCAGATTCATAGGGAGATACGCCTAAATTAGGCTAAGATACGAGCAGCGTAAGTCTCCTACGCCGTCGTATCTTAAAGTGTAATTTTTAGGCTGGCTGCTAGGTGCCGCTTCCGTTGAGTTCGGCGTAGAATATGTAATGTTAAGTATGGCCGTTGTTCCTGCGTCGAAATGTGAAAATTTTAAGTCGTTTGCGTAAGTCGTCCGTGAATAGGGCTGGACGTAATTTACGTCCACGTCGAAACCAATACGTCCTTGCGGCGTACGGCGCTCTAAAGGGGAAGTTCTATTCGCCTTTGGGCTGCTTTTAGCAGATTCCTTGTTAGTAAAAGATGATTTGCGCTTTTTTGTCTGTTACAGTGTGATGAATGTGCTTACACCATTATGAATGGTAGTTATACCAGAACGAGCGCTCCCGTCTCATAACTTGCTTCTGAGCATGCGTGGGTTTAAAACGTTGTTTTTTGCCAACACACAATCATTTTTTACAATATGAAAAACAACATTTTTTAAAACGATGCAAAAAAGGCAGCATTTTCAAAAAAATAATGTGTCGTTTTTCAGAACATGAAAAACGATGTGAAGCCCACACACGATCGTTTTAAATTACGTTTTTAACAACGTTGTTTTTTTTCATGCCGTAAAAATGATCGTGTGTATGCGGCATGATTCTTGGTGTCAGAGACTCTCCTCCTATCAGATGGTAAATGTTGTACACACTTCACTTGCACAGCTTTGGAGTCGGGAACTTTGTACAGCTGTTCTCTGTCTCTCCTCCTCTCTGCCATGGACAGCTGCTGCTTTACACCCCCATCCCCCGTCTTATTTCCTCTCTGCACCCCTCCCCCTCCCCCCACACCTGTCACCAAATGTCATGCTAGTCTGGGAAAACAGAGAGGATGGGACTGGCAGAGAGATCAGATTCCACGACTGGCAGAGGGAAATGATAGAAACACTGATAGGATCAGGACATTTAGTAACATCTCTCGTGTAGCGCCTGGTTACTTCCAAGTACCGGTGATATTGGAATTTAGAGGGAGATCGGAGTGCTAATGACTCTGATCCGAATTACAATGTTCAGGGTCTCTGTCTCAGCTTGGCTGTGCTGTGGGCTCATTCTGCTGTTGTTGGGGTGTTTTCCCACCCCAGGACGATAGGTGGCAGCAGTGGAGTCGAGACTTGGGTGCTCTTTCCCAGCAGCCAATCAGGAGGGAGTTTCCTCGCTGGGCATGCTGGGAGAGGGTATTTATGTGGCAGACGCCATTGGTTCTGGGTCTTCTTCCAGTGTGGCACCCACCTTTAGGGTGACCACTTCATGGCACCTGACATTATGGCCTACCTGGCCGGGGCGTGCGTGCCACGCGGTGTTTCTGGTTTCGGGACCATGTTGGTCCGGAACATTTGAGCTGTGGCTGGAGCCCAGTGGTCGACTGGTTTCCCATTTCTGAAGATCCCAAGCGGTATAGCTGTTCGGTGGGGAGTCCATCTGAGGAGAGCCAATGAGAGGCTGGTGATCCAAAAGGATCTCAACAAACCACCGGGGATCAAGGTAGCCGGACACTGAAGGATTGATTACCTGTCAGTCAGTACCTGGGTGATGTTAAGAAGGAGATCCAGGTGTAATTCTTTCAAGGAGGATCATCTCTGTAAGCAAATCAGTGAGGGCCTGTGGCAGAGTAGGCATGTGCAAGAGGGAAAATGTTGTTTAGTTTCGTTTTAATTAGTTATTTAATTAATTTTGTTAAGTTAGATTCGTTACATGTGTTAAATTCGTTTTCGGAATTCGTTCATTTTCGACCGAATTTTGAAAAATCCGGCCAAATTCTAAAATATTTCGACCGAATTAGAAAACAAATTCTATTCAAATCGAATTCAAAAACAAATTAGATTCGAAAACAAATTCAAATTAAAATTGAAAGCAAATTTGAATCAAAATCTAAAAAATATAAATCGATTTCTAAAAAAGAATACAATAAAATAGAATATAAAATAATAAAACAATAGAATGAAAATCAAAGAATAGTAAAGAACAGAATGGGATTTAATAGAATGTAATCAAATATAATAGAATATGACCTGGCTTCTTCTATCTATCTTCCATTTTCTGAAATTCGAAATTCATATAGAATGAACTCAAATTCGAATAGAAAAATATTAGAATAGATCAACAGCATGACAGTTCCTCTTGATGGAGAGACTGTCAACTCAAGGATCAGAATATGTTTCCTTACCAACACAACATAGCACAAAGAAGCATAGAGCTGGAAACGTGATTCTATGCAAGATAGATTAGTTGGTCACTGCTGAGCTGCATCCCGATGCCCGGGACCCCTCCCATTTGCCATCTCTGACCCTGGAGACAACAGGGACCTTTCTGATCCTCCGCCTGTTTCATGACCATCTGTAATTGTCTCCAGTGTGAGTAATCTACCCTGCTGCCATGTTACTCAAGCCCTGGAAATGATAACTGCCCTTTAAACTGTTGAGGAGTGTATGTGTATTCTGGTCACCGGTGGATCCAGGGGGGGGGGGGGGCAACAGGGCAATTGCGCTCCCCCTCTCTCCTGCGTGTATGACACCGGGCATCTCTTGCTGTGTGTGAGAGCTGGGTCTGTGTTTGGCTATGCTGCCTGTGCTAGACCTGCTCGTGTGATAGTAGATGGAGATGAAACACTGATTGAATCAGTGTTTTGTCTATCACACAAGCCCGTCTAGGGGGGGACCTTGCTAGAGCACACTGCCCTGCCGAACACAGACCTACAGCTCCTGTTTGTTCCATGACACACATCGGGAGAGGAGATACCTGCTGTGTGTGATCGAGGCAATGCCATGGTGAGTGCCATGCACAGTGGGGCTTCATTCATATACAAAAGTGGGACTGCATTAATATACAAAAGTGGGGCTGCATTAATATACAAAAGTGGGGCTGCATTTATAGACAAAAGTGGGGCTGCATTTATAGACAAAAGTGGGACTGCATTCATAGACAAAAGTGGCACTGCATTCATAGACAAAAGTGGGACTGCATTTATATACAAAAGTGGGGCTGCATTTATATACAAAAGTGGGGCTGCATTTATATACAAAAGTGGGGCTGCATTAATATAAAAAAGTGGGGCTGCATTTATATACAAAAGTGGGGCTGCATTCATATACAAAGTGGGGCTGCATTCATATACAAAAGTTGGGCTGCATTCATAGACAAAAGTGGGGCTGCATTAATAGACAAAAGTGGGACTGCATTAATAGACAAAAGTGGGACTGCATTCATAGACAAAAGTGGGGCTGAATTTATATACAAAAGTGGGGCTGAATTTATATACAAAAGTGGGACTGAATTTATATACAAAAGTGGGACGGAATTTATATACAAAAGTGGGGCTGAATTTATATACAAAAGTGGGACTGAATTTATATACAATAGTGGGACTGAATTTATATACAAAAGTGGGACTGAATTTATATACAAAAGTGGGGCTGAATTTATATACAAAAGTGGGACTGAATTTATATACAAAAGTGGGGCTGCATTTATATACAAAAGTGGGACTGCATTAGTATACAAAAGTGGGGCTGCGTTCATATATACAGTGGGGCTGCAATCATTTGTACAGTGAGGCTGCAATGATGGGCACTGATGAGGCTGTATTGATCTCTTGTACCATGTCTTCAGTCTCTGACCATCTCTTGTACCATGTCTCCAGTCTCTGACCATCCCTTGTACCATGACCATCCCTTGTACCACGTCTGCAGTCTCTGACCATCCCTTGTACCATGTCTACAGTCTCTGACCATCCCTTGTACCATGTCTTCAGTCTCTGACCATGCCTTGTACCATGTCTGCAGTCTCTGACCATCTCTTGTACCATGTCTGCAGTCTCTGACCATCTCTTGTACCATGTCTGCAGTCTCTGACCATCTCATGTACCATGTCTGCAGTCTCTGACCATCTCTTGTACCATGTCTACAGTCTCTGACCATCTCTTGTACCATGTCTGCAGTCTCTGACCATCCCTTTTACCACGTCTGCTGTCTCTGACCATCTCCTGTATCCTCTGACCATCTCTTGTACCACGTCTGCAGTCTCTGACCATCTCTTGTACCATGTCTACAGTCTCTGACCATCTCTTGTACCATGTCTGCAGTCTCTGACCATCCCTTGTACCACGTCTGCAGTCTCTGACCATCTCCTGTATCCTCTGACCATCTCTTGTACCACGTCTGCAGTCTCTGACCATCTCTTGTACCATGTCTGCAGTCTCTGACCATCCCTTTTACCACGTCTGCTGTCTCTGACCATCTCCTGTATCCTCTGACCATCTCTTGTACCACGTCTGCAGTCTCTGACCATCTCTTGTACCATGTCTACAGTCTCTGACCATCTCTTGTACCATGTCTGCAGTCTCTGACCATCCCTTGTACCACGTCTGCAGTCTCTGACCATCTCCTGTATCCTCTGACCATCTCTTGTACCACGTCTGCAGTCTCTGACCATCTCTTGTACCACGTCTGCAGTCTCTGACCATCTCTTGTACCACGTCTGCAGTGCCTGACAATCGTCTACAAACTATGGGATAGATTTATGGCATTTATATTTAAATATTTTTTTACTAGTAATGGCGGCGATCATTGATTTTTTAGCGGTACTGCAACATTGCAGTGGACACACTGGACACCTAATTGAGTTCTGTAAGCAACACCTTATTTTCTGGCAGTGCCCCTCCCGAGACTAGACTCTGGATCCGCCCTTGATTCTGGTGGGGGGATAGCTGAACGGCGTGACTGGACACAATATGAATATACATGGGATTACCCTTTGAACATTGAAATAGTGTAGAGAGAAATCTCTTAAAGTTCAGCCTGATGGTTAAATGTAAGTTAGTAACAATAAATGGACTAGTTCATTTATATACAGTACATCACCTAATGAACCTAACAAGGAAAGCAAAATTCAAGAAAACAATTATTTCTGAACACATTTTTTTTTATTTAAAACAAAGTAAAAAAATAAACAAAAAAAATAAATTATGAACTTGGATTCCCCTCCAATCTGTTTACCAGTCGCTCCAGGGTCCTGGTTGTGTCTGTCATGTGGCGCTCCAGGGTCCTGGTTGTGTCTGTCATGTGGCGCTCCAGGGTCCTGGTTGTGTCTGTCATGTGGCGCTCCAGGGTCCTGGTTGTGTCTGTCATGTGGCGCTCCAGGGTCCTGGTTGTGTCTGTCATGTGGCGCTCCAGGGTCCTGGTTGTGTCTGTCATGTGGCGCTCCAGGGTCCTGGTTGTGTCTGTCATGTGGCGCTCCAGGGTCCTGGTTGTGTCTGTCATGTGGCGCTCCAGGGTCCTGGTTGTGTCTGTCATGTGGCGCTCCAGGGTCCTGGTTGTGTCTGTCATGTGGCGCTCCAGGGTCCTGGTTGTGGCTGTCATGTGGCGCTCCAGGGTCCTGGTTGTGTCTGTCATGTGGCGCTCCAGGGTCCTGGTTGTGTCTGTCATGTGGCGCTCCAGGGTCCTGGTTGTGTCTGTGATGTGGCGCTCCAGGGTCCTGGTTGTGTCTGTCATGTGGCGCTCCAGGGTCCTGGTTGTGTCTGTCATGTGGCGCTCCAGGGTCCTGGTTGTGTCTGTCATGTGGCGCTCCAGGGTCCTGGTTGTGTCTGTCATGTGGCGCTCCAGGGTCCTGGTTGTGTCTGTCATGTGGCGCTCCAGGGTCCTGGTTGTGTCTGTCATGTGGCGCTCCAGGGTCCTGGTTGTGGCTGTCATGTGGCGCTCCAGGGTCCTGGTTGTGTCTGTCATGTGGCGCTCCAGGGTCCTGGTTGTGTCTGTCATGTGGCGCTCCAGGGTCCTGGTTGTGTCTGTCATGTGGCGCTCCAGGGTCCTGGTTGTGGCTGTCATGTGGCGCTCCAGGGTCCTGGTTGTGTCTGTCATGTGGCGCTCCAGGGTCCTGGTTGTGTCTGTCATGTGGCGCTCCAGGGTCCTGGTTGTGTCTGTCATGTGGCGATCCAGGGTCCTGGTTGTGGCTGTCATGTGGCGCTCCAGGGTCCTGGTTGTGGCTGTCATGTGGCGCTCCAGGGTCCTGGTTGTGTCTGTCATGTGGCGCTCCAGGGTCCTGGTTGTGGCTGTCATGTGGCGCTCCAGGGTCCTGGTTGTGGCTGTCATGTGGCGCTCCAGGGTCCTGGTTGTGGCTGTCATGTGGCGCTCTAGGGACCTGGTCATGGCAGCAAACTGGTCACACATCATTTTTCGGGTTGCCCGTTGGTACCTCCCCAGAGCCATATACTGACGCATGTGGCGGCGATTGTGGAGGGCCAAAGAGTGAGATAGCCTCCGAATCTGTCTCTCTTGGCACTCCACAATGCGCCGCAGATACTCACATGGTTTTGGAGAGTGGGCGTGTCCTGGACCAGCCTGCTGCCTTGGGGAGGATGCGCCAGTGGGTAATATGTCCAGGTGGGAGGGTAGTGAGGCTGAGCGGTGGAGGAGATGATGCGCCGGAGAAACTGCTGGGGAGGAAGGATGGTGATCTGAACCAGACGCGTGCAGGTCCAGGCCTTCGTCCACTGCGTGGAGGTCAAGTATGTATTCATGTTGATCTGTGAAGAAAAGAAAATACATTAGATAGATTTTTTTTTTTTTTTTTTTTTTTTTTTTTTTTTTTGAAAAGCCTATGGCGTGTGAACACACCCCAAAAAAACTCCACCCGGTGCAGAAAAAATGTGCACACACATAAAGAGTGTTCACAAAAACGTGCAGACGGGTGCAACGTCAAGTGGTCCTCCTGTGAAGAGGGACCCATAACCCTGATCCCCCGGGGCGTTAGGCTCCAGACGGGGACTGAGGTACTGTGGTCCGAGCAACCGAAGCCGACACGGACCCAACTTCCTCGGAGGGACTGCCGAAACAGAACCCTCCCAGTACTAGGTGGGGCTCCCCCGAAGGGAGACCCCATGAGAGCAGGCGAACTAAGCCAGAAGGCCATGTCCACCCACTCCCAAGACGTTCAGGGCTGGCCCGAGGACCCGCACCCTACTAATCACACAGTGAGACAAAACGTGCACAACAAAAAAAGACAAAAAAGTGACAAACACAGGCTTAAATAAAATAAAGTGGGGGAAGGGATAGTGGAGAGGAGAGTGAAAGAAGTGGCCATTGTGGTGAAACAATGACCAGGCCCTCCGGCCAGGAATAAAAAATTCCTCCGGTCCTAGCCAAAAGGCCCGGCCCAGGAGGCAGGTGCTAAAAAAAAGCGTGTATCTGGTGCAGTGACCGTGGTATCCTTCAATCAATGTGTCCCTCACACACAGTGATCTTCAGATACCCCTGGACTGCCACTCCAGGGGCACATGCACCATAGGCTTTTCGTTCCATATCCGACCCCCCGACTGGCCAGTGCAGCCCTCCACCCCTGTCAGCTAGAGAGCCCTTCAAGGTTTTCTTGGGGAGAACTGCCGCTCCAGTTAGCAGCCTCCACCAATACTAGCCCCTCCAGACCCTCCGTCAACCCAGCGGATTTGCATGGCTCTGCCCTGTCCTACCACAGGGCATTACCAGCTCCTCCAACCGGATCGCCGACAGAGATAGCACTTACACCAGCCAGCCAGAAGGCCAGACTAGAACTCGGCAAAAAGACCAAGACCAAGCACAGCACCCATCCTCACCAGGAGCACCCTTCCAGATGGCTCAGACTCAACCATGGGCCGGCCCCCAGTATTCTGTCGGGCAGCACGGCGTAGTCCCTGCTGAAACCATCCTTCCAGGTGCAATGACGTCATTGGATTGCATCCACCCTCCCCATGTAGGAGGTGCTTCAGCGCTCCGCTGACAACTGATAAGGACAGATACCACACCCAGTCCCAGCCAAAAGGCCGAGAAGCGGCAGGGAAGACAACCACGATCAGCACGGCCTAGAGTGTGCAATAGCCGTGCCTCGCCCTGGGAGAACCGCCTTCATGATCATGGTGTCTCCCCTGCCAGGTAAGATAGATAATACAATAGATAGATAATACAATAGAAATACACATGGCTTCTTCACCCTAACATTATATAAAGGCAATTATCTCCCAGCCCTTGTAGACAATCATGTAACCTCTTGAGATGTTTTCACTTACATACCAGTTTTCCATTTTTGATATTCAGTGAGATGCACCTAATCAATGTGTGTGTAGGAGATAGTGGTGTCCGTGTCAATTCGCTGTGTCATCCCAAGTTTGCAGAGCTGTGCAGGAAGGTGTAGTACTTTACTGTACTCTGACCAGGGCGGAGCTGAGTGTCCTCCCCAGGCCGGGCGGCCAGAATACAAAGGGATTCCCCTCTACACATCAAGCAGTGTAAAGGGGAATCTCCGCAAGATTTTATCCGCTTGGTGGCATGGCGCATCCACTTGGTCCCTGGAGAAAATCTAAAGGTGTAATAGACACCTAAGTGCTGACCGACCACCACTAACTAATCTACCTCATCATGACTGACTGACTGTCGCAAATATGGAAGATCAGTTGCACTTGCAAGTAGAAAAACATATTAGCTATACCAGCTATTAACATTACACGCACCAAAGAGAAGCCATTGCATTAGGGATGACCTAATAAAAAGTTGTTTAATAAAATATTGCCAGCTACTAAGTTTTTAAAGTTTATTATTTTGTTGGCCACTGATTAAATAAGCCCCACTCCTGGTCTAGGCTAGGTAGGTTACTCACTCCTGGTCTAGGCTAGGTAGGTTACTCACTCCTGGTCTAGGCTAGGTAGGTTACTCACTCCTGGTCTAGGCTAGGTAGGTTACTCACTCCTGGTCTAGGCTAGGTAGGTTACTCATTCCTGGTCTAGGCTAGGTAGATTACTCACTCCTGGTCTAGGCTAGGTAGGTTACTCACTCCTGGTCTAGGCTAGGAGGTATAAAAGAGAATTTACAATTACTGAGCCTTCCATATCCTGGCAGCTGGTGCTTCATCTGCTCCCCTCTGATACTGCAGTGGTGGTCTGGTCTCTCCCTGAGCCTTCAAGACCTATGCAGGTCTCAATAATAATAACTTCAGAAGCCCTAGACCAGGGGTGTCAAACTGGCGGCCCTCCAGCTGTTTCAAAACTACAAGTCCCATGAGGCATTGCAAGGCTAACAGTTACAAGCATGACTCTCACAGGCAGAGGCATGATGGGACTTGTAGTTTCGGAACAGCTGGAGGGCCGCCAGTTTGACACCCCTGCCCTAGACCATTTAAGTGGAGTTGAGAAAGGGTGCATGAAAATGTGTACGACCAGTGACCACTGGGGATCCAAGGATCAGTATGTCTAAAACTTCTCAAACAAAACCACTAGACAAAATTGAGCAGTTAAAGCGGGGGTTCACCCTTAGAGGGCACTTTTCCCCCTTCGCTTCCTGCTCGTTATTACTAGGGGAATCGGCTATTTATTTTAAAATATGTGCAGTACTTACCCGTTTACGAGACGCATCCTCTCCGTCGCTTCCGGGTATGGGCTTCGGGAATGGGCGTTCCTTCTTGATTGACAGGTTTCCGAGAGGCTTCCGACGGTCGCATCCATCGCGTCACGATTTTCCGAAAGAAGCCGAACGTCGGTGCGCAGGCGCAGTATAGAGCCGCACCGACGTTCGGCTTCTTTCGGCTACGAGTGACGCGATGGATGCGACCGTCGGAAGCCTCTCGGAAGAATGTCAATCAAGAAGGAACGCCCGCTCCCGAAGACCATACCCGGAAGCGACGGAAGAAGATGCAGCTCGAAAACGGGTAAGTACTGCACCTATTTTAATACAAATAGCCGATTCCCCTAGACCGAACGAGCAGGAATCTAGGGGAAGAAAAAAAAAAAATTTAGAAATGGGTGAACTCCCGCTTTAAATAAAAACTCCAGGATACATGTAAAATAAAAATATATCACTAAACTAAACAGCCTTCCCTATGTGCATTGCAAAAGAATACACTGCAGAGTCTGAACTAGAGCCTAAAGACTCAGACTTTTTATAGATATTTGACTGCACAAAGATCTACGAGGTCACAAGGTCATTTACAATTTTTTGCTTTAGATCAGGGGTCTCCAAACCTTTCAAAAAAAAGGGCTAGTTTATTGTCCTTCAGGCTTTAGGAGGGCCGGGTTGTGGCTGTGTCTAGCGGGGGTAGAATTGTTCGGGGCCTGGCATCTGTAAGGATAAATATGGCCTAAGGGTTGGTGGGCACTGGGCAATAGAAGGTGTAATGCCCCTCTTAGTAGGAGGAATAATATCTCATCAATGGTATCAGTGGAGGAAATAGTGCCCCATTGTTGGTGCCAGTGGGAGTAATAGTGTCCAAGGGACGGATAAAGGCTAGCAAGGGGCCACATCTAGCCCTTGGGTCACAGTTTGGAGACCCCTGCTTTAGATGATGCCAAAGGTGAGGCACCAGACATCATGAGGAAAGTGTTAATGCATGCATCAGGGGCATACCAGAGATTGAACATGTCCAGGGACTGCCAGCCAATAGCTGGAGATTATTGTCTGACACACCCCCTTCAGCCAGCTGTGTTATTCACGATGACAGTGATTGGCTCAGACTGGGAATATGAACTGCAGCAAGAAGGTGGCGTGATCAGGGAAGTGACGTTGAGGGTTTAACAAGCACAGGTCATGCCAACAGGAAGACTGGAATCAGCTGCAGAGGGGGACTAATAAATAATTAATAATGGCAGCTAATCCGAAGCTTTGCCGAAGAAATCACAACCATTTCTAGACAAGGTATGCCGTCAGCATTTCATATTTAACCACTTGACCACTGGGCACTTAAACCCCCTTCCTAACCAGACCAATTTTCAGCTTTCGGTGCTCTCACAATTTGAATGACAATTACTCAGTCATACAACACTGTACCCATTTGAAATTGTTGTCCTTTTTTTCCACACAAATAGAGCTTTCTTTTGGTGGTATTAGATCACCTCTGGGTTTTTTATTTTTTGCGCTATAAAAGAAAAACGACAGAAAATTCTGTAAAAATAAATAAATAAAAACTTGTTTCTGTCATATTCGCAGGTTATTTCTCACACACAGCATATGCATACCACGAATGACACCCCAAAACACATTCTGCTATTCCTCCCAAGTGTGCGACTTTTACACGGCGTGGCCACATACAGAGGCCCAACATGCAGGGAGCACCATCAGACATTCTGGAGCACCCAGGCCAATTCTGACATTTCTCTCCTACATGGAAAAATCACCATTTATTTGCTAGAAAATTACATAGAACCCCAAAACATTATATATGCAGAGTATTGGGGTATTGCGGAGTATTTGGGTATTGCAGAGTATTTGGGTATTGCAGAGTATTGGTGGCATTGCAGAGTATTTGGGTATTGCAGAGTATCGCGCAGGGTATTGGGGTATTGCAGAGTATTGCGCAGGGTATTGCAGAATATTGGGGTATTGCAGAGTATTGCGCAGGGTATTGCAGAGTATCGGGGTATTGCAGAGTATCGAGGTATTGCAGAGTATGGGGTATGGCAGAGTATGGGGTATAGCAATGTATGGGGTATGGCAGGCAGAGTATGGGTTATAGCAATGTATGGGGTATGGCAGGCAGAGTATGGGGTATGGCAGGCAGAGTATGGGGTATTGCAGGCAGAGTATTGGGGTATTGCAGAGTATTGGGGTATTGCAGAGTATCGAGGTATTGCAGAGTATGGGGTATGGCAGAGTATGGGGTATGGCAGAGTATGGGGTATTGCAGAGTATGGGGTATTGCAGAGTATCGAGGTATTGCAGAGTATGGGGTATGGCAGAGTATGGGGTATGGCAGGCAGAGTATGGGGTATGGCAGGCAGAGTATGGGGTATGGCAGGCAGAGTATGGGGTATGGCAGAGTATGGGGTATGGCAGAGTATGGGGTATTGCAGGCAGAGTATGGGGTATGGCAGGCAGAGTATGGGGTATGGCAGGCAGAGTATGGGGTATTGCAGGCAGAGTATGGGGTATTGCAGGCAGAGTATGGGGTATGGCAGGCAGAGTATGGGGTATGGCAGGCAGAGTATGGGGTATGGCAGGCAGAGTATGGGGTATTGCAGGCAGAGTATGGGGTATGGCAGAGTATGGGGTATGGCAGGCAGAGTATGGGGTATGGCAGAGTATGGGGTATGGCAGAGTATGGGGTATTGCAGGCAGAGTATGGGGTATGGCAGGCAGAGTATGGGGTATTGCAGGCAGAGTATGGGGTATGGCAGGCAGAGTATGGGGTATGGCAGGCAGAGTATGGGGTATTGCAGGCAGAGTATGGGGTATGGCAGGCAGAGTATGGGGTATTGCAGGCAGAGTATGGGGTATTGCAGGCAGAGTATGGGTTATTGCAGAGTATTGCGCAGGGAAGGATGGCTGGATCTGTGACTGCAGTTGTCACAGATCCAGCCACAGCACTGCTGACACCCGCTCCCCCCCCCTCTCTGTACCGAACGGTACAGAGAGGAGAGGGAGGAACCGGCGTCATCAAATGACGCCGGTTTGTTTACAAGTGATCGCTCCGTCATTTGACGGAGCGATCACGTGGTAAACGGCCGCGATCAGCGGCAATTTACCGTCATCCGTGATGCGCCGGGTCTTCTAGACCCGGCGAGCACGGACACTTCCGCAAAAGCGCGCCCCAGGGGACGCGCAAACGCGGAAGTGCACGAGGACGTCCCAGGGACGTCCTGTCAGAGTAACTCGACCACGCTGTAGCAGTATTTTTGCTATAGCGCGGTCGGCAAGTGGTTAAAATACTATATTTGCCTGGAAAATACAAAAAAAGGTATACTACTTACCCCCTGGATCTGACGCGCCTGGCTGTTGGACACCATCTTGAGCATCCCCAGCAGCCTCTCTAGGGCAGATCTCCTCCACCTCCTGCTCAGCGTCAGCAGTTGTTGATTGTAAATAATATAGAAAAGAACATTACAATCTGCAGTGTACAACAATCCCACACATAGTACAAGAACATTGAAAGATGTACGGTATGATCAGATCAATGATCATCACTCCGCAGATACCAGCAAGATTATACGAACTTACATGTGGGCGTTGCCACCTCAGCCTCCTCCTCCTGCGTCTCCCCCTCTGACTGGATGGCACCTGTTTATTTAATAAAGGAGAAATGATGAACGTTACAATGTTCAATGTTCAAAGAAACAATAATACTGTATAAAATGTATTATATTATCTCTATTACCATGGGCAATACAGGTCAGTGGTCACTAATGTTTATCTACAAGGCATTCACCATTTAGAAAAAATCTGTTAAAAAAAAGAGGTACTTACCTGTCCTGGTTTCAGCGACCACCACTGATCAGGCGCCTCAGTTCAGAACCGCGACGTTCTGTCAAATTGCATAGGTGCATTTGATGGGTGCTGGTGAGGCTACATCTGATGGGTGCTGGTGAGGCTGCATTGATGGGTGCTGGTGAAGCTGCATTGATGGGCGCTGGTAAAACTGCATTGATGGGCACTGGCGAGGGTGCATTTGATAGGCGCTGGTGAGGCTGCATTTGATAGGCGCTGGTGAGGCTGCATTTGATGGGTGCTGGTGAGGCTGCATTGATGGGCACTGGTGAAGCTGCATTGATGGGCACTGGCGAGGCTACATTTGATGGGCGCTGGTGAAGCTGCATTCATGTGTGCTGGTAAAGGCTACATTTGATAGGCGCTGGTGAGGCTGCATTGATGGGCATCGGTGAGGCTGCAATAATGGGCTCTGGTAGGCTGCATTGATGGGCACTGTTAGGCTGCATTTGTTTGGTGTTGGTGAAGCTGCATTGATGGGTGCTGGTAGAGGCTGCATTTGATAGGTGCGGGTGAGGCTGCATTGATGGGCACTAGTAAGCTGCATTCATGGGCACTGGTAGGCTGCATTCGATGGGCGCTGGTAAGGCTGCATTTGATGGGTGCTGGTGAGGCTGCATTGATGGGCGCTGGTGAAGCTGCATTGATGGGCACTGGCGAGGCTACATTTGATGGGCGCTGCTGAAGCTGCATTGATGGGCGCTGGTAAAACTGCATTGATGGGCACTGGCGAGGGTGCATTTGATGGGTGCTGGTGAGGCTGCATTTGATAGGCGCTAGTGAGGCTGCATTGCTGGTGAGGCGGTATTTGATGGGCTCTGGTGAGGCTACATTTTATGGGGGCTGGTGAATCTGCATTTGATGGGTGCTAGTAAGGCTGCATTGATAGGCTCTGGTGAGGCTGCATTTGATGGGCTCTGGTGAGGCTGCAATAATGGGTGCTGGTGAGGCTGCATTTGATGGGCGCTGGTGAGGCTGCATTTGATGGGCGCTGGTGAGGCTGCATTAATGGGTGCTTCATTAAAAAGGTGGGGTTTACATTGGCAGGGGAAAGGGGGTGGAGTCAAGGGGGGTGGCAAAATTAGGTTTCGCCTAGGGTGTCTAAAATGCTTGCACCAGCCCTGTGAGTAAGGGACATCGATCCCCAGTGGAAGAGGCAATTCTGCCTCAGTGGACACAAGTAGTGTACCACTTGCCAGTGCCCCCTGCCAATGCCCACAGTGACCACCAGTGCCACCTGTCAGTGCTAGACCACCTATCAATGCCCATCACTGCCACCTAGCAATGCCCACCAGTGGTGCCAGACAGTGCCTCATCAGTGCCACCTAGCAGTGCTGCCTATCAATGTCACCTACCAGTGCACATCATTGTCACCCATCACTGACACCTATCAGTGCCCACCAGTTCCACCTATCAATGCCCTTCAGTGCCACCCATCTGTGCCACCTCAGAGTGCCCACCAGTGCCGCCTTATTGGTGCCCACCAGTGCCACCTTACCAGTGCTGCCTTATCGGTGCCCATCCGTGCAGCCCATGGGTGCCCATCAGTGCCACCAATCAGTGCCCAATGCCCATTGGTGCAGCCTTATCAGCGTACATCAATGAAGTGATCAAATACCACCAAAGACAGTTCTATTTGTGGGGAAAAAAAGTGCTTCAATTTTGTTTTGGAGCCACACACAATTTTCAATTAAAGTGACGCAGTGCCAAAACACATAAAAGTGTCACGGTCATTTGGCAGCCAAATCCTCTGGGGCTGAACTGGTTAAAATGAAAAAAAATTAAAATAAATCAGACACGTTACTTACCGCTTTATGTCGCTGAATTTCTTGCGACAGGCAGTCGGGTCACGCCGATGGCGATACAACGCCTCTACTTTCCTGGAGATCTCCTCCCACTTCCACTCCGGACTGGTCTCCCTGGAGCGGGGGCCACACAGCTGCATCCAGCAAGGAAGCGTTTCCTGTACAAGCACCTGAGACTCAATATGAGTCCATGTAATGTTACGCTTCCTGCTGGGTGCAGATTGTGTCCCCCTCCTGCGCCGCCTTTTGGGTGATGGAGAAGATGGAGGGGCTGGGGAATCTGCTGCTGGCAGTGGTTCAGTGCTGGGCCCAGGAACCTGCATGGGGTCTTGGCTGACCGTCGCCATGCCGTTGGATGCCGCCATATTGGAGCCGGAGATGGAGACGAATGTGAAACTAAGTCCGCTAGATTAGGAATTGAATGACGAAAATCCGACAAAGCATCGGAAATTGCCGAATCTGACTGTCATTGAAGGCTTATGGTGTAAATAAATGTACGATTCGGCGTAAAGTTTCAAAGTTCCGTGGAATTATTTTTTTTTGATCATTCGACAGAAACCAAGTATTATTGGATTTTCGGACGAAAGCTATTCCCCAACGAAAAACAAAATACATCAAAACGATTTTAAGGAGTAACTAAATACATTTATTTTCCAAACGAAAACGAAACGAAATATTCCAGTCTGCACATGTCTAGTTGTGACCAGTTTTTATTAAAAGGAACAAATTTCTATTTTTGGAGTGCGGCCGTCCCGGTTCTTCTATATATATTTTTGCATACTATTGCAGTGCCTGCACCCAAGGGTTTGGATTCCACCTTGCAGTTCTCTGGCATCTCTGAGCGGTAAACTTTCTTTCTCATCCTTACAATGTCCATTCATTTTCTCACAATGATTGTGAAAGGGTTAAACCACCAGACCAAACGAGTTTCACTATGGAAAATCTCCCACAGCTGCGATGTACTCTGCGTACAGGAAAGGCACTTTGCTCATGGGGCAACCCCTCAATGCCATCATAAATCTTTTCCACATATCTTCAAAGCTGACTTTTCTAAGAAGCAACGGGGAGTCTTAATTGTAAAGAAGAACTTCAGCGCTAGTCTAGTAAATGAATAAAGAAATAAAAAGGGGGATGTGTGTAATAAATGAGATTGCTGCTCAAATCTATAAGTGTACAAATCACAAAAAAATGGATAAAAGAAGAAAGTGATGAGCGCAATCCCTAACACACTAACGTGCAGAGTGCTGAATGTGAATATAAAAACACACCTTAAAGGGTCACTAAAGGAATTTTTTTTAGCTAAATAGCGTCCTTTACCTTACTGCAGTCCTGGTTTCATGTCCTCATTGTTCGTTTTTGCTTTGGAATAGCTGTAATCCTTCTCTGATCTCCACACTTCCTGCTTGTCTGGCTCCTTATAAAAAAACTCATGCGAGCTTCTCACTGTGGTCCATGATCAAGGTGGTGTGATTACTGGCCTGGATTCAAGAAGCAATTGCGCCTGTGTAACCATAAGTTACACAGCGCAATTGCTTACTTGCCCCGTCATTTGCCGCAATGCACGTTGGGAAAGTTTCCCGACGGAGCATGCGCTCTACGCTCGGTGTGGGAACACGCCTAATTTAAATGATTCCCGCCCCCTACGGGATCATTTAAATTGCGCGCGCTTACGCCGGGCATTTTGCCGGCGCGCCCACGCAATTTACGGAGCTACTGCTCCGTGAATCAAGGGCAGCGCAGTAAATTTGTGGGGGCGCAGGGCAAAAACGCTGCCCTGCGCCTCCGTAAAAAATGCGCAAATCTACTTGAATCCGGGCCCCTGTGTCTAAAACTCCTCAGAACCAATCAGATTCATTTTAAAAACAAACACTGCCTTGTGTTTGTTTTTGTTCTGTGTGTCTCTGTACTTCTGTACTAAACTAAACTGCAGGCACATTATATGATTGATTTTTAATAATTTTTAAAAGGAATCAGTCAACTATTATGTCTCTATACCCTGTAAACAGTCATTTCAGCAAAGAAAAAAAATTCCTTTACTGCTCCTTTAAATGACTCTAACAATGAACCAATGATATATGTGCCAAATAGCAAAATAAGACGCTAAATGGATGGTGATATCAAACAGGTGTTCAAATCAACTACCAAATGTGTTCAGTCAAAATAACACTGTGCCAAGTGCAGACCAGTGTGTACTACACAATGAAAAAAGTCCAATATGCTGCCAAATGAGTGCTTCAAAGTGGAGAGATAACTGTAGATCTTCTTGTACAGTGGGCTCACCTCCAACCTATGGGTACTAGGCATATCACGCTGTAGGCAAATCTTGCTGGACTGGAGAAAGACACTTGTGTCTGGGTTATCTTGGTGTTCCTGGGGGCGGTGCTGGGCTTCACAAAGATGGTGGCTCGCCGTAGGGTGAATGATTATCCAGAGGGAAAGAGCAAAAAGGAAGCTCCCATAGTGTAAAGTTTTAAAACAGGCGACTTTATTAAAATAAAATATGCTTACATTTACAATTGCCATTCGTGACACTTTGTCATTCCAGTTGCTGTCCTGTACTATAGACCCTGATGGAAGATTTGTTATCTTAGTATGCACGTTGGACAGTGTCACATACTGTAGTGGATGTGATAAAAATAGTCAAAGTAAGATAATGAAATGCCTATTTTAGTACAGTGGAAAGTCCCTGGAAACCACAGAACCAGACAGATGCCAGACATCAGGACGTCACAAGAATAATATTACATATTAATGAGAATGTTGAATATTAATGAATATTAATGAGCATGATTGTGTGTTTGATCATGTGCTTTGAATACGCTTGCAAGACCATATATAAGACACAGCTCGAAATAAAAAAAGCAGAAGTAACGGTCTTCACCGAGCTCTGTGTGTAGATTATTTACTTTCAGTTTGTACAAACGCTTCTTATCTAATTTGGCTCAGGAAACAGATACCAAAATCCGGACATTTGGCTCGGATCCAAAACAATACACTATAGCTAACTTATACGCCCTGAATCATGGACAAATGCAATTTCATAAATCCATATTGAAGAAAATCCGGGAAATACAGAAAGGTCATCTACTAATATGTGGGGACTTTAATTTGGTTCACTATTGATTCATCCTCCAGCCCTAAAAGGCTGATGTCTCCTCTAACATCTTTTCTTACAGGAAATGATCTGTTTGACATATGGAGGTGTTGTCACGCGACTGAGAGTGACTATACGTACCTTTCCCCGCACTACAACACCTATTCCAGAATTGATTTGTTTGTATCAGACAAATGGATATTACAGAATGTACTGGAGTCTCGCATCCATACTATCACCTGGTCGGATCACGCCCCCTTTAGTATTAAATTGGCTAATAACACTTCTAAGCAAAATTCATATATATGGCGTATCAATAACTATTTAATGCAAAATCCAGTTAATGCAACATTTCTTACCCAAAAATTGGCTGATTTTTTCTCAAACAATATAGGACCAGTGTCCGACCCGGCGGTATTGTGGAATGCTCACAAATCTTATATGCAAGGTTTTATTTATATAGCTCGGATCACGAGCAAAAAAAGAGAATTCAAAGATTGGAAGAACTGACTGCCAAAATAGCAGATGCAGATTTTAAAAATAAAGCTACTCCATCACCTTACCTTCAATCCCAACTGTTTAAGCTACAGTAAGACATGATCTACGATCCCTGCTCCTTGAATCTTACGAGTTTAATCTAAGAAAACTAAAAGCTACCTCATATACTACCAATAATAAAGGGGGTAAAATTATGGCTAACCGTATCAGAGGTCATAGACTTAAAACTAGAATTGCCTATCTATATCACCCAACCTCCGGGGAAAAACTCATCAATCCCCAGTCCATATCTGATGCCTTTAGTGCGTATTACAGTGACTTGTATAACCTCAAATTGGACATTGACACTC
Source organism: Rana temporaria (assembly GCF_905171775.1). Lineage (NCBI taxonomy): Eukaryota > Metazoa > Chordata > Amphibia > Anura > Ranidae > Rana > Rana temporaria. The sequence continues at coordinate 1,634,539 of NW_024404460.1, read as the reverse complement.
ACCAACCAACACGTGAGGAAATTCAAGCTTTCCTCAATCATATTAAACTGCCTAGATTATCAGAAATCCATCTTGAGAAGTTAAACGCCCCCTTTACAGAATCTGAGATTCTTAAAGTCATAGTCTGCATTCATCCAAATCTCCTGGCCCAGATGGGTACACTGGTGAATATTTTTAATTATTCAAAAGCTTACTAGCTCCACACTTGACAACATTGTACAACAACTCTGTCTCCTCCTCTTCTTTTCCAAGCGAAATGTTATTGGCCCTTGTAATTACGCTACCCAAACCTGGTAAAGAGCCCACCTCCCCTTCCAACTTTCGACCCATATCTTTGCTTAACATTGATCTTAAATTATACGCCAAACTGATTGCAAATAGACTCGTTCACATTCTCCCCGAATTAATCCACATAGACCAAACTGGTTTTACAGAAAAACAAATAAAATCTGCGCTATCGAATGGAAAAGCAGCTACAAAAAAACAGTGAACAGTGGAAATCAACAGATAAAACAAAAAAAATCGAATAACTGATAAAAAAGAAGTCCAAATAAGTATAGTGAAAAAACTTAGTGGATGGGTGAACAAAGTGAATAGTTCCAAAACCAGATGTCTGATATAAACCAGAAAAAAAGGAGGAAAAATTCCAAATGTATATAGTGAAGAAAAACTTGATTGATGTGTGAACACAGTGAATAGTTCCAAATCAATGGTGATTTTCTCTTGAGCGTGATAAACCGGCCACCAATAAAGCAGAGGCTTACCAGATATATAGAACCCAAATGCGCCTACGCCCAGAGGGTCAATCAAGCTGCATGTATACAAAGGATGTATCAGGATAGGAATCAATCTTCATACGACAGCATTGCCAAGGTAAAGAAGATGTTCAATGGTATAAAATATTCACTCCCGAATGGTCAAACCATAAAACCGATGTACAGTATGGAGAGAGGTGAACAGAAGAGGCACATAGCATAATACCGAAGGAACTGGATATTTAATAATGGTTATAAACACTTACATGAAAGTGAAGATGAAAAAGCATATCAATCAATATGTCAATGGCAGCAGTGGAATCACCGACGTGTTTCACAAAAACTTGCTTCGTCTGGAGTGTGACTTGCTTCAAACTGGTTTTACAAAAGGACGTCAAACTTCCGACGCTACCAGAAGACTGATAAATGTAATACATAGTGTGAATTTGACAGGAACGCCTTCTCTGCTTCTTTTGTTAGACGCAGAGAAGGCGTTCGACAGGGTTAATTGGAACTACCTGACTCTGACACTTCAAAAATTCAGATTTATGGGACCTATTCTTGACGCCATATTGGCCCTTACACCACTCCCACAGCACGAATCTTCACTTCTAATCTTCTTTCTAAACCATTCCACATTTCCAACGTACCCGACAGGGTTGCCCATTATCCCCCCTGATTTTCAACATGATGATAGAACCCCTAGCTGAACATATCAGATAAAAAAACAAAATATCTGGAGTTACTATAGAAAACCAAGTCCATAAAATTAGTTTATTTGCTGTTGATGTGATCTTAATGTTAACCAGTCCCTTCTCTTCTCTACTGGAAGTCAAAAAAGTTTTCCCTGTTTGTCTTTCAGGACAGGTACTGTAGAGAGACACAGGCTCCTCCCCTCACAGGAAACACCGCCTTCCAATTAGGAATTTAAGCCTCATCCTCCCTCAGCTCCTCAGTTTATGGTGTTTCCTCCGAAGGGGAGACACCGCTTGGGGCAAGGGCCAGACAGCTGGGGAAGCTGAGGCCAATATTCCTGAGAGGGGGGACCTGTTCTCCCTGGGCTCAGGGCTATTTTTTAAAGCATGGCGTCCTGGCTGGCTGGGGAAGTCACTTACCCAGGACATCGCCGTGTAGCGTCCCGCGGACATTCCTGGGGTGGATTCAACCGCGGAGGTCTATTTTCCGATCGCACAGGGGTGGCGCTGCAGGCGGGGTGCACGCTCCCTGTGAGAAATCACAGTCGGCCAAGAAGCTGGGCCGGACCGGATGACGAGTGACGTCAGTTCCGGGGGGGGGCGGGCACTTACGCCGGATACGCGTCACTGGTCCCAGACGCTGCAGTGTGAAAAGGCCTGACGCTGGGCTGGTGCGGCCTCTCTCTTCTCAGCCGTAGGGTCAGCATTTTTGCAGGCAGTCGCGACCACATTCCTCAGCGAGATGTCGGAAGCAGAGGCTTCCCGTGCACCTCCGGATGGCGACAGCACCAGCCACTCTAAGGTAAGGAGAACCCTGGGGTGGTGTTCCCTTATCATGTTGCACAGCTTCACTGGTGATTTTTTTGTTTTCTTCTCCTGGTGGTCGGGGAGTTTGTTTGTGTAGTGTGTCTGGAACCCTGGTGGTGGTTGGTCCTAGAACACTCCTGGTGGTTACAAAGTGTCAAGCGCTGGGCTCTGTCTCAATCTAGCCTCCACTTTCTTCTGTGTTTTTCAGAAATCCACAGAAAAATCAGCCCACAGCAAGAAGAAATGCCCTTCCTGCAGATCTTCCCTTAGTGAGAGTTGGAACAAAGCACTTTGCAGGAGATGTATTGAGGGGCTGGTTAAGGAAAGGGAGGCAGAGCAGGCATCTATGAAAGGGAGTTAGCAGCTTCTATGAAAGAGCTTTCTGGCACCTTTCAATCGTTTAAAGATATTTTTGCTAATTTTCAGTTGCCCCAAAGCAGCCCTTCTGTAGCGCAACAGGTAATTCCACCCAATCCTGAGGTTCTTCCCTCTGGGAGTAGAGAGAAACCTGCGGATATCAGAGAGGATGCTGAGGAGGAGCAAGACAGTGCCGCTTCTAGCTCCCAAGAGGAGTCAGATGGTGAGGGGACAGAGGCAGGGCCCTCAAAGGTCTCTCGCTACAAGCTTTCCCTTGAAGAGGTGGAAGAATTATTGGAAACTATCCACACTACTTTAGGGATAGTTGAGGAGAAAAAGACACTGTCACTCCATGACCAGATGTACAGTGGTTTGGGAGAACAAAGGAAAAAGGTTTTTCCAGTCAATGAAGTCCTGGTCAATGCCATCAAAAAAGAGTGGCAGGACCCAGAAAGGAAACCTTTCTTCTCAAACTCTTTGAAGAGAAGGTTTCCTTTTTCTGAAGAGGAGGCTTTAGTGTGGAACAAATCCCCCAAACTAGATGCTGCCTTTTCGCAGGTATCCCGACATACGGACTTGGCGTTTGAGGACATGGGGGTCCTTTCAGACCCCATGAACAGGCGGATGGACTCGCTATTAAAAAAGTCCTGGGATGCTTCCCAGGGGAACCTTAAGCCAGCTATGGCAGCAACAGTGGTGGCCCGTAATCTAGAGCATTGGCTCTTACAGATCAGGGCACATATTGAGGCCGGAACGCCTAAAGAGACTATACTATCCTCTTTTCCAACTTTACTGAGTGGCGTGCGGTATTTAGCGGACGCCTCAGCAGAGTCAATCCGCATGTCCGCCAGGTCTGCAGCTCTATCTAATTCTGCAAGAAGAGCTCTCTGGCTCAAGACATGGCAGGGGGATAGCGCCTCAAAGGTTAAATTGTGCGGGATCCCCCTTACAGGAGATTTATTATTTGGGCCAGGCTTGGAGGCTGTCTTAGATCGTACAGCCGACAAGAAGAAGGCTTTCCCCTTAAAGAAAACATTTGGGGGACAGGCAAAGAAAAAATTCTGGACCCAAAAGAAGGTGGAAGTCCCAAAACCTGAGGGAAAGAAAAAGTTTTGGGGACCAAAGGGGAAAGGCCGTGCCGGGGCGCTTTTTCGTGCTCCTGAACAGCCCCAAAAACCTCAATGACGGAGTCAAGGTGGGAGGAAGGTTGGGGGCCTTTCTCCCACAGTGGGAGATGATCACCAGCAACCAATTTGTGCTGGGGATCATAAGGAGAGGGTACAGACTAGAGTTCTCAAGTCCCCCCCCATCCAGACTCTTAGTCACCAATTTGCCACAGTGCAAAGAAAAATCTGTGGCTCTGCTCTCCTCTCTTCAGGAGTTGGAGGATCAGGAGGTGGTAGTTCGGGTTCCATCGGAGGAGATAGGAAAGGGCTTCTACTCCCACATATTTGTGGTCCACAAGCCTTCAGGGAAATTCAGGCTTATACTGAATTCAAAACCTCTAAACGCCTCGGTCACGTACAAACGGTTTTGGATGGATTCTATCTATTCCGTGAGGACGCTCCTCTTTCCGAACTGCTTCATGGCATCCATAGATCTAAAGGATGCCTACCTACACATCCCAATAGCAGAATGCCATCAGAGATTTCTCAGACTGGCCGTGAGGTCCAGAGAAGGGACGTTTCACCTACAGTTCAAAGCACTCCCCTTCGGGCTCTCCTCTTCCCCCCGCATATTTACCAAAGTGATGGTGGAGGTACTAGCCTTTCTACGTCTCAAGGGCATCCTGGTGGTGGCATACCTGGACGATCTGCTATTTTTTGCAGACTCCCCGACACGGTTGTCCCAGGACCTCCAGGTAGCAAAGGAGATTCTGGAAAACTTAGGTTGGCTACTCAATCTGGAAAAATCCAGCCTGACACCCTCCCAAAGAGTCACTTTTCTGGGATATGTACTGGACTCAACCAGACAGATGACTTTTCTCCCAACAGAAAAAGTTCAGAAGGTGGACAATGTAATATCACTTCTTCAGAGAAGCGGCCAGCTTCCGATAAGGAAGGTCATGTCAGCTCTGGGGTTATTAACATCTTCTCTTCCTGCAGTGCAGTGGGCAGGTCTGCATTACCGACCCCTGCAACTGTTCATACTGAACATTTGGGATCACAAACCGGACTCCTTGGATTCCCTGATATCCATACCGGTTTACATCAAGAGGTCCCTTTGGTGGTGGAGGAAGGGGGCGAACCTTTTACAGGGCCTGGATTGGATCTCCCCGATCTCCAGAACAGTGACAACAGATGCCAGTGGCTCCGGTTGGGGAGCACACCTGGACTCCCTTCTGACACAGGGTCGCTGGGCAAAAGAGGACTCGCAAAAATCTTCGAATTGGAGAGAACTAAAAGCGATAGAGTTAGCCCTCAAAGCCTTTCAGAAGGAGCTGCAGGGACAGCATGTTCGAGTCAGGACAGACAACTCCTCCGCAGTAGCTTATGTCAACAAGCAGGGGGGCACCAGGAGCAAGTCCTTATGGGATCTGACAAAGTCTATTCTCATATGGGCAGAGGCCAATGTCTTGTCCCTCTCAGCCATACATCTGAAGGGAGAATTAAATCAGGTCACAGACTTCCTCAGCAGGAAGAAACTGAGGGAGGGCGATTGGGTTCTGAATCAAGAAGTTTTCAGAGCGATCACTCAAAGATGGGGTCTCCCGGAGGTGGATTTATTCGCCTCAAGAGAAAATGCTAAGACTCTGCTCTTTTTTTCCCTAAACAGGTGGGATGGAGCTCTGGCGGTGGACGCTCTGGCCCAAACCTGGCAGTTCTCCAGGTGTTATGCTTTCCCCCCTCCGGTTCTAATACCAGCAGTCCTGAGGAAACTGCAAGGGGAGAACACAACACTGATTCTCATTGCACCTCATTGGCCCAGGAGACCATGGTTCTCTATCCTGAAAGGTTTATCGATAGAACCTCCTTGGATTCTACCAATCCGGGAGGATCTCCTTTTACAGGGTCCAATCTGCTGCCCGCAGGTAGAGAGGTGGAATCTGGCAGCTTGGCTTCTGAGGAAGAGCTGCTGAGGGGCAAAGGGTTTTCAGAACGCCTGGTTGAAACACTCTTAAGCTGTAGAAAGAAGGAGACACAAGCCATTTACCAAAAAGTGTGGAAACGGTTTAACGTCTGGTGCGCAGAAAGCTCCTTCAGTGTCAACAGCTCTGTGGCTGTTTTAGAATTTCTACAAGCTGGGGCTGATAAAGGGCTGGCAATTAGCACACTGAAGGGTCAAGTGTCAGCACTAAGTGTATTTTTTGAAAAACAACTAGCATTTGACCCCTGGGTCTCTAGATTTTTTAAGGCTTTGAGTAGACGGAGACCTGTAAAAACCTCCAACTTCCCAGTTTGGGATCTCTCATTGGTTCTTCAGGCCTTTACAGTAGAACCATTTGAGCCTTTAGACAATTGTAGTTTAAAAGTGATCACTCTCAAAACAGTATTTTTAGTAGCGATCACTACTGCTAGGAGAGTGAGCGAACTCGAGGCCCTATCTATTAGGGCCCCCTTTTTTCTTTTTTTTCCGGATCGCATCATTTTTAAGACAGATCCGGCTTTTCTACCAAAGGTAGCTTCTAATTTTCACAGGAGTCAAGAAATAACATTGCCTTCTTTTTGTGCAAATCCTGTGAGGGAACAGGAACACAAGTTTCACAACCTAGACGTTAGGAGGTGTGTCCTACAATACTTGGATTACACGAGTCAGTTCAGGAAAGCTGATTCACTGTTTGTTTTATTTTCTGGGTCCAGGAAAGGGTCCAGGGCTTCTAGACGCACGATAGCCAGGTGGTTAAGGGCAGCCATTGTTCTAGCTTATTCTTCTAGGGGAGTGGAGCCTCCACAGGGTATCAGGGCTCATTCCACCAGGGCAGTAGCTACTTCCCAAGCAGAGTGTGCTGGTGCTTCCCCGGAGCAGATCTGCAAGGCTGCAACATGGTCTAGTTTTTCAACGTTTGTAAAACATTACAGACTGGACCTACTTTCAACCAAAGACCAGGCTTTTGGACGCAAAGTACTGCAAGCAGTTGTCCCACCCTAGGGTAAGGTGCTCGCTTATCCTCTCTACAGTACCTGTCCTGAAAGACGAACAGGGAAAAACGGGGTTACTTACCGGTAACATCCCTTTTCCAGGAGTCTTTCAGGACAGCACTGGTACCCACCCTCTTTTTTGTAGGGGATATTATGAAAACTCATCAGACGAGGCCGTCAGGTAAGATGAAATATTATACTTTTATGACGTGTTCTTGTGTCTCCCCAGCTGGCCGGAGGTACTCTGGAAAAAACTGAGGAGCTGAGGGAGGATGAGGCTTAAATTCCTAATTGGAAGGCGGTGTTTCCTGTGAGGGGAGGAGCCTGTGTCTCTCTACAGTACCTGTCCTGAAAGACTCCTGGAAAAGGGATGTTACCGGTAAGTAACCCCGTTTTTTTATCCTGGTTTGGAAAGGTCTCATTCTACAAGGCGAATACCTTCAAATCATCCATTCTTGACATTGGAATTGACGCAGTGACTAGTAATTTACTTCAACACCAGTTATCTTACATTTGGGTGGACACTAGTATCCCGTATTTAGGCATCCACCTCACCAGGACTACTAAATCATTATACAAATACAATTACCTTACCCTTAGGAACAAGTTACAGACCAATCTTCACAAACTGAGTAAAAACAAATTTTCTTGGTGGGGCAGACTATCTGCTTTCAAATTGATTCATCTTCCACAAGTTCTATACTTTTTCCGGAATTTACCCATTCCTATTCCCGCTATTTTTTTTAAATCCATGCAATCACTTTTGTCCAGATTTGTCTGGAATGGGAAAAAATCCAGGTGTACTCATAACAAATTAAACATAGACTCTACGGGGGAGTAGGCTACATAGATTTCCAGGATTATTATTATGCCTCCATTTTGACACAAATGAAGGAATGGTTTAACTCTACTCCTACTACACAATATGGACTGTCAGAACCATTGACGTATCTCGGCATATAGCCTACATATACCGTCAGAATATTTATTCTGAACTATAAAAATATTATTGTATTTTTGAAAATATGTAAATCTGTGCTTTGGGAGAAATACAATTTTCCTACAATACAACATATCTAAAATTCTTTTATCCGTGCTATTTTGAGGACAAGCAATACAAATGAATATTTAAAATATATATATTTATTAACTAAAGAGTGTAAAATTAAAATCAGGTACAATTCGTGTTGCGGTACCTCTCTTCCCGAGCTCCAAAGTACACGAACCGCCGCTAACCGCCGAAGTGCAATAGGTTCCAACCGGCAACCCTCTCCATACACCGTCCTTAGTGGCCAGTAACCCAATCCCCTCCAATAACGAGACCAAGCTCCATCATGAGGGTAAAACACGAACTGTTTACTGTGGGCTACCCGCCCGTATTTATGCAGGTCTCCCGCCTGGTGGACACTCCCCTAGGGGACCAGATGGGAGACTGAAATAACAGAACGACATGGGGACATTTCAAACATACATCCCCACCATTTCCCAGCATGCATCACAGTTTCTAACTTTATAACTGCCGAACATTTTATATATTTATGCAGGTCTCCCGCCTGGTGGACACTCCCCTAGGGGACCAGGTGGGAGACTGAAATAACAGAACGACATGGGGACATTTCAAACATACATCCCCACCATTTCCCAGCATGCATCACAGTTTCTAACTTTATAACTGCCGAACATTTTATATTCATATAACGTATCCCCAGATAGCCTGGAACTGAGGGCATATTATTGGGGAATAGCAAGCAGACGAACACAATATGTCCAGTATACGGATGGGTCCGTCACATGGCCCCCTCCTTGTGGAACACTCCGGCAGACCCGGCTTGACCCTTTGGCGGGTCAACTTGGGGATGACCGGACGGAGAAGGCGTAGAGACGTCTGTTTGCCGAGATAATCCATCCGCATTCCCGTTCTGCTTACCGGGTCGGTAGCTGATGGTGAAATTGTAAGGCTGTAGTGCCAGACTCCACCTCAGCAGTCTGCCATTGTCTCCTGAGACCCGGTTAAGCCAAACTAGGGGGTTGTGGTCCGTAATGAGGGAAAATTCTTGTCCGTATAAATAAGGACTCAATTTCTTTAGTGCCCAGACCAGGGCTAAACACTCCTTCTCCACTGCCGCATAACTCACTTCCCTGGGTAGTAGTTTTCTGCTGAGATACGCGACAGGGTGCTCCCCTCCATCTTCCCCGACCTGGCTTAGCACAGCCCCCAGTCCATACATGGAAGCATCGGTATGGACGAGAAAACGTTTGTTAGGCACTGGGGCAGCCAGGACGGGCATTCACTAGAGCTTGCTTCAGGGCCCGAAACGCGGCTTCACAAGCTGGCGACCACAGGACCTGCTTAGGTAAGTTTTTCTTAGTCAGGTCCGTCAAGGGCTTGGCCACCGTACTGTAGTCGGGGACAAAACGTCGGTAATACCCTGCCGTCCCCAGGAAGGCTAGCACTTGGGTCTTGGTGATAGGTGTGGGCCAGTTAGCTACCGCCTCGACCTTAGCTGGCTCTGGTCGCTGGGTCCCACATCCTACCCTGTGACCCAAGTACTGCACTTCTGCCATGCCTAAATGGCACTTATCTGGCTTCAAGGTCAGGCCGGCGGCCCGAATCTTGTCCAGCACCACCCCCACGTGGACTAAATGGTCTTCCCAAGTCTCGCTGTAGACCGCAATGTCATCCAGGTACGCACACGCGAAGTCCTGGAAGCCATCGAGGAGTCTATCCACCATACGCTGAAAGGTAGCCGGAGCATTCTTCATTCCAAATGGCATAACCTTAAACTGGTATAGGCCAAATGGGGTGACGAAGGCCGACTTAGGGATAGCATCCTCGGCCAGGGGGATCTGCCAATAACCCTTGCACAGGTCAATGGTGGTCAGGTAGCGCCCCCTGGCAATGCAGTCTAATAATTTGTCTACCCGGGGCATCGGGTACGCGTCAGTGGTGGTCCGTTTGTTGAGCCGCCTGTAATCTACGCAGAACCGGGTGGTCCCATCTTTCTTAGGCACCAGAACTACAGGCGAGGCCCAAGGGCTGTCTGACGGCTCGATAACCCCCAGCCGAGTCATCTCCTGTATCTCCGTCCGCATTTCCTCTCGGACTGCTTCAGGGATACGGTATGGGGGTTGTCGTAGGGGGTTCTGTCCGGGCGTCTCGACTTTGTGCATAGCTAGTGTGGTGTACCCGGGTTCTTGGGAGAACGTCGCCTGCTTCTCCCACAGAAGCTGTCTTGCCTGTACCTTCTTTGCTGGGTTTAACCGGTCTCCTAGCTGCACAAGGCTTGTAAGGTCCGTCTGGGGATTCCTCTCTAACAAGTCAGGTAAAGGTAAGTTCTCGGGGTCATCCGTAGCTGGGGCACAGACTGCCGCAACATCTTCTGGTCGCTCCTGATACTCCTTTAACATGTTCACATGAAAGGATCGCTGGATCCCTTCATCTGAACAGCTGGCTATAAGGTAGGTAGTATCACATATCTGCGCTAATACTTTATACGGGCCCTGCCAAGATGCTTGCATCTTGTTTGCCTTCACAGGTTTGAGCACTAGAACCTTCTGCCCAACCTGGAAGACCCGCTGTCGGGCGCCCCGATCGTACCACCGCTTCTGTCTCCCCTGGGCCGCCTGGAGATTTTCCCTTACCATCAGGGATAGTTTCTCCATGCGGTCCCAGAGTTCCAGGACATATGGTACTATGGGGGTCCCTTCTTGCTCCGTCTCCCCCTCCCAGTGTCCTCTAATGAGATCTAGGGGTCCTCGGACCCTTCTCCCATAGAGTAACTCAAAGGGGGAGAACCCAGTAGATTCCTGGGGCACCTCTCTGTATGCAAATAGCAGATGAGGCAAGAGCTCCCAGTCTCTGCAAGTGTCAGTAAAGGTCCTCAGCATCTGTTTGAGGGTACCATTAAATCGCTCGCAGAGGCCGTTGGTCTGTGGGTGATACGGTGAGCTAAGCAGCGGTTTAATGCCGCACACCTTCCACAGTTGCTGGGTGAGCACAGCGGTAAACTGAGTTCCCTGATCAGAGAGAATCTCCTGAGGGAACCCGACCCTAGTGAATATCTTAACCAGGGCATCAGCTACTGTCTCTGCCTCGATATTAGACAGCGCTACTGCCTCTGGGTAACGTGTGGCATAGTCCACCACGGTAAGAATGTACTTCTTACCGGAGGGGCTAGCCCTGGCCAGTGGACCTACCAGGTCAACGGCTATGCGGGAAAAGGGCTCCCCAATGATAGGCATCGACTGAAGCCTAGCTTTTGGGTGATCTCCCCGCTTTCCTACCCGTTGACAGGTGTCGCACGTGCTACAATACATCCACACGTCTCGGTTCAAATTGGGCCAGAAAAAGTTTTGAGTGATCCTATGAGCTGTGCGGTGGGAGCCTAGATGGCCCGCTAACGGCACATCGTGCCCAATCCGTAAAATCTCCTGCCGGTACTTGGCAGGTACCACTAGCTGTCGCTTGTGCGGAGGGGTGCTCGGTTTTTGGGACGGTCTCGGGATCCTGTACAGCCTATCCCCCCCCCACTCATAGTGCTCCCCATCTACTCCTTCCTCCCCTGAGTCGGCCCTGGCCCTGTACTTCGCTAACGTCGGGTCTTCCCTAGTCTCCCTTCCGTACATCTCTGGGGTATCCCAGCCTAAAGGGGCCGGATCTAACATACACGTCGGGGTAGAGGGTCTTACCTGGGTCGCAGCAGCAGGTGGGCCGGCTTCGGCGACACGGGTCTGGGCCCGGGTCGTGACAGCGTCTACTGCAGCGGGGCCCATGGGAGTATAGGCTGAAAGGAGGGGGGCCAAGTCATTGCCAAGGAGGACATCGGCGGGTAAGTCTTTCATAACCCCCACGTTCACTTGTCTAGTGCCCACTCCCCAATCCAAATGTACCCGGGCAACGGGTAGTCGGAACACGGCACCTCCGGCTACTCGTACTGCGATCGTGTCCCCGGTATGTTGGTTCTCGGATACTAGGTGCTTCTGGAGTAAAGTCATGGTCGCACCGGTATCCCGTAGGCCACTGACCTCCTTCCCGTTGACCTTGACACACTGTCTGTGGTGCTGCCTGTTATCTCGGTGGGCCGCCTGAACGGGGTCGGCCTCATGCAGAATACCCCAGCATTCCTCTTCCTCCACACAGTGAGTTGCGGGGAGAGGTGGTCGTGGATTGGCCCCTGGGGGTCTCTTCCAGGACTGACTTTGGTTGGCATTGTTCATCGGGCACTCCGGTCGCTTGTGTCCCAGCTGATTGCATAGGTAGCACCGACTGGGTTGGGAGTATTCCCGAGAGTTAAACCGGGGTGAGCGGGGATACTGGGTCGACGGAGGGGGTGCTGAGGGCCGATTCATAGGGGGTTGGTAAATAGTAGCTGCTGGCTTGTATTCCACCCTGGCGGGAGCCTTGGTGGCTGAATTGTCCAATTTTCGGGCATCCGTATACTCATCCGCCAGGCGAGCTGCTTCATGGAGAGTGGAGGGTTTACGGTCCCTTACCCACTCTCTGACCCCTGTTGGTAATTTGTCGAAGCAATGTTCCAACAGAAACATCTGTAGCACCTCCTCTCCGGACACCGCCTGGCACCCCGCCATCCAGTGTGCGGCGGTGCGGTGCACCTTACATGCCCATTCAACGTAGGAGTCCCCAGTCGTTTTTACAGTGTCCCGGAACCTCCTTCGGTATGCCTCGGGTGTAATGGCATACCGGGAGAGTAGAGCTTTCCTGACGGCCACATAATCCCCGATCTCCTCGTAAGGGATGGCCCGAAAAGCCTCACTGGCCCGGCCGGATAACTTGCCGGACAATATAGGGATCCAGTCCTCCAGGGGTACCTTGTGCAGGGCACATTGCCGCTCAAAATCAGCAAGGTACCCATCGATCTCTCCTTCTGTCTCACTGAAGGCTTTAAATGCTGCAAACGGCACCTTCTTTCTTTCCCCCGTGTCTGCTGTGACTGGGGCTGCTGCAGTGCCGCTTTGGCGTAGCAGGTTGGCCTCCACAGCGGCTTGGACTTGGGCGATAATTTCCGCAGATGGGTTGGGACCATAATGGGCCAGCCTAATTCTTACCGCCCGGTCAAATCTCTCTTCTTCGGGGGTTCTGTCATCTGGGCTGGGTCCATTGGTTCCCTCTACTGCTGGTACTCCATCCATTTCCAGCAATAATGTGATAATGTCCCCCTTTTTGAGGTTACTGGCCTGTCCGCCTCTTTGCTCTAATAAATCCTTTAAGGTAGCTCTTCTCAGGTTTTGGTATTGCAATTCCATTTGGTCCTGGTTGTAGTGGTTTCTTTGGGCGCTGAGGTTCATCCCGTCGCTTGCCACCAGTTGTTGCGGTACCTCTCTTCCCGAGCTCCAAAGTACACGAACCGCTGCTAACCGCCGAAGTGCAATAGGTTCCAACTGGCAACCCTCTCCATACACCGTCCTTAGTGGCCAGTAACCCAATCCCCTCCAATAACGAGACCAAGCTCCATCATGAGGGTAAAACACGAACTGTTTACTGTGGGCTACCCGCCCGTATTTATGCAGGTCTCCCGCCTGGTGGACACTCCCCTAGGGGACCAGATGGGAGACTGAAATAACAGAACGACATGGGGACATTTCAAACATACATCCCCACCATTTCCCAGCATGCATCACAGTTTCTAACTTTATAACTGCCGAACATTTTATATATTTATGCAGGTCTCCCGCCTGGTGGACACTCCCCTAGGGGACCAGATGGGAGACTGAAATAACAGAACGACATGGGGACATTTCAAACATACATCCCCACCATTTCCCAGCATGCATCACAGTTTCTAACTTTATAACTGCCGAACATTTTATATTCATATAACGTATCCCCAGATAGCCTGGAACTGAGGGCATATTATTGGGGAATAGCAAGCAGACGAACACAATATGTCCAGTATACGGATGGGTCCGTCACAATTCGTATTACAACAAATAATTGATATGCTTCTATAATCAGAAATAAGCAATGGTTGAATGTTTAGATAATATTTACATCATATGACAAGGCATATTCCTAGCTCTCATATTTAAATCATCTTGGCGTATTTAAAACCTTTTAGCTTTTAGTGACATAACCTTGACATTGTATTATCTCTTCTCAATAACAAACAGATCTCTTGCTACTGCTTCTTAAATATGTGTACATAACAAATGTTATGTTGTACACAAGCTCTTGTTAAATTTGGCGAGGATATATCTTCACATACGCCCTCACTCTAAAACCGATTTACCATCATTGGCACTTAGCTTTTCAAAGACAAACGTAATGCGTATGTCTTTAATATTTGGGATACAATTATCTCATGCTGCAGTTAGACATAACCAACTCCCAAATTATATTTGCCAAGTATATTTACATGGTTTTAGTTGTGTGTATGTGAAAATCTCCAATTTACCAAAAAGGTAAATAATCAAGATTATACATTACCAGTGTGTAAGAGTTCTGCTTGAGAAGGGAAAGTCCTAATGAAAGACTCTTGAGAGCACCCCTACATGTTTGCGGTCAATCTCTGCCTTCCAGCTTCCTTCTTGGCGTTCTAGTGAATTGTGTAGACTCGGAATGTTTACATATCATTAGCTCATACATCTGTTTAATTCTTAAGACAAGTGAAAACCTTTGAAGTATCTTTACAGGAGAACCTTTTGCTTCCCAGATATAGATTCTCAATGTCAAGTAATCTCACATTTGTGTATGTATATGTGCTTAACGAGTTATACTACATGAACTACTAATACACATATATTGTTATGGCATTATAAAGACACAATACTATTTAAGATATACAATTCCACCGGGATTGTGAATGAGCCCCTTTGGTCTCATAGTCAGAGACCACAGTATATTTTCTGTCATGCTGTGCAGGGCTTTTCATCTCCCATGAAACCAGAATTCCTCATCATTCTCTTATCTTATAAGTGTCAAACCCCCAGGATATATGATCTGGGAGATGGCACACCAAAGGTTTCTACACCCCACTGTAAGACATAAAGTCCTTCTGGTAACACAGCCTTATTCACAGGTTTAAGACACAAAATGGCATCTCTTCTGCTAAACATAATATGAATATGGAACACTATGAAACATAAAATGTGTGATCTTATATGTATTCTTTTAACCCCAAATGTTCCGACAGGACCTATTGAATCCAGTTACTGCAAATACGGTCCAGCCAATCTATGGTTATTTGGAGCCATATTGGGAGTTAAAATCCCAACGCATTTGCCTCCCACAATAGTAATTTCCATTAAAACGTGGCTTACATTTTTGGCATCCACTAAACGCACGGATCCTTACGTTAATGTTAAGATCCCTTTCCAAGCATTGCACCTTATCATTGAACACGTTCCGATTGCTTCTTGGAGCGGAAGGGGCATCACTTATATACATGAGTTATACTTGAACGGTAGCCTTAAATCCTTCCAATCTGTACAGTCTGAATTTGACCTACCTCACACCAGCTACTTCCAATATGCACAGATAGTACATTATTTACAAAAATTGGGCAATTTATGTCAGTACATTCACTCATTGGCTTGGGCCTTCTTGACCTCTCCAGTGCAACAGAAAAAAGGCATTTCCTTATTTTATAATCTGTTACAACAAAAGCGTATTTTCACTAAATCTTCTTCCCATCAACTTTGGGAAAGAGACCTACAGTGTTCTTTTACAGATGACCAATGGCACATGGCTTGTAAAGCCAATCAATCTGCTTCTAAATGCACCTCCCTATGGGAATTATCAACCAAAATTACCCTGCGTTGGTATCTTACACCAGTGGTAATGTCCAAATTCGATTCCCAAACCCCTAACACATGTTGGAGGCTATGCCACGCCAAAGGAGACATATTGAATATATTGTGGAGTTGCCTCAAACTCACCACCTATTGGACAAAAATGTTCACTATAATTTCTGACTTGACGCAGGTAACACCTGATCCAGCCTTAGCACTACTATCTCTGGGGATTGACAAATTCCCAGCCAATCTACGAAGAACTATAACTCACTTACTCTTGTCGGCTAGACTATCGATCACGAGAAAGTGGAAAGACTCTAATCCGCCATCTCCCAATGATGCTATTGACCTGACCAACCTTCATAACATGTATGAGAACATTTTAGCATCATCCCTAGATTCTCTACATATATATACGATCCACTAG
Source organism: Rana temporaria (assembly GCF_905171775.1). NCBI lineage: Eukaryota > Metazoa > Chordata > Amphibia > Anura > Ranidae > Rana > Rana temporaria. The sequence goes on along the minus strand of NW_024404460.1, from coordinate 1,618,668 downwards.
GCTCCATGGAATCTCTGGTATGATAACTTGGCATGATTTACTTTACTTTATTTATTTCACTTATTTGTTTATAGAATAGTTACTACTCATTGAAGGGGAGGACACCTCCTGGACACTACGAGTCCCCTTGGGGGTGTTCGGGAGGATTGAGTCCTCCAATTTACTGTTGTTGTTGCAATTTTGAATTAACTCTACAATTCTCTAGGAGTTTTTCTATCATATGTACGAATGTTTGCTGTGTTCATTTTATCTGGAAAGCAAAAGACAATCCGCGCTATACCCCTAGAAGGTGATAATAAACAATATGTGAATACGTAGTGAAAAATTTAAATGTGACAGTGCTGCACCTCAAAACAAAAGAAGCCTAATATTGGGCTCCAAACAACATATATAACAAGGGAAAAAAGTGCGCTACTGAATGTACAATACAACGTGACTAATAAGTGGGCGAAATGTCCCTGGAAAAAAAAGGCTGAACAAATTCCTATCCGGGAGACATCGAAGGGTTAATTCACAGAACTTTGACTCTTCTCAATGAGTACTGCTGCAGATGAATTGGCTGGTAGAAAACATCAATCCTGATGCATCAAGAAAAGGATGGCCGCTTACCAGAAAGTTGGACCCACTAGGGGTCAGTCGGGCACTCAGTGGAGATGTCGATCACTGCATCCAGGTGACTGTTCCAGTGCTACCTTCTCCAGGACACTCAGGAACCAGGACGTTGAATTCCCCACCTAGTGGAGCCTAGCATCGCTGACGTCACCACGCTCACCAGCTGATTGGTCTGCACCGAAGCTGGATGTCACTACACACAGGCTTTTTCCAATCTCAAGGATTTTTAAGTGTGCAGTGTGTTTGAACTGTTTTAAAGTTGATGTCAGTATGTCACTAACTGAATAAACGCCACCTTTTAATGGAAACCACTGCAATGTCTCCCGGATAGGACTTTGTTCAGCCTTTTTTTTTTCAGGGACATTTCACCCACTTATTTGTCACATTGTATTGTACATTCAGTAGCGCACTTTTTTCCTTTGTTATATGTGTTCATTTTATCTACCTGCCACTTTATCTATGTACTCGCAAATGTATACTATTTCACCTTATGTATAATGTACCACACTGTCTTATCTACTACTGTATAACTTTAAAATTATTAATAAAAATCTATTGAATTAAAAAAAAAAGATCAGCCATGGAGTATATCTGAGGTGTATATCAGGGTGTGCTTCTTTCCCACATGAGAGCTGTGATGTCAAGCACCATTCACATAAAAGACATTTCCCGCACTCACTAATACACCTCAAGGGTTGTGTGGGATCCCTAATGTACAGGAAGACAGGACTTCAGTGAGGAACATTTCCCTCACTCAAGACAGGAATACGACTTCTCCCCCGTGTGAGATCTCTGATGTCTATAAAGATGGGACTTCCGGGAAAAACATTTCCTGCACTCAGGACAGGAATGCGGCTTCTCCCCCGTGTGAGATCTCTGATGTATGTAAAGATTGGACTTCCGTGAGAAACATTTCCCGCACTCAGGACATGAATGCGGCTTCTCCCCCATGTGAGATCTCTCATGTGTGTAAAGATGGGACCTATCTGAAAAACATTTCCCACACTCAGGACAGGAATACGGCTTCTCCCCCGTGTGAGATCTCTGATGTGTGGAAAGACTAACCTTCTGTGAAAAACATTTCCCGCACTCAGGACAGGAATACGGCTTCTGCCCTGTGTGAGATCTCTCATGTGTGTAAAGATGGGACTTTTCTGAAAAACATTTCCCGCACTCAGGACAGGAATGCGGCTTCTCCCCCGTGTGAGATCTCTGATGTCTGGAAAGACTAGCCTTCAATGAAAAACATTTACCACACTCTGGACAGAAACATGGCTTTTCCCCCGTGTGAGATCGCTGATGTATGGAAAGATAGGACTTCTGTGAAAAACATTTCCCACACTCAGGACAGGAATACGGCTTCTCCCCCGTGTGAGATCTCTGATGTGTGGAAAGATAGGACTTCTGTGAAAAACATTTCCTGCACTCAGGACAGGAATATGGATTCTGCCCCGTGTGAGATCTCTGATGTCTATAAAGATGGAACTTCCTTGAGAAACATTTCCCGCACTCAGGACAGGAATGTGGCTTCTCCCCTGTGTGAGATCTCTGATGTCTGTAAAGACTGGACTTCCGTGAAAAACATTTCCCGCACTCAGGACAGGAATACGGCTTCTCCCCTGTGTGAGACATTTTATGAATATTAAGATTGGATTTAGAAGAAAAACACTTCCCGCACTCAGTACAGGAAAACCTCTTCTCTGTTGGAAGGACGGCACCGTCCCTCACAGTCTGAGGTTCCTCAGGATAAGAGGAATACGATGGTCCATCTACACTGTGTGGTGCCGGATGGACATTTGAGGTAGTCAGGTTTTCTCCTGGACTATACTGTGTGATGTCCTCATCTTCTACTTCACAGTCTGGAGACAAAGTGAGACAATCCTCTGAGGTTTTCCTCATCTCCCGTCCATCTACTAAAATAGAAATACAAAGATTATTACTAGACATGAGCTGATTGGTTCCCCTAAACCAGGACTCCGCCCACATCAGGCAGCTTTGTCACTGAGGATCTTATAATTCCCCCCTCAAGGTAACTAGTAAATGGCTCCTCTGATCTCCTACCAGATCATTTCTTTATTCATGGACCTTAGTCAGAGAGTGAGGAAACAACGAGAACTGTCTTATATAGGAGTGACAGTGATGAGGGGATTATAGGACGAGTGTCCCCTCCCCCTCTATCACTCATTGCCATCTTCCCAACACAAGAAGTCCTGCACTTCCTTATTTAGTCCATGATTTAGTCATGAATAACAGAGAGTGAGGATGGGGCGAGAAAAACCAAGATGAAGACTGGACTGATCCTGAAGACTTCCATCATTGGGTTATTGACTCCTCCCCCATTATGACATTCTGTTTAAGGTTCCAAAATTTTAGAATGTGATCACATTATTATCACCATGTAAAAGTCTGTGCTCCAATCACATCATCAGATATAAAATGTCCAGCTGGTAGAAAATGGGTGTAACAAAAGAGAATACGTATTGGGCTAGATTCAGAAAGATCAGCGGATCTTTCTGCTGGCGTAACGTATCTCAGATACGTTACGCCACCCTAACTTTGGGCGCAAGTTCCGTATGCAGAAAGAACTTGTGCCCTTAGTTACGGCGGCGTAACGCATGTGTGGCGGCGTAAGCCTGCCTAATTCAAATGGAGATGTTGGGGGCGTGTTTTATTAAAATTTTTACTTGACCCCGCGTATTTGACGTTTTTTTCTGAACGGCGCATGCTCGAAGTTACGCCGCAAAGCCTCATTGTTATCGACGTGAACGTAACTTACGCAAAGCCCTATTCGCGAACGACTTGCGCAAACGACATAAAATTTTCAAAACTCGGCGCGGGAACGACGTCCATAATTAACATTAGCTACGCCTCATATAGCAGGGGTAACTATACGCCGGAAAAAGCCTAACGCAAACGACGTAAAAAAATGCGCCGGCGGGACGTACGTTTCTGAATCGGCGTAAATACCTATTTAGCATATTCCTCGCGTAACTATACGGAAGCGCCACCTAGCGGCCAGCGTTATTATGCAGCCTAAGATACGACGGTGTAAGACACTTACACCAGTCGGATCTTAGGTATATCTATGCGTAACTGATTCTCTAAATCAGGCGCATAGATACGACGGCGTATCTCCTATCTGAATCCGGCCCATTATGTGTATATATAGCAGTGGGTAGAGAGCAGAAGTCCAGAAGTCAGGACTATGTAATGTACAACATATTGTATAAGCCACAACAGATAGGACTATATAGTATCAGAATGATGTAAAGTACAATATAGAGTATATAGTGCAGGGGTCAGGAGTATATAATTGTTTTAATTTATTTTTTTGAAAAGCCCATGGCGTGTGAAACACAGCCAAAAACTCCACCCCGTGTCAAAAAAAGTGCACACACATAAAGAGTGACACAAAACATGCAACGGGTGTTTACACTGTCCTCCACTAGAAAGGACCTTACCCTGATCCCCCGGGGCGTTAGGCTCCAGACGGGGACTGAGGTACTTCACTTGGTCCATCTGGCTGAAAACAGACAGACCCCGTTCCCTGGAAGGTCTGCCGAAGCAGAAGGCCATGTCCACCCACTCCCAAGACGTTTAGGGCAGGCCCGAGGACCCACACCCTAATCACACTGTGACAAATGTGTAAGACAACCAACAAAAGAATACAATAAAGTGACGCACACAGGGGTTAAATAAAAAGAAAGTGGGGGAGAAGGAAGATGAGGGAGAGTGAAAGTGACCATCGTGCAATACGATGGCCGGCCCTCTGGCCAGGTTTTAAAAATTCCTCTGGTCCCAGCCCTAGAGGCAGGTGTGAAAAAAGTGTGTTGTGGTGACGTAACCAAGGTGCCACACTCGAAGTGCCCTCTCAAACACTTGTGCAAGTATGGCACCCCTGGACTGCCACTCCAGGGGCACAATCACCATGGGCTTTTCTCTCAGGGGTCAGGAGTATGTAATGTACAAAATAAATGATACAGTGTAAGGGTCAGGACTGATAATATTGGTATTCAGTAATCAGTTGTTTAATCAACATTGTTTCTATTGGCCAGATTCAAGTAGAGCGCCGCATCTTTAAGGCGGCGTAGCGTATGGTATTTACGCTACGCCGCCTTAAGTCAGAGAGGCAAGTACTGTATTCACAAAGTACTTGCCTCCTAACTTACGGCGGCGTAGCGTAAATGTGGCCGGCGTAAGCGCGCCTAATTCAAATGAGGATGGGGGCGTGTTTTATGTAAATTACTCATGACCCGACGTGATTGACGTTTTTTACGAACGGCGCATGCGCCGTCCGTGTACATTGCTGCAAAGTACGCCGCAAGGACGTATTGGTTTCGACGTAGACGTAAATTACGTCCAGCCCCATTCATGGACGACTTACGCAAACAACGTAAAATTTTCAAATTTCGATGCGGGAACGACGGCCATACTTAACATTGACTACGCCTCCTAGGGGGCAGCTTAATCTTAACGCGGCGTATCTCTTACGTAAACGGCGTATCTTTACCGTAACGGGCGCACGTAGGTTCGTGAAATCTAGGGATTTACATATTCTACGCCAAACTCAACGGAAGCGCCACCTAGCGGCCAGCCTAAATATTGCATCCTAAGATACGACGGCGCAGGCTGTCGTATCTTAGCTAGGTTTCAGTGTATCTCAGTTTGAGAATACACTTAAACTTACGACGGCGCAGATTCAGAGTTACGTCGGCGTATCTACTGATACGCCGGCGTAAATCTTTCTGAATCCAGCTATATGTGTTTATCAGATGATGGGGGATCTAGGTGGAGCCTCCGTACTGCTCTCTCCTTTACAATAGAGTCTCCTCTTACCCGGTGATGTGAGGGGCGGCTGATTGTCCATCATGACGTCCTTGTAGAGATCCTTGTGTCCTTCTAAATACTCCCACTCCTCCATGGAGAAATAGACAGTGACATCCTGACACCTTATAGGAACCTGACACACACAATGATACAGTCACCATCCAGACACACCCCTTGTCTGTTACTGGATAATGTCCCAGAATTCCCAGAATCCTCCTCACCTCTCCTGTCAGCAGCTCCATCATCTTCTTGGTGACTTCTAGAATCTTCTGTGTGTTGAGTCTTGTAGGGATCGGGGATGGAGGTGGGGGGATGGTGATGGGATTCTGGATTCTCGGGGATCTTCTCCTTCTTGTCTCATTCTCTGTAGATTTCATTATTACTGTACAGTTCTGTGTTATACAAAGATAAATATCATGACATGTTAAGGACCGATCCTAGTGACACATTACCCACTATCTCTATGACCCCAAACCTCTAATACCTTACCCCACAAACCCCAATGATACAAGGGACCATGTTGTGGAGTAAAATTGGCCTTCCGGCCTTTTTTATTTAACCATTTAAAAATTTAACATAAATAACTGTTTAAATAACTTTATACATATTTCCAATACTTGGTGGTCTAGAAGACCACCCCTCTCAACTTGGCCCCTTGGAAAAACAATTATTACCTAGGCCTCAGTGCAAGACACCGACTCAGAGGCAGTACAACCGTCCGCAGTGACCTAACATTTTAACCCCTTCCTGGTTAACCCTCGTTAACCGAAAGGTACCCAATAACCACCATACCACCTATGGGTACAACCTTTTACCTACCCCAACTTCCAGCCTTTCCTCGTCTTCCATAGACCCAACACTGCCACAGCTCACAAGGGTAAAGCCTTATCCTTGCGAGCACCTCCAAACCCTCAGGGCCCTCTGGATTCCCTCCTGCAATCCCAGAGCCCACAGATCAATGCCAACGTCATTGAGGTGAATCCCATCCCTCCGCAGATACCACCAGGTATTCACCTCCAGCTCCCTGTGGCGAACCACCAAACCACCGTTGCGAATAAAGAACCTCCCCACCTCCTTGTTAACCTTTACCCGAGCCTTATTAACCTTCTCCACCGACCAAGCCCACCTCCAAGCCGTTCTGCCCACCATGTCGGACCAAATAATAAGCATCCCCGGGAACAAAGAGCGTAGCCTGAGGAAATCGTACTTCACGTCCCTTATCAATTGGTGCATAGACCTGGCCCCCATGTCATTACCTCCCGCATGGAGTACCAAGACATCGGGTGCTCTGTCCAGGCGCACAAAGTTTTGCCCGGTACCCCAATCCATCTGACCTGAGCTTCTCGTAAGGGGATACCTAGCTGCCTCTTCATCAGCCCGTCTGGCCCCCCAAAAAACGTATGAGTGCCCAAGGATCCAAACCAGGCTGCTCTAACCACCTGAAAAAACATCAAACAGAACACACATCAAACTTCTCGAGGACCCCCCCTCTTTTTTTTTTAATACAAATAACCTGTAAAACCAATGAACTCCCAACTACTCATGCAGTAAATGTGGACGAATGTAGATCCTACATCTATCCGAGTCCCATCGCCCGATCCTTTTAACCATGTCTGCATTCAACCCAGCCCGAGCGGCTTCCGTAGCGGCCCCGATCTGGAATGAATGTGCAGCATAATCTTTTGGGTCATACCCTGCCACCACCAAACATTTTCTAAACACAGCTACAAACTGGAATCTCGACAACGCCGACCCATCCCGATGCATAAAAAAGGACCCAGTTCGTCCAGGACACATGGAACGAAAGAAAAAAACTTCTGAAAAACGTACGGTGTCATGCGGAGTCCCTCAGGGATCTCCCTTATCGCCCGTATTGTTTAATATCTTTTTTCGCCCCCTCTTTGAACTCATCAGTAACCAGAAGTTACTTTACCACTCCTATGCAGACGACACACAACTGTATTTCCGCATCTGCAACAAAAAGGATCATTCTCTTGGACTAGAGAAATGCCTCACTTTAATAGATAACTGGATGACAAACAGTTATCTTAAACTCAATGGTTCGAAAACAGAACTTCTCCTGTTTTACGCTAACCGGAAAAATCACCCCGCATCAACATGGACTCCGAGACCAATTCTGGTTAAAACTATCACCCCTAGCACCAAAGTCAAAAGTCTCTGAGTCCTTTTCGATACCTACATGACAATGGATGCACAAATAGGGTCAGTAGTCAGTGGATCCCACCATCTGCTGCGCCTACTACGCAGACTCACGCCCTTTATCCCGAAAGAGGACATTGCAGTAGTGGTGGGAACAATCATCAATTCCAGACTCGACTACGCAAATGCCCTCTATCTAGGACTCCCCAAATTCCAAATCACTCGTCTGCAAGTCGTTCAAAATACGGCCGCTCGACTAGTGACCGGAAAAAAACATGGGAATCAATCTCACCTTCACTGAGATCCCTTCATTGGTTGCCAGTAAAAGACAGAATCACTTTCAAGGCACTCTGTCTAATACATAAGTGTATTCAAGGCAACGCCCCCCAATATCTATGCGAAAAAATAAAAGCCCATAACCCCAATCGCATTCTGTGATCCACCAATCAAAACCTCCTCCAGATACCCAAAGCCAGATACAAGTCCAAAGGAGATCGAAGATTTGCAGTCCAAGGACCCCGCCTGTGGAATGCACTACCAACCACCATCCGACTGAAGTCGGACCACTTGGCCTTCAGGAGAAAGATTAAAACCCATCTCTTCTGAGGTCAAGGGGTTCATTACCCATGAAATGGATACAACGCCCAGAGGCGATTCAGTTCGCATGGGTTGCGCTTTACAAGTCTCTCTCTCTTTCGCCCATACAGGACAGATTTCTGCTCCCGGAACGCTAAACATCTGGAGCCGCATGCCCTTACCCCCCTGGTCCGTTTTTGACCTACGCACCCAAACTCCCACCGCTCCCTCCAAACACTCCACATCCTGAACCAACAGACCGCCTTGCTCCCCTTTCGAAGGACTGACCAGTTCACCCACCCTCAGCGCCCCGAAAAAAGCCAGCGCAAAAGCGGCCTTGAAAGGTGCACACTCGTACACCGACGAGCATACTGAGTGTAAATGCAGAAACTGGTTCTGCAGCATACCAAACGAAACTGGCCTACGATGATCCTTAACCTTGCGACCCTTCCTGTACCCCTTTACCACCTGCTTTACCCAAAATTCCTTAGTATAGTCCCTTACCCCGTGCCACTTAAAGAAGTCAAACCTGCCATCAACCGATCGATCGCAGATACCGAGACCCCTTGCTCCATCTTCAAGGTAAGAAAATACAGCACAGCGATACCAGCCTTGTGCCCAACCGGGGCAATCCCCAGTCCCTGAGCCAAAGCTATCCATTCCCGCCATACCTTTGAGTAGGCATTCCATGTAGCCTCACTCACTGACCGCTGGATCCACTGTGCTGCGCTGTCAAAGCAATGTTCCACATCCAGTCGGGACAGGGAACTCCGTGTCGCTCCACTGTTGGTGCCAACTCCTGGAACCTGTCCCACTGAAAACGAGACAAAGCATCAGCCAAAGTGTTCTTGACCTCCGGAAGGTGTACGGCATAAATGAATACATTCAAGTGTAAGCATCGCAGCACTAAATAACGCAGTAAACTCACCACTGATGGGGATGCCGCCGAAATGTGATTCACTACCTGCACCACCCCCAAGTTGTCGCAATTGAAACGCACTTTCGAATTCCGAAATGACTCGCCCCACAGCTCGAGCGCTACTACGATCGGGAACAGTTCCAGGAGTACCAAGTTCTTCAAAAACCCTGCCTCCTTCCACGTGTTTGGCAAGGACTCCGCGCTCCATTTACCTTGGAAAAACGCTCCATACCCCGTAGAGCCCGCAGCATCTGTAAACAGCGCCAAGTCGAAGTTGCTAACAGGCCCAGACATCCACAAAGCTCGTCCATTAAAGGACTCCAAAAACTCGTGCCAGACCCTCAAGTCAGCCCTGTGTTCTCCATTGAGACTCACAAAATGAGTCGGAGTCCGCACGCCGGCTGTCACTCCCGACAACCTGCGGCAAAACACCCTACCCATGGGGATTATCCTGCAGGCGAAGTTTAACTTACCTAGCAGCGACTGCATCTTAGGCAGTTGAATCTTCCCCAGCCCAATAATCCCCCGTACTTCCTCCTTCAAAGCCTCCAGCTTATCCTCCGGGAGTCGACACTCCATCCGCAGTCCAACACAATGCTCAAGAAAACAATGGAAGTCGTGGGGCCTTCCGTCTTTTCGGGTGCTAAGGGGACCCCGAAACGATCCGTCACATACTGCAACGTGCCTAACAAGACTGACCATGCATTCGACCCCGGAGAGCCCACGCACAAGAAATCATCCAGGTAATGGATAATCGAGCTGAGCCCCGAAGCGTCGCGCACTACCCACTCCAAAAAGGAGCTGAAGGTCTCAAACAATGTGCAAGAGATGGAGCAACCCATGTGCAAACAACGATCCACATAGTATGCCCCATCCCAAGTGCATCCCAACAACTGAAAAGCTGACAACACATCTGACTTTTCCATGAGGGCTCCCCGCCCACACCTTCGCACCCACGAAACCGCAGCGTCGAATGTACACTCCTCTGGTGCGATGGCGTCGTTAACCGAGCCGCCCTTTGGGAAAGACAGGTGGTGTATCAAGCAAAACTTGCCCGGTTCCTTCTTGGGAACCACCCCCAGTGGGGAAACCACCAAGTCCCTAAACGGAGCCGTTGTAAATGGCCCAGCCATCCTCCCCAAATGCACCTCCTTGGCCAGTTTCTCCGAAACCACTGAAGGATGCAGTAAGGCAGACCTCAAATTCTTTCCCTCTGGGGGAATAACTGAAATTGAACAGGGGATTCGAAAACCGCTAGCAAAGCCCTCCTCCAGCAACCTTGCCGCACGCCTATCAGGATATCTATTGAGGAAGGGCAGCATCCTTCCCACCCGAACCGCAGTCATTCCCCCTTACCCGCAGACTCTCCGGGACGGTTCTTGCCACGCTTGAAACACTTGGACAGAGTGTGGTTACCTCCACATACTGAACATGTGTGTTTGAAGCGGCAGTTTGTGCCATACTTGCACGTTCCTTCATTAAATTTCCAGCAAAAGCCCCATTGTTTGTCGGTCGGTTGTCCAGAGGCAGATGTACCTCCAACCCCCCCCCCCCCCCCCTGAAAAAACTGCTGCGGGACCTGCGCCGCCATCATCAATGTCATCCACAGGTTGATCCCAATGCAGAGTAGGTCTGAAGGCCATCCGTTGCCGGAACTGCTCGTTATACCGCAACCACGCCATTCCTCCATACGTCCGGTATGCCACACTAATGGCCTCTAAATAAATGAACAAACCCGAACAGTGTTCTGGAGCTTTCTCCCCTCTTTTTACTCTCCTCTGGCTTCAACCTGTCCAGATTGAACTTCTCAAGGGGGAGCAATGTGAAAATTTCAACATACTCCCCCTTCCAAATCTTCTCCCTAACCTACGGCTTTAGATGAGCCCCCAGGGTGGCCTCGAAGCAAATGTACATTTCACTTTTTGCCGCGTCTGCCAGCCTGACGGTCTCCTTTTTGCTCGCTGCGTCGGGAGCACTCCCAGGCGCAAATGCCCCCGTCCCACCTGAAGATGCAACCCCAGTCGTTGCTGCCGCATCCGCACTCGGAACTGCCGGTACTACCGCAGCTACCCCTACTGTCTGAGCGGACCTCCCCTGTGGGGACCATGCCACTGCGGTAGAAGGCACACTACCGGCGCCCGGGTCGAACCTCCTGACCAGATCCCGCAACCCGGCCCATACATCCTGTGACTCCACTCCAACCACCTGCCCCCCCAAGGCCGTACCTCCCACTGCCTGAGCCCTGTCCTTCCCGGGCCTGCCTCGTCACTACCCTGCAACAATCCACATATAGTAGAAGAAGAATTGGACTTACCGGGCTGCCCTGGACTGGGTCCATGCGCCGCCAGACTGGAATCTACCACTGACCGATGTCCCGGATCATTTCTGCTCTCCGACCCGGACAGCTCCCCTTCCAACACTCCCAGCTGGCGAGACATCCCCTCTGTGCCAAAACACCAGACCTGCTTGCGACCTCCACCGACAAACTCTGGGTTCGCCCTCTGGCCCGGGCTTCCACTGTGCGACCACTCCCTTCACCCTTCGTCGTCCCCGTGCTCCGCACCGACCTTCCATCTGACGCTGCCGGACCCCTGGCCACGACGGATGGTTGGCCCCTGGCCCGCGGGCTGTAACCTTCTCGCTGGGCCGATAAACTGCCACGATCGTCCCCCGCAGCCTCGGTCGCTCTGTCCGGGCATCTCCGTCGGGCAGGAGGGGAAGGCCCAGAGGACCCACTTGACCCCCCCCACCGCTGAGCTCCGTCCGCAACGCGGATTCCTCCCCCCCCCCGCAGGCCCAGCCTGCGACCATTGCGAAGATGGAGTCGGAGGGCCCCTGGCGGGTCTCCGTGAGTGACGGTCTGCTCCCCGGGAGGTATCCAGACTGTACAGCTCCGGTGGCCTGGACCGCCAAGCGATTTACCCCCCTGGCAGGTGCCTCGGCCAAGCCATATAACGCTGCGGCCACCTGTGCCCTGACCCAATCAGCCCCTTGGGAAGGCGCCGCAGTGCGCAATTGCGCCACAAGTTCCGCTACGGCCGCCATTGTAAAGTCAGCTCCTACCTCACAACTTCTCTCTCTGCAATCAAAATGGAGGAGTGACGAAATGTCACTTCCACCGCTCTCTCGCCACTGCCGCCCCCGCCCACTAACCGGCCACCGCTCACCTTACACTAAAGGAGCCTATCTCCTGCGGCCAGTCCCACCCTGTCATGCCGTCCCTCCCCCAACTTCGTTCGCTCCGTGACTCTCTCTCTCCCACATGGACATATAATATCATTATGGGCTTCGGGGGAAAGTAATGTTCTGGGGCCCCAATTTATGCACCGACTCTCAAAAAGTGAAGTATAAATAGTTGATGGAAGTGAATATTTATTAGTATTTTCAATATGATAGATTTTAAAAGATGAGAATACATGCCATAAATCAAAGACTAATCAACACAGGGCACGGGGCAGCAGAAGGACACAGTACAGGGGGGCATGAAGTTACAGTTCAGGGGGTGCAAGAGGGTACAGTACACGGGGGGTAGGAGGGTACAGTACACGGGGGGTAGGAGGGTACAGTACAGGGGGGCAAGAGGGAAGATTACAGGGAAAAAATTAGGGCACAATACATGGGGGGTGGGGGTGCAGGATGGTACAGTACATGGTGTACATAAGGGTACAGTACAGGGGGCAGGAGAGAATAATTCAGGAGGGCACAGTATAGGGAGTAGTGGTGCATAGTACATAGGGGAAGGGGGGCACAGTACAGGGGGCAGGAGAGCATAATACATGAGAGTCAGAAGGGCACAGCATAGGGGGCAGGAGAGCACAATACAGGGGGAGGAGGAGGCGGGCACAGTACAGGGGGAGGAGGAGGGCACAGTACAGGGGGAGGAGGAGGGCACAGTACAAAGGGGCAGGAGGGTACAATATGAGGGTCAGGAGTTCACAGTAAAGGTGGGGGTGGGAGGGCACAATACAAAGGGGTCAGGAGGGAACATTGCAGGGTCCAGGAGACCACAGTACTGGAGACAAAAGAGCACAATATGGAGAGTGGCAGGAGTGCACAGTACATGTCGAGTGGGAGGGCACAGTATAGGGTGGAGCAATGTAGCTGAGCAGCACAGGGAAGCTGCTGTCACAGATCTTACCTGTTCTGACAGCCTGTCACTGGGCTAAACCTATAAGTGGAATAATATCTCTCCCCATAAACCCCCTGTTTCTTCCTCCCAAAGTTTCAGTGCTTTGTAGGGGTTAAGGAAGAACCTCGAGGTGAAGCGTCTTACTATTGCTTGCTCGTGTGGGCGGGATCATGTGTACAGCTCCAATCACATGGGATGAATTGGAGAGGAGGTCTGGTGGAAATTGGAGCAGTACACATCTCACCCACACAAACAACAATAGTAAGATGCTTCACCTCTGGGTTCTTCCTTAACTCCTGAAATGTAGGAGGGGTGTCATTCTGATTGTAGATTTGGCCCGGTGACAGGCTGCTGCTGTACCCACACACCAGATTCCGGGACACTGCCAGGGACACGGCTATCCCGGGACAGCTTAGTAAAAAGCTTGACTGACTGTCCCGGAATATTGGTATGATGTAATGCAAGATTATCAAGGAGCCCCCCCTGGGCAGTGCCCATGCATTAAAGAGGAGCTCCACCCAAAAGGGGAAGGTCCACTTGCTTGTCTCCTGCCCCCCCCCCCCCATAGCCACATTTGGCTCCTGTCAGTGAGGAGCGGGTACCTAGTTTTCACAGATGAACTCAATCCAAAGTTTGGCCCCCCTCCTCCCTCCCCACTGCTTCACGCATGCTCAGTAGGGAACTGACTGTGAAGGTGCAAGGCTTCACTGCCAATTTCCCTTAGCCCAGATGGCAGTGGCAGCACCTAAGAGCTGATTGAAAAATAGACTTTGGTGAAGACACCACTGGATTGGTGGAGAGGTAAGTTTCATGATTAGGGATGAGCCAAACACCCCCCGTTCTGTTCGCACCAGAACCTTCGAACGGACCGAACGTTTGCGCCAACATTTAGAACCCCATTGAAGTCTATGGGACTCGGACGTTCAAATTCAAAAGTGCTCATTTTAAAGCCTAATATGCAAGTTATTATCGTAAAACGGGTTTGAGAACCCGGGTCTTGCCCCAGGGAACATGTATCAATGGAAAAAAAAGTTTTAAAAGCGGTCGTTTTTTCTGGATCAGTGATTTTAATGATGCTTAAAGTGAAAAAAAAAAAGAAAAATTCCTTTAAATATCGTACCTGCTGGGTGTCTATAGTATGCCTGTGAAGTGGCACGTGTTTAGAACTGTCCCTGCACAAAATGAGATTACTATAAGAAAAAAGTAATTTAAAACTGCTCGCGGCTGTAATGTAATTTTTGGTCCCTGCAATATGGATGAAAATCATTGAGAAAAATAGCATGGGTTTCCCCGCCCCCCTCCCCCCAGGTCATTACTAGCCCCTTAGGCCCTATGTACTTTAAACAGCATTATACAGGCGGTGCAAACAAGACAGGGACTGTAGGTGTGTTGTTAAGTAGAATCTGTTTGTAATTTTGAACTGTTACTTTTTTAAAGTGTAGCTCCAGCCTTAAAATCTATTTTTAAGCTTTTCTGAAAACATAGAGAAAGGTTATCACCCCTGTAATATTTGTTTTGCTGTCTGCGCCCCGTGTTCAGAAGATTGCACCTCACTTTCTGTCCCAATGACAAATGATTTTTTGAAAAAAAAAAAATTTTGGTCAAACAAGGATTGGTGATAAAGCATCAGTGGACAGGAGACACCTCTTACAGAAGGGGTAGATTTCCTCTCACTTCCTGTTGTCTCCTTTCGTTTGTAAGTTGGATGTTTGAAAGTAGGGGCCTGACGTATATACTCTGCAGAAATTTGAGACCTAGGTGTTGGTGTTGCCACAACACTGTAAGCCCTCACAGTTAGTCTTGGTGGGCGTTGGAACGCCCTGCTGTGTGAACTATTATATCAAGAATTTTAATTACACGCTTCTGTTAAACAGGGGCAGAAAAATTGGGCCTTTGGTTCTGGCGCTAATGCCACAACACTGTAAGGGCCCGTTTGGCTCAGCGGGGATTCCTCCGTAATCCCCGCTGAGCTGTCGGCAAACAGGGCGGTCCCCGCACACAGTGCAGAGACCGCCCTGTCTCTCCTCCGCTCTCCCCTATGGGGAATCGGATGAATACGAACCGTGTGTCCGTATTCATCCGATCCGTTCCGCCGGACGGAAGAAAAATAGGGTTTTCTTTCGTCCACAAAAGCGGAACTTTGCGGACGCGGATGGTTGAGGACGTTAGCGGATGCATCATCTGCTAACGTCTGCAATCCCATAGGGATCCATTACAATAATTGTAATAAACGAACCGTTAGGCCCCTTTCAGACGTACGGACAAAGTCCCCACAGTTACTCTAGTTGGAGCGCAGGAATGAGCCCGCTGCAAAGTATTGCATCAAAAAACCTAATTACACGCCCCTGTTAAACAGGGGCTGAAAATTTGGGCCTTTGTTTGTGGTGGTGGTGGTGCTGGTGCCACAACTCTGTAAGCCCTCACAGTTACTCTTGGTGGGCACAGGAATGGGCCCTGCTGTGAAATATTAGATCAAGAATTGTAATTACATGCCCCTGTTGAACAGGGGCAGAAAAATTGGGCCTTTGTTGGTGGTGGTGCTGGTGCCACAAGACTGCAACCCCTCACAGATACTCTAGTTGGAGCGTAGGAATGAGCCCGCTGCAAAGTATTGCATCAAAAATTTTAATTACACGCCCCTGTTAAACAGGGGCAGAAAAATTGGGCCTTAGCCACTGGTGGTGGTGCCCAGAACCAAAAATGTTCTTACAAGCTATCAGCATGATCAGTGAGGAGGAAAAGGATAGTCACTCAACATCAGCATAGGCAGTCTTGAAGGGATCTGACATTTAAAAAAAAATTATTCAGTTACATCAGCATCAGGTGCTTGGTAGCTGGTGGTGATCCAAGCCTGATTCATTTTTATGAAGGTCAGTCGATCGACCAAGTCGGTGGAGAGGCGCACCCTGTGATCCGTTACAAAGCCTCCAGCAGCACTGAATGTGCATTCTGAAAGAACGCTGGATGCAGGACAAGCCATTAGCTAAATTGGCCAGTGATCCATCCTCAAGACGCAGTAAGCCAGAGGATTTTCGGTGGGAAAGGTGTCCAAGGCTGATCTAGCCCCTAGGTATTCCTGCACCATGTAAAACAGACGCTGGCGATGGTTGCTGGAACTGGTAATACCTTGGGGCTGCGGACTAAAAAAATTGTCTGAACGCATCGGTCAGATGGCCACCTTCTCCACCGCTCCTTCTGTGATTGACCGAAGCCTCAGCAACACGTTGTCCAGGACCAAGATTTTATAATCTCCCAGTCTCTGGGAACGCATTGCACAGACCTTTCTGCAAGGCCTCCCGAAGATGTTTCATCTTCTGCTCCCTCTGCGACGGCAAGATAAGGTCCACAACCTTACTCTTGTAATGTGGATCAAGGAGGGTTGCCAGCCAGTAATGATCCCTCTCCTTGATAGCATGAATACGAGGATCCTTCATCAGGCTTTGCAGGATCAGGGAGGCCATACAACGTAGGTTTGCTGAGGCATTCGGTGCAGTCCTCTGGGTCACTGAGGACGACATGATCCACAGCCACGTACAAGTCCATGGGTTTCTTGGGACTGTAATTAACCCCTTGAAGACTGCTGATGATGCTGAGTGCTAGGCTCCACCTCCATGCTGACACAATCCTCCTCCTCTTCCTGTGTAATAGGTGGGCAAGCAGGAACACTGTCTGGATAAAGGGGGCCTTGAAAGGTAAGGAAGTCCTCTTCTTTCTCCCTCAAGGGCCCTGTTTATTATTCTATGCAGCGTGTGCTCCAACATGTGAATAAGAGGGACGGTGTCACTGATGCATGCACTGTCACTGCAAACCATCCTCGTGGCCTCTTCAAATTGTAACAGGACAGTGCATGCATCCCTGATCATGGCCCACTGGCATGGGGGAAAAAAACAGCTCCCCTGACCCTGTCCTGCTGCCATATTGGCAGATACTCATTGATGGCCCTCTGCTGCGTGTGCAGCTGCTGCAGCATGGCCAACGTAGAGTTCCACCTGGTGGACTTTCCTGGCCTGCTTCAGGACATCCTATAAGCCCGGCTATCTGCCCAAGAACTGCTGCACCACCAAGTTAAGGACATGAGCAAAACAGGACACATGGGTCAGTTGTCACTGTCGCAGGGCGGAGAGGAGGTTGGTGCCATTGTCGCAAACCACCATTCCTGGCTTAAGGTTGCTTGGCATCAACCACCTCTGAGCCTGCCCCTGCAGAGCTGACAGAACCTCTGGCCCAGTGTGGCTCCTGTCCCCCAAGCACACCAGCTCAAGCACCGCATGGCATCTTTTTGCCTGCGTACCTGCATAGCCCCTTTAATGTCTACGGAGCACCGCTGGTCCCGAGGACACATCAGCACAGGAAGAGGCCACAGAGGAAGAAGAGGAGGGGGTGGAGGAGAGAGGTGTGTCACAACCAGTAGTAGCATTTTGGGAGGCGTGGTGGTGGAACATCTTCCAACACTACTGTACCTTGTCGTACGTCCTTCCCAGCTGCCAGCAGAGTCACCCAATGTGCAGTGAAAGATAGGTAACGTTCCTGTCCATGCCTGCTGGACCATGAGTCAGCGGTAATATGCACCTTACCACTGACCGCCCTGTCCAGCGAGGCATGGACATTGCCTTCCACATGCCGGTAGAGAGCCGGAATCGCCTTTCGTGAGAAAAAGTGGCGTTTGGGAACTTGCCACTGAGGTACCACACATTCCACAAACTCACGGAAGGGGGCAGAATCTACCAACTGAAAAGGCAGCAGTTGAAGTGCTAGCAATTTAGCTAAGCTAGCATTCAACTGCTGGGCATGTGGATGGCTGGGAGAGAACTTCTTTTGGCGCTGCAGCAGCTGGGGCAGGGAAATTTACCTGGTACAATCTGCCATCGGTGTACCGATAGTAGATTGCCCGCAAGTACTTGGCTGTGACACACCTAATTCTACACCTTCAGTCTTATCAGTGCAGGCTTCAGAGAGGACTGAGGGTATAGTGGGGTTGGAGATCCCAGCTGATGAGGAGCAAGGAGAGGTCCGCTTTGTTCTTTGGTGTGGGTCTTTGAGGTACGCTTGCCAATGAACTGCATGGCAGGTCGACATATGTCTGGTCAAGCATGTGGTGCCCAAGCGGGTGATGTTTTGGCCACGCGAGATACGTTAGAGACATATGTTGCAAATAGTGGTGCGATCTGATGCACTTGTCTCAAAAAAGGCACACACCAAAGAACTTTTGGAATAGCACATGCGGAGCTCTGCGTTGTGATGCAGTCAGTGTGCTGCCCTTAAGCTGGCCCCTGGAGGGCATTCTGCCTCATTGGAGATGTGCCTCCTCCTCTTCTCTCCTATTAGGCACCCACGTAGTCAGTGACCTCATCATCCCCTCCCTCCTCATCACTGTAGAAAACCTGGCAGTATGCTGCAGCTAGGGGAACATGACTGCCAGATTGCTGTCCTTCTTGGGCACCCCCTCTCTCTGGGCTCACGTTACTGCCTTCCTCTAGCTGTGTATCATCATCGGAGCCTTCAAAATGCTACGCATCCTCCTGCAGCATGTACCCAACACTGTGGTCAAACAGTTCGGGGGACTTCTCAGGAGGACATGGTGGGGCTAGGGAAGGAGTGACTGATGCCATTGAGCAGATGGAGGAGGCCGCCTTGGCAGCTGCTTTTCCAGACAAAGTACCCTGAGCCTGGGTGAGAGAGGATGAGGACGGCTTGGTCATTCACTCTACCAAGTCTTTAGCATGTTGCAGCTCAACGCGGCCAGCTACTAAAAAAAAGGACGAGCGTATCCCACGGCCACGTGCTGATGAGGATGCACCGTGTCCATGACCAGCACTGTTGCCTCTAGACGCAGAGCCCGCTTGCCCTCTTTTATCAGCTTGTGAATCTCTGCCTCTCCTTGTTGTCCTTCCAGACATACTAATGGCCTGCAGAGGACACAGACAGTACACCACGTGAAAGTACTTGCAGCAATATCCCCTGACTGTTAATATGAGCAGATCCCTGCTTCTAGGAGTAAATATGAGAAATACCAGCTTTACTATAGGTGCACAATGTGCAGAGGACACAGACAGTACACACACCACGTAGCTTTAGGTGCACACTGCAAGAGGACACAGACAGTACACCACGTGAAAGTACTTGCAGCAATATCCCCTGACTGTAGTATTAATATGAGCAGATCCCTGCTTCTAGGAGTAAATATGAGAAACACCAGCTTTACGTTAGGTGCACACTGCAGAGGACACAGACAGTACACACACCACGTAGCTTTAGGTGCACACTCTACAGAGGACACAGACAGTACACCACGTAAGAATACTGCAGCTAGCACAATCACCTGCCTGCCTGTCAGTAAATTAGGAAGAGCGGATCTAGCTAAACTCAATCCAGTGTACAAATATATATACAACAACTGGGATGTATATATATCCTCTACACACTGTAACTCTAACTGACTAGCCTGCCTGCTCTATCTACCTGCAACAAATGACACTCTCTCGCTGTCTTCTCTTAACCACCACAACACACTACACAAGGCCGACTTGCAGGCGGCCTTTTATAGTGTGGGGCGTGTACTAAACCCCCTGAGCCATAATTGGCCAAAGCCACCCTGGCTTTGGCCAATTATGGCTCTCCGTTTTTTGCAAGCTGTGATTGGCCAAGCATGCGGGTCATAGTGCATGCTTGGCCAATCATCAGCCAGCAATGCACTGCCGCAGTGAATTATGGGCCGTAACACGCCACTCGAATTTGGGGCGAACGGACCATAACGTTCGTATTTTGACGAACTGTCGACCATACGATGATCGAACATGAAGCTCATCCCTAGTCCTAATATTAAAGGTCAGCAGCTACAGTATTTGTAGCTTCTGATTTTATTTTGTTCTGAAGGAGACTGGAGCTCCTCTATAAGACGGCTCTTCTCTCCCATAATCCCTCATCTCTATGGTCAGCTCTATATTTATTCTCCAGGGATTGGTCACAATGTTCCCGATTCAGCAAAGGACAGACATCTCCATCCAATGATATGATTACAATGTGGTCAGATTTATAGATCCTTCTAAAAGTCATATAATAGAGTCACTAATGTTTTACTAGTAAGGCTCACTGACCCACCAGGAAATGTTACCCATTGATTTAGTGGTCAGTGGGCGTGGCATGCTGGTAATCATAGGTCTCACTGATTGGACTAAACCTGGAATTGTTCTCTCCTATACCCAATGCCGCCATCTTGTGCTATTACCAAATATCATAGAGTACGGACACTTCGTGTATTCATAGTACTTGTGTGGATGTCGTTATTGATTAGCAGAACATCAGAAGACTTAAAGTGACTCTGAATACATCCCAGTGTACAGCGGAGTCAGATTTAACCCTTCATTACACTCACCTCTCCAGTCAGCAGGCTGAGGATCTCCAGGGTGAGGTTCAATATCGTCTCATTCCAGGGAAATTGCTTCTTTACATTCTTCACAAAACTCAAATTCTGCTGATTGTCCATCATGACATCCTTGTAGAGATCCTTGTGTCCTTCTAAATACTCCCACTCCTCCATGGAGAAATAGACAGTGACATCCTGACACCTTATAGGAACCTGACACACACAATGATACAGTCACCATCCAGACACACCCCTTGTCTGTTACTGGATAATGTCCCAGAATTCCCACAATCCTCCTCACCTCTCCGGTCAGCAGCTCCATCATCTTCTTGGTGACTTCTAGAATCTTCTCCATGTTGTGTCTCTCGGGTTTTAGGGAGTCACATGGAGGCACTGTGATGGTCATATGATCACCTGACTTCACAAGAGGAAATCTCTGTATTGAGGAACCAATAGGAATATCATGTTAGAATCCTCCTCACCTCTCCGGTCAGGTCTGTGTTTTATTAATAGAGATGAGAGTGATGTCATGTGACCTCCCAGAATCCTCCTCACCTCTCCGGTCAGGTCTGTGTTTTATTAATAGAGATAAGAGTGATGTCATGTGACCTCCCAGAATCCCCCTCA
Organism: Rana temporaria; assembly: GCF_905171775.1. Classification (NCBI taxonomy): domain Eukaryota; kingdom Metazoa; phylum Chordata; class Amphibia; order Anura; family Ranidae; genus Rana; species Rana temporaria. The sequence goes on along the minus strand of NW_024404460.1, from coordinate 1,597,455 downwards.
CCTCTCCGGTCAGGTCTGTGTATTATTAATACAGATAAGAGTGATGTCATGTGACCTCCCAGAATCCTCCTCACCTCTCTGGTTAGCAGGTAGATGATCTCCAGGGTGAGGTTTAGTATCTTCTCAGTCATGTGACTCCGGTCCTCCTCCATCCTCATTGGTCCCGTCATTTGATCTATACAGGTCTCCTTGTAGATGAATATCTTTGGGAAATGAAAGTAAGAATTATTTGGATGGTATTGGTCACACAATAATAGGATGTGGATGTGAGGGGGGGGGGGGTAATAGGAGGCTCGCTGGATATTTAAGAACTACTACCCCCATGGGAACACATTTAGTTTGGACGGTTTAGAATCTGATTTTTTTTTTGGGCTCCTGGGACCCTCTTGTCTTACCAGATCAGAAATTCTCTTTTCTCTGTTGGGTTTGTTTGGTTTCTGAATCGGTTTTGATTAGTTTTAGATCTGCAGACAAGGAATGATAAATACGCTCCTTTCTTTGACGTGTTTGCTCTGAGGCCGTGCTGTGAGGTCAATATTAGGTCATCATGATGTCCAGGAAGGGGAACGGCTAATCAGGATAATTGCCAGAACTCCGGCTGCAAGACTCCAATCTCCGGCAGCCTGCTGACTGACAGGAGTGATGTCACTCTCTGCAGTAAGAGAAGGGATTGGATTGGATAGCAGGAGGATTCTGATGGTGGAGTACAGAACTGTGGGGGAGGAGTCTGTTCTGTTCTCTCCAATAGCAACTCAGTGTGGGTAGGAGGAGGACAACAGGGGGAGGGGTTTGTTCTCTTGGTCTATTTTGTGTTCTGGAACATTTTCCTTGACCAGTGAGATGGTGAGGTGAAGGCTTCCTACATTTGCTGGCAGAAGTTCTTTAAGAAGGTCAGAAAAGTAAGTGCAGGTGGGGTGGGGGGACCATCAGAGACCAAGAGCCCCTATGAGCCCAGAAGCCCCTCTTACCTCAGAGCCTTGCAGCCTGACTACCCCCTCAGAGCCCCCACAGCCCTTCAGCCCCACTAACCTCTCAGAGTTGTTCAGTCCTATTACTTCCTAGGAGGCCCCCAAAGTCCTTCATCTACACTTCCTCCTCGGGGTCCCAGAGACCTTCAGATGAAGTAAACTCTCAGAGGCTCCCAGAATCCCTTAGTCCCACTACCACCTCAGAGACCCCTCAGCTCCTCTAGTTTACTCAGAACCAGTGGCAAACTATTACAGTCACAAAGGTCACACCTGCGACCCTGGCATTCCGCCAATGCGGGGGGGGGGGACTAAGACAGCAGGGAAGGGTCTTGCTGTTGGAGTAAAGGGTCCCAGGATCAGGAGAGGCTCCCCTGGTGATCGCCAATAAGGATTGCTGAGAACAGAGTGTGCAGCACATTCAGCCTTTGCAGAGCCCCCTTGCTGTGTATGATCTGCTCCCAACATGGGCACAGCGCCCCCCAACATCAGCCAACTCCTCTCCCCACTCCTCCTCCCCCAGACACAAGGTCAAAGTTCTCCATACTGGGCTGTGCCCTGTGCCGTCTCTGAGGGACCCGCCACTGATGCCAGCTGCAGCTCCCAGGGCCTGATGAGTGCCTGTATGTGGGGTGGGGGTCCTCGGTGTGTGTGTGGCCCTTGAAATGTGTGGGGGGGCAGGACCAACTCTCTGCACATCTCAAACTCCTCTCCTACTGCCAGCTGCTCTCTGGAGTTTCTGCCCCTATCTCCCCCAACACCTATGTGCCCCTTCCAGGGATGCCTATATTATTGTCCCTTCATCTGTCCCACCTATTCCTATCCATCCTCCTCATCTCATACCTCTGCCACCCCTGCTAGGGTTGCCTCCTCTCCAGGATTCACCGGGATAGTGCAGGCTTTGAATCATGTGCCCAGGCTTCAGTCCACCTGAAACCCGGACACAATATTCAGACAGGAATGTGGCTCAGGACAGAACGTGACAGGAGGGTGAGGGGGCACTATGTGCGCCACATTACTATTCTCTTTGGAGTCCCCAAAGGTGTCCCAGGTCTGTTACAATCCTATAGTGTATACTAAATATATATATACTGTGCGCCTCTAAATCCTTCGGGTTTGGCATAAAGAAAAAGTGGCAACCCTAACCCCGCCCATAACCCCCTCTGACTGGCACCCCGGTTCAGACCCCCTCCCCCCATTCATGCCCCTCACCTCAGCCTTTGTCATCACTTGGGAATCTCAGTGGCTGCATTGTGCCATGTTTGGGGTCACAGAGAACGAAGCGCCTCACTGGGGGGCTGCTGGAAGTGATCGGTGGAGGTGACCTCTGTGGGTGTAAATAGGAAATAAGATCTTATTACCTCCTCTGCTGTTACTTCCAGCAATGTCTCCTCTTTCCTGCCTCATGGAACGTCTTGTCTTTATTCCAGATTACTTCCTGTCTGTAATGACATCACTTCCTGTCTGCATTCCATAGAATCTTCCTGTCTGGATATGAGTGAGATCACCACCTTGTGGAGATGAGAGGAACTGCAGCCCCAAGAAATGTATCATAGTAATCACGCCTGTAAAATACCTTACAGAGCTACCACAGAAGTTCAAATATAACACAAAAAAAGTAAGAAAAGTTATATACAGTTCTTATGTAACCAATTGTTTAACAAAGATATTTTATTACATATAGAAAAGTCTTAAAGACACAGAACACAAGGTCACAAGAAATGTATAGCTAATAAAACAGCTAGAAAATGGGTATGAGCTGTCTATACCTAGAGCTACACCCCGGCATGCCTCCATCCCGGCATATATATGTAAGAAGGAAGGGAGAGGTAGATTGGGACTTTGATGGAGGCATGTGGGTGTATCTGATAATGTGTATGGAATGTAAATAACTTGAATGTCGCAATCCCCTGGGGGGGCTTCATGATAGTGATATTAGTAAACATCATTCAATAATATAATATAAGAACGCATTTATGATGTAAAAATACAATCATAAAAAATCTACATAAGTTGATATAATAATAATTCATTTATTAATACAGAGGTGATCACTAAACATGATTTGTGACAGACGTTACATTTCATAGCAAAGAACAAATAAATACAGATAAAACATAGAAGAAATATAATATATATATAATTCACATAATAAATACCGATAGAAAACACGATTGGTTAGAATTATTGGAGCTAGCGTGGCTTGGCATCCCTGGATGAACACTCAACGCGTTTCATGGCCTTTTGCCACTCGTCAGGAGTTGGCTGCATGGGTTAAACTATAAAGTAATGGAATAATGGATACATTTAGTAGCTAGCTATGCATTCTATGCTAGAGATGAAAAAAGGACAATTCCTTTCCTACTTACAAAGTAGCCCAAAGAATAAGGTCAGCTCCAAGGGTGGGATTGAACGGTGGTCTGGCATGAGTGGTCTCCCCCGGGACTGAGGCAGGGAGTAGCCATAAAGAAAACCAAGGCAGAAAGTCAACTGGGCTGGGCCGACGGTCACAAAAAATGATAAAAATGTCATTTGGGTGCAGTGTTGTATGACTGAGTAATTGTCATTCAAAGTGTGGCAGCGCTGAAATCTGAAAATTGGCCTGGGCAGGAAGGGGGTGAAAGTGTCGGGTACTGAGGTGGTTAATAATACACAAATGTCCATATATAAGGATTTCTACAGGGACCACCGAGGCCCTCTATACATGGCTTGGATGTCTCCATATTACTAGGAGACCATAAATCAGATGACCATAGAAAGATATAAAAGTCCACTCACTGTCATGGAACTTCAGATTGAAGGAACCTCATTCCAGTCACACCATTCATTTCTTGCACATAAGGACCAAGTTGGTGTTGGTGGATCACTCGGAAAAAATGGGAGCATAGGGGGAGGGGAGAGGAACAGAAGAAGGAGGAAGAGGGAGGGATCTTAGTAAAGGAGGGTGAATAGGAAGGGAGGGGGAGGGGAGAGGAACAGAAGAAGGAGGAAGAGGGAGGGATCTTAGTAAAGGAGGGTGAATAGGAAGAGAGGGGGAGGGGAGAGGAACAGAAGAAGGAGGAAGAGGGATCTTAGTAAAGGAGGGTGAATAGGAAGGGAGGGGGAGGGGAGAGGAACAGAAGAAGGAGGAAGAGGGAGGGATCTTAGTAAAGAAGGGTGAATAGGAAGGGAGGGGGAGGGGAGAGGAACAGAAGAAGGAGGAAGAGGGAGGGATCTTAGTAAAGGAGGGTGAATAGGAAGGGAGGGGGAGGGGAGAGGAACAGAAGAAGGAGGAAGAGGAAGGGATCTTAGTAAAGGAGGGTGAATAGGAAGGGAGGGGGAGGGGAGAGGAACAGAAGGAGGAGGAGGGAGGGATCTTAGTAAAGGAGGGTGAATAGGAAGGGAGGGGGAGGGGAGGGGAGGTTCTCCACAAATGGGGGTACTCACTCGAAGTGTAACCACACAAGCACAGAATGGGCGGGGAGGACCCAAGAGACGGGGGATGGGACAAGATATGTACAGGATGGATAAACAATAGATGGAAGGGACTTTACAATTGAATGGAAAGACAATTTGATGGACTGATGAAGGTTTGGTCCCTGACTGGTGAGATCCTCCAAACATAATGATCACATCCATGAACTGGAGCTCGTTGGGGTGATAAAGCCAATCTGTAAACACTGTGTAGACTTTATCCAAGAACTCCGAACACTCCAGGTGTGGAGAAAGTCTCAAGGTGGGATTATCCCGTCATTTATCATAGGAAGACTCATCTCTTCAGGGAAGACTATCACACCTCCAACTTTTACCTCTTCCATCAGCCCATCCCCCACAGTTATAACCTTTTCTACCACCTGCCCCACCCCATTAGAGTGTAAGCTCTTATGAGCAAGGCCCTCTTGTATTGTAACTGTACTGTCCCCCTTTAGAATGTAAAGCACTGCACAAACTGTTGGCGCTATTTAAATCCTGTAAATGTATAATAATAATGATAATAGTTAGAAGTGTCCGCACATGGACTTCCACGAGGACCACAAGACTACATGTATAATGTATACAGTGTCCCCGGGTCTCCAGGCAGATTTAGCCTGTAATTAATAATACACAAATGTCCATATAAGGATTTCTACAGGGACCACCGATACCATCTATGCATGGCTTGGGTGTCACACATATTACTAGGAGACCATAAAAGTCCACTCACTGTCATGGGACTTCAGATCAAAGGACCTTCATTCCAGGTGTAAGAACAAAAGTCTATCCAATGGAGAGATATAGAGAGACCCCCATAGGATCAGATGGGGGAAAAACTGACGTCTGACCAGTTTTATGGCTTTCCAAACCTCCTCAGAGACTGCCCTGCCCCCAGTAGTGTACACCGCCCTTTATTACCAGACCAGAGACTTTCCTCTCATCTTCTGAGGAGAACGAAGAAAACCAACTGCCGCTCTTTCCACTGGAACGTTGAGTTGGGCAATATGGGGAGATTTGGGTATAGAGAGACCTGTAATCTTACGTATCAATAAAAAATCTTATTCCCGTCCCCTCTAATTTTAGGACAATCCCCCCATGTGTGTAACATCGAGTGTTCACAACCTCTGGAACAAAGGGGGATACTGATGGGTAAAGTTTATCTAATTTGGACAGAACTAGGAACCGTCACATCAGAACCTTAAGACTCGCCTCCACCAAGGTAATGTGTAACAACCCTTGGTAGGAGTGAGAGAAGACCCCATTGCCATTCCTCCTAGTCCCCTACCTTTGAGAGGTATCTCTCCCATTCCACCATATAGAGGGGCTTAGTGAGATCAGCGGATAGTGACTTGTAGATCACAGATATTCCCCCCTCTACTCCATGGTCTGGTCACACCATTGTTCATAGGCCGTGATTCTGGGGGGTTCGGGTTTAGTCCCCCATAAAGAGTGTAAAAAATGGGAGATCTGGAGAAATCTGAACTTCTCTGTCAGGGACATATCCAGTCTACTTATACAAAAGCTCAGAGAGATCGGATCTGAAGACTTGGAAAGTGACCAATCCTATACAAGCCTTTGTTCAGCCACCATGTAAAAGCTTTGATGTCCATCCCTGGAGGAAATTGAGGTTATGAAACAGATGGGCTAATGGGTGACTATCAGAGACCAACTCTGGGTGACCTCTAAGTCCCCCCCATAGGGTTACTGAATGAGAGAGAGTTGGAGATAAGATAGAGGGACAAGGAGGACACCACATTAGGTAGCCCAGAGTGACCTGGGGATCCCCTATCATTCCATATCCACCCAATCGGGTTTAGTAACTCGGGAATATAAGATTGAGATCTGGGCTAGTTGAGCGGCTTGATAGAACCATAATAGGTTTGGCGACCAAAGACCCCCTTTATCATGAGCGTGAAATAGACCCTCTTAGACACTCGATGCCTTCCGAACCCCAGATGAGGTAGATGGTGATTAATGATAGGGAAGGGTAGAGAGCGGGAGAAGTATAGTACATGGGGGAGGAAAGTCATCTTATTGGAATGACCCGACCTCACCAGGACAGGTGGAGCTGTGCCCATTGTTGTAGATCTTCTAATTTCTTGTATATCGGGGGAGGGGAGGTCTAATTTCTTGTATATCGGGGGAGGGGGGGGCTTATTTCTTGTATATCGGGGGAGGGGAGGTCTAATTTCTTGTATATTGGAGGAGGGGGGGGTCTAATTTCTTGTATATCGGGGGAGGGGAAGTCTAATTTCTTGTATATCGGGGGAGGTCTAATTTCTTGTATATCGGGGGAGGGGAGGTCTAATTTCTTGTATATCGGGGGAGGGGAGGTCTAATTTCTTGTATATTGGAGGAGGGGGGGGGGTCTAATTTCTTGTATATCGGGGGAGGGGAGGTCTAATTTCTTGTATATCGGGGGAGAGGAGGTGTAATTTCTTGTATATCGGGGGAGGGAGGTCTAATTTCTTGTATATCGGGGGGGGGGGGGAGTCTAATTTCTTGTACATCGGGGGAGGTTTAATTTCTTGTATATTGGGGGAGGGGAGGTGTAATTTCTTGTATATCGGGGGAGGGAGGTCTAATTTCTTGTATATCGGGGGGGGGGGGGAGTCTAATTTCTTGTACATCGGGGGAGGTTTAATTTCTTGTATATTGGGGGAGGGGAGGTCTAATTTATTGTATATCAGGGGAGGGGAGGTCTAATTTCTTGTATATCGGGGGAGGGGAGGTATAGTTTCTTGTATATCGGGGGAGGGGAGGTCTGATTTCTTGTATATCGGGGGAGGGGGAGGTTGGCTCCATACAGTTGGTCTATACTGGAGGATAGATTCCCCCCCAGGTAAGGAATGACTGAATCCCTCCCAGCCAATCACAGTGATGTATCATGCGTGTGACTGGTGTGTGGGGGAGGGGATAGGTCATGTCTGAGATTTGGACATGTTGATGTACAGACCAGACATCCCCCAAAATCACCCAGTAATGGGGAGGTGTTGGGGGAGGGGATTAAAGGGGAAGTGACAAATAAAAGGAGATGATGAGAGAAGAGGGCACATTTATTATATTGTGGGCGGGGCTGTACTGTGTTTATCAATCAGTCATGTGACCCGATCATCTGCAAATTCATATCCAACATAAAGAGCTTTGTACTCAGGATGATGTTCCCTGCAGATCTACTGCCTCCACTTTACACCTACTTCTTTATTCTTATAATAATTGCTGCTATAATAAATAAACTCTAAATCTGTGCAAATTCATGTAATCATTTTTGTTTTATCTAATATCGCAGCAAATATCATAAGAATAAAGGAGTAGGTGTAAAGTGGAAGCAGTGGATCTGCAGGGAACATTATCCTGAGTACAAAGCTCTTTATGTTGTATATGAATTTGCACATGGATCAGTTTACTTCATTTATTGATAAACACCATAAGATGAATGAAGTAGGTGTAAAGTGGAAGCAGTAGATCTGCAGAGAATATTATTGGGGCCCCTAGCACTTTATATATGAATGTCTCCACATATTTTAGTGTATTTGTGATAATTGATGGGCGGCACACACAATAGGACAGCGCTGTGACACATAATGCTCTTCTAGGTGATAAAGGGAAGACTTACCTTTGTTACAGCCGCAGTCCGGTAGAAGTTATTTCTGGAGGTATTTGAGTTGTTACACATAGCGCAGGTTTTTTTCTATTTATATTGGGGACATAATTGCCCAAATCTGGGGATCAGGAGCCATTTCCACCCTTTACTCTCGGCTGGGGTTCTTTGTATCCATATAACAGATGTTCTACATGACTAAATCTCACATCAATTTTACTGCAAAATCAAAGGGGCCAAAATGTCTCCCCCCCCTCCCCCGAGCAGTAATATATTTCTATCCCCCTTGGTGGGAGTGGAGATGACCCATCTATAAGGATATACAGTACATACACACAGCACAAGGCCGTGTTCACCCTACAAGATGTTTCTGCAGTTCCTCTGATCTCCACAAGGTGGTGATCTCACTTCTTCCCAGACAGGAAGTCTCTATGGAAGACAGGAAGTGATGTCAGGAACAAAGTACATTCCATTTGGAAGGACGTAGTGAGGAGAGACGTTGCTGGATCTGGCGGCAGAGGAGGTAATATGAAGATTAACCCCTTCAGGGGGATCAGTTGATGGACAATATATCTTGCTCCCAAAGCTGGCCATTCATGGTTCAGTTTTATCGTTCAGCCAGCAGGGTGAGTGGAAAAAACTGAACCGATTCCCCCATCCACACATTGGAGGGGGATGAGGAATCCTCCCCGCTGCACTATTGTAGTCTGAAAATGGGGGGCGCTCCTCCTCTCTCAGAATACACAGATCAGTGATGACGCTATTGGCTGCAGCTGCTGATCGAGTGACTTTTATCCGGCAGTGACCACACATGGATGGAAATGTGACCGATCCCTGCTGAACCAGCTGAATTTCCATGTATCTATGGTCACCTGAAGTCAGGGCACAAATCCCAGGTCACCATGGTGACTAGAAATGGTGTCCTGGCCCCTGGGCTCTTGTCAGCCCATTCTCACTGTTGTACTGAATAATGTTTCTGCCTGAAACCCGGACACATTATTCAGACAGGAATGTGGCTCGGAGCGGGGCCAGGCGGGAGGGTGAGGGGGGAGGAGGCACCCGACCTGAGAAGTCAGGGGAGGACTGGGCAGGACAGCGGCATGAGAGAACTCATCTCACTGATCTCCTGCTGCTGATCTTTCTCCTTTCTGCGGACACATTACTGTCACCATCGACTCCTGCTCCCCCACAGCTGCTTGTGTCCCTGCAGAGCCCTCCGGCAGAACAGAGAGGAAGGAGCGGGAATCTCCAACATGGCGCCGCCTCGGCACTGCCACAAAGATCCCCACAAGGTGCTGAGAAACAGGACTACAGAGTCCTTACCGTAGTAACCAGGACAAGCCTGCAAAGCAGCCAGCTAAGAGACCAGCCAGGGACATGCTGCTTTATGTACACAAGATGTCCTCTCCATCCACTCTGCTCTCACACACTGCTGGGGAGAAGTACAGGACATGCAGGAGGACACAGGGGGGGGGGGGGATTGTATTACTGTCCTACATTCTGAACCCCATGTCCTGTGTTTTGCCCCCCTTCTCCTGCACCCCATATCCTGAGTTCTGCCCCCTTGTTCTACATCCTGAAGGTCCTGAGGTGACCTACACCCTTTTCTGGTATCCTGTACCCCATGTGCTCCATCCTGAACCCTCTACCCTTTCCCTGTACCCCATGGCCTGTGTTCTGCACCCTTCTCCTGTACCCCATGTCCTGTGTTCTGCACCCTTCTCCTGTACCCCATGTCCTGTGTTCTGCACCCTTCTCCTGTACCCCATGTCCTGTGTTCTGCACCCTTCTCCTGTACCCCATGAGATATGAAAGCCATTTACAAATATCTCAGTGGTGATCCCAGCAGGGAAAAAGCTATTCAATCTCAGGGGGTGTGAGAGGACACGGGGCACACAATGAGATTGGAGGAGAATCGGTTTAACCTTAAGCTGCATAGGAGTTTGTTTTACTGCCGGGCGGTAAGAATGTGGATCTCTCTTCCACAAGTGGTGGTGGCTGCGGGGAGTATTGATATTTTTATGAGACTCTTGGACGTGCATCTTAAAGAACACAACATACAGAGGGGCGTGGCCAACCGCCGAGCTGCATGGACGCCTGATCTCTCGGCTCCCGCACTGACCGGAGGATTCGATACGCTTTGCGCTGACCCACGCTCCACACCATGCACCAACCGAACCCGCATACACTGGGGAACCAACCCAACACCTCCCGCAAGAGAAAGGACTACCGCCCGCCACGCAAACTGACGGATTTCTTCTCCTCGCCTCACGGAGCTCACAACCAAGATGGCGCCCGCGACCGCTCGCCGCGAGGGGAGAGATCCCTCACTGACCTGTCAGCTGCTGATGGCGATGCGTCTGCCCGCCCTGGCTCCTTCCTCCCCGATTCTCCATCGCCTCTTGGGACATCCTCCACTACCAACAGCCCTGCTAAAGCGCGGATGCGCATGGATCCCGGGCTCCAGGCCTCTGAGGTAAGGCCTTCCCTGGACAGTCTCCCCTCCCTGACGTCAGCATCCTCCCCTATAGCTGCCTTCCCCACCACTGATCAGCCGGTCATGGATACCGTGCTAAAGGACATGCTGATCTCCCTGCACAGCTCACTCCACGCTGATATCTCCACCATGTTCACTGCTTTCAAATCTGAGATGGTCCATATGCACAGCAAAGTAGGCCGCATTGAGCACCAATTAGGCGCCATGACCGTTACAGTAAACGATTTGGTGGATGCACACGACCATACCAGGGATGAACAACAGTGGGTAAGGGCCAAGATGGCAGACCTCGAAGACCGTTCGAGACGCAACAACGTGAAAATACGTGGCATACCAGAAACGATCGTTCCTGCCGATCTCAATACATACGCCAGGAAAATGATTTCTATGATCCTGCCTGATCTCCCCCCTGTGGAAACGATCATAGACCGTATACACAGATTGCCAAAACCATCACACCTGCCACCTGAAGTGCCCCGTGACACTCTCATGAGAATACACTTCTACCATGCCAAAGACATGCTCATGTCCAAATCTAGGCGCCTAGGCCAATTACCAGATCCCTACGCGAAACTGCAGCTTTTCGCCGACATCTCCCAGTACACCCGACAGCAAAGAAGGCAACTCCAGACCATCACTAAACCGCTGAACAACCACAAGATCCCCTACCAATGGGGGTTCCCAACCAAACTCCTGATCACCAGGAACGGGGTGAAACACAATGTACACACCGTAGAGGAAGGCATCCAACTGCTCAAGAAGTGGCACATTATTCCTGGAGACCCCTCATCCCCTAAAACATGGATCCCAGATGACTCACACCCCACCGCCATGGAATCTCACCCCAGTGTTGCTTATTGACCAAGCGGTTAGTGCACCTACTCCAATTCCTTTGTTATGCACTCCGGTCAGTGCCTGCTCGTTGCAGTTGTCACACAAACTTTTACCCCCCAAGCACTCAGTAGTCGTTCCGATATACTACTGATCACGGTGTCCTGGTACACCCATCAACGTTACTGTGCTACTTCACTTTACTGTTGCTTTGCTAACCCTTGACTTCTTACTTCCTCCCTCTCTCCCTCCCTCCCTCCTGACCCCCCGGAGAGCATCGAACCTCTACGAAAGAATAATCCGTGAACTGTGCCCTTCCTGCAACCCACGTGACACCAACTTCGCCTCGCTACACCCCATCGAACTGTGAGTACTTACCTATACACGTCTATTACACCTCTCCACCCACAATGCCTAAATTTTTGACCTTGAATGCTAAGGGCCTCAACCACCCCGCTAAGAGGGCATCGCTGTGGAAAACAGCCCACTCTTCTCTCTGTGATATACTATGTGTGCAAGAAACGCACTTTAAATCTACCGCAGAACCTCCCTGCACAAATAAACACTTCCCAACTATCTTTAAAGCCTCTGGTCCTGCAAAGAAAAATGGAGTCCTAATCGCCATTAAGGACACTGTGGTCTTTACCCTCCACAACAGCATAGCCGACGCCAATGGCAGATACCTACTTCTAGACTGCTCCATGAACAACGTCAGATACACCATTGTCACAATTTATGTACCAAACACACGGCAAATCAGCTTTTTGTCCAAGCTAATGAAAAAGATCAATCGCTTCAAGCAGGGCCACCTCGTTCTCTGCGGAGACTTTAACATAGTCCCCGACAACTCGATCGATGCTTCCTCCCGATCGGGCAGAATTGCCTCACCTATGGGTTCCTTTTTAAGATCACACGATCTTTACGACGTCTGGAGATGCCATCACACCACAGAGAGAGACTACTCCTATTTCTCCCCTCGTCACAACTCCTACACAAGGATTGACTACTTCCTAGTAGACAAATGGTCACTTCCCGCTGTCTCTGCATCCGACATATCCACCATTACGTGGTCTGACCACGCACCGGTCACCATGACCTTGAATGACTCTCCCCCCTCTACACGGACAAGGATCTGGAGAGCGAATGCCTCCATCATTCACTCCCCGACTCACTCTGAACATATTAGAGAACGCTTAACCGAATTTTTCTCCCTCAATGCAGGCTCTGTAAAAGATAACTCTACACTATGGAATGCACACAAGGCTTTTGTAAGGGGGATCTTTATTCAATTGGGGGCTAGAGAGAAAAGGAGGAAAGCACATCGCCTAGACACCCTTACCTCTGACATAAAAGCTTTGGAAGCCCAAAACCAATCTACTCCCTGTAATGCTACCAAACACAAGCTAGACCTCTTAAGACAGGAATTAAGGGCCCATCTCTTGGACTCCTTTGAAAGGGCACACACCCATTTCAAAGCCAAACATTATTCCACTGGCAATAAAGCCGGCAGGGCTATGGCCAACAGAATCAAGGGTCACCTTTCTAAATCAAAAATTACCCACTTATTCCACCCCTCCTCGAACAAGAAACTCATTGACCCCTCAGAAATTGCTGATGCCTTTAGCTTCTATTATAATACCCTGTATAACTTGAAAGATGACCACTCGGTGCACCAACCGTCCCCCCAAGACATAGCATCATTTCTACAAGAAATTAATCTCCCTAAACTGTCTAAAGAACACTTAGAGTCCCTAAATGCCCCATTTACTCGCGAGGAAATCCAACGCACGATCTCAGGGCTACCCTCAAATAAGTCCCCGGGCCCCGATGGCCTTACTAGCGAGTATTACAAGAAATTTGGCTCCGTCCTAGCGCCATTTCTAGCTAACGTCTGCAATGATGCTGCTTCCTCCTCCTCTCTACCTCCTGAAATGTTATCTGCTCTGATTGTCACCCTGCCGAAGCCAGGTAAGGAACCCACCTGTGCCCAAAACTTCCGGCCCATCTCTCTCCTAAATCTGGACGCCAAGATCCATGCCAAACTCATAGCCAACCGTTTGATGAATTTAATGCCCCTGCTCATACACAAAGATCAATCCGGCTTTACTAAGGGTAGACAGACATTCGACGCGACCCGTAGAATTATCAACATTATTCATGCTGCAGGGTCGACTCGGACGCCTTCTCTGCTCCTCTCACTGAACGCAGAGAAGGCGTTCGATCGAGTCCATTGGGGGTATATGCATGCCACCCTCACTAAATTTGGATTTCAGGGACCTATACTCTCCGCCATCATGGCACTATATTCCTCCCCTTCGGCCCAAGTGTATACCTCGGAAATACTCTCGAAACCCTTTTTAATTACCAACGGCACGCGTCAAGGCTGCCCCTTGTCGCCGCTCATATTTAATCTCATTATGGAACCGCTAGCGGAACACATCAGGCGCCACTGCTCGATAACGGGTTTTAAAATTGGCACCCTGGAGCATAAAATCAACCTATTTGCGGATGACGTGATCATAATGATGACGGACCCCCTTTCCTCCCTGGCTTCGGTACAATTGCTGTTGCAGAGATTTGGCAAAGTGTCTTACTACAAGGTAAATGAACATAAATCGTATATCCTAGATTTGGGCCTAGACGCAATCACCAGCAACTTACTTAGAAACAAATATCCGTACCCCTGGGCAGACACAGGCATACCATACTTGGGTATTACACTAACTAAATCTACTACAGATCTATTTTCCCGCATCTATGCTGAAGTGAAACTGATGCTAATCCGAGAAACTGCAAACATCTCCAAATACGAGTTTTCCTGGGTAGGCCGACTTGCGGCTTTTAAAATGATGATTTTACCCAGACTACTCTATATCTTCCGCACGCTCCCAATTCCGCTACCGCAATCATACATTAAAGCCCTGCAATCTATCTTAGGACACTACATATGGCAAGGCAAGAAACCCAGATGCAGTCGAACTAAACTTATCAAACATAGATCAGTGGGGGGTATGGGCCTAGTTGACATTAGAGACTACTATATTGCCACTGTACTCTCTCACATGCGAGAATGGGTGACGATACGCCCAAACACACTTTGGGGTGATATAGAATCCAATATGATTCCGGGCTCCAACTTATCCCAATGGCTGTTTAGCACGACTGCAAAAGCCCCTCGACTCTGCTTATACTCCCCCACCATTCAGGCTTCTGTCAAAGTTTGGAAAATACTCCAATCCTCCAAATGGACGGCTCTCCCGACTAAACCAGTCCCTGTACCTATTGAGACTCTCAAACTGCTGACCCCTGACCTACACATCCCTACCTGGCTGACTAGACGACTTACCCACGTCCACGAACTACGCTCCCTAGTGACCAGCACTTCCTTTCTCCATGCCCAGCAAACCCTCCACGCTCCCGCTTCAGACTACTTTACGTATTATAGGCTACAACACTGCCTTACAGCTTATCCGTCTCTGGAAAGCTCCATACCCACAAAACTGTGGCACTACCTTTTCTCTGCCGAGGGACAAACCAGAGGCACCTCCTTAATTTACGCGACCCTACAAGAAAAAAACTCTTTCCAAAAATCCAAACCGCTCACCAACTGGGAATCTGACCTCCTAACCCAATTTTCTGACCACCAATGGCAGACAGCTATTAGATCTATTTACAAATACACTTCCTGCACCTCCCTGTGGGAACTTTCGCAAAAATTACTAATGAGATGGTACCTGACCCCAGCTAGACTGGCTAGATTTCACCCTCACACTTCCCACAAATGCTGGAGAGACTGCAACGACCCTGGCACTCTTCTCCACATATTCTGGACCTGCCCACACCTACAACCACTGTGGGCGTCGGTGGAATCGATGTTACAGGACATACTTGGCCTTCCCATTTCACTCACCCCCCAACTGGCCGTCCTTAATCTGACCATAGAAGATATACCACCTCCCCTGAGACTGGTGACTTCTCATGCCCTGTTAGCAACGAGACTTTTGATTGCTAGGAACTGGAAATCTAAGACTGTCCCAACAATATCTGACACAGTGAAACTGGTGCAAACCCACTACACCTACGAAATCACCCTGGCACGTAGGAAACACTCTGGCCCTGCCATCCTAGACCTCTGGTACCCATGGAAGGTTTGGTTCGATAGCAAATGGACCCGCTGATATATACTATGAATGTATGAATGTACCGATTTACTTGGATGCTCTCCTACCCCTCCCCTTCCCCCAATGCTCATACCCCCCCCCCCCCTTTTCTTAACTAGTACAATATGGGTTATTAGTACAATGCGTTTCTTTTTGTTTGGACATATCCATGTTATACAATACATGTCCTGTAGTTACACGCTTGCGAACCTCCATTGTTGCTTTTGCGATGTATATTTCCTTATGATCTGTTACTGATGTAATGACTATTTGACAATACTCAATAAAAATATTTGAAAGAAAAAAAACAAAAAAAAAAAAAAGAACACAACATACAGGGATATGGGAAATGATTATTGACACTGACACACGTGCACCTACACAGGTCAGACTGGATGGACTATTGTCTTTATTCAACCTTATCTACTATGTAACTATGTCCTGCATTCTGCACACTGCCCCTTCTCCTGCACCCCATGTCCTGTGGTGACCTACACCCTTCTCTGGTACCCTGCACCAGAGGCGTTGCTAGGGGGGTGCGGTCCGCACCGGGTGACACCCGCTAGAGGGGTGACACCATCCTGACATTTAAAAAAAAAAAAAAAAAAAATATTTATTTTTTTAAGATGGATGACATGCCCAGCGCCGCCGCGTGTGTGTCTATGCGACTGTACTTTTAACTTTTGTACAGTGCGGGGGGGTGTCCACCGCGGCAGGCATAATAGGAACAGGTGGGGGGGGTACTCTTTCTTCTTCCTCCGCCTCGCTGCGCCTGCCTCTGCACTGTGACTGTGTGATGATGTGACATCAGGCACGTCACACACACACAGCACTTTCAGTATCTCCGCCCGGGCAGCGCGCCGGCTGCTCAACGGCTGGCTGCACGTGTGAGTGACCTGTCCTGACGGCTGGCACGGCACCTGCTGTGATGATTGCAGTCAGTCCTCTCTGTCTCCAGACTTCGGCTGGTGCCGGCCGCGGCTAGGAACAGGTGCGGAGGGGGGGGGGGGGTGGTGATTCCACCGCGGTAGGCATAATAGAAACAGGTGGGGGGGGGGGTTTGGGGATGTCCAAAGAGTCCACCGCCGGCCGGTTTGATCCAAAAAGATGGAATCAAAGTGGCGACAATTGATGGCACAGACAGTGGTGACAATTGATGGGCACGGCAGCACAGTGGTGACAATTGATGGGCACGGCAGCACAGTGGTGACAATTGATGGCACAGTGGCGATGATTGATGGCACAATGGTGACAATGGGCACACTGGTGACAATGGGCACACTGGTGACAATTGATGGCACAGTGGTGACAATTGATGGGCACAGTGGCGACAATTGATGTCACAGTGGCTGCGTTTGATGGCATGGCATAGTGGTGACAATTGCTGGGCACAGTGGTGACAATTGATGGCACAGTAGTAACAATTGGTGGCACAGTGGCTGCGTTTGGCATGGCACAGTGGCTGCGTTTGGCATGGCACAGTGGCTGCGTTTGGCATGGCACAGTGGTGACAATTGATGGGCACAGTGGTGACAATTGATGGGCACAGTGGTGACAATTGATGGCACAGTGGCGACAATTGATGGCACAGTGGCGACAATTGATGGCACAGTGGCTGCGTTTGATGGCATGGCACAGTGGTGACAATTGATGGGCACAGTGGTGACAATTGATGGGCACAGTGGTGAAAAATGATGGCACAGTGGCTGTGTTTGATGGCATGGCACAGTGGCTGCGTTTGATGGCATGACACAGTGGTGACAATTGCTGGGCACAGTGGTGACAGTTGATGGCACAGTAGTAACAATTGGTGGCACAGTGGCTGCGTTTGGCATGGCACAGTGGTGACAATTGATGGGCACAGTGGTGACAATTGATGGCACAGTGGCGACAATTGATGGCACAGTGGCGACAATTGATGGCACAGTGGCGAAAACTGATGGCACAGTGGCTGCGTTTGATGGCATGCCACAGTGGTGACAATTGCTGGGCACAGTGGTGACAGTTGATGGCACAGTAGTAACAATTGGTGGCACAGTGGCTGCGTTTGATGGCACAGTGGCTGCGTTTGGCATGGCACAGTGGTGACAATTGATGGGCACAGTGGTGACAATTGATGGCACAGTGGTGACAATTGATGGCACAGTGGTGACAATTGATGGCACAGTGGCGAAAACTGATGGCACAGTGGCTGCGTTTGATGGCACAGTGGCTGCGTTTGGCATGGCACAGTGGTGACAATTGATGGGCACAGTGGTGACAATTGATGGGCACAGTGGTGACAATTGATGGGCACAGTGGTGACAATTGATGGGCACAGTGGTGACAATTGCTGGGCACAGTGGTGACAGTTGATGGCACAGTAGTAACAATTGGTGGCACAGTGGCTGCGTTTGATGGCACAGTGGCTGCGTTTGGCATGGCACAGTGGTGACAATTGATGGGCACAGTAGTAACAATTGATGGGCACAGTGGTAACAATTGATGGCACAGTGGTAACAATTGATGGCACAGTGGCGACAATTGATAGCACAGTGGCGACAATTGATGGCACAGTGGCTGCGTTTGATGGCATGGCACAGTGGCTGCCTTTGATGGGCACAGTGGCTGCCTTTGATGGGCACAGTGGTTGCAATTGATGGGCACAGTAACTGCGTTTGATGGGCACAGTGAGGCTGCAATTGTTTTTTTTTTTCGTTTGTTTGCGCCCCCCCCCCCCAAAAAAAAAATTGAGCACCATCCGCCACTGCCGGGACCAGAACAAGTTCCACCTACATGACACCTTCACTGTTTACCAGCCCCTGTGATGGAGGACTGACTCAGCTACTGTGCCTATTATATCTAATATAATATATCTGTGTCCAGCAGCCCCCCCCCCCCTTATCAGACAGACAACACTCACTATATAATTTAAATTAGCTGACTGAGCCACTCCCACCCTGAGCTGGTCTAATGATGATGAGGGGGGGGGGGGCGGTGCTGCTGGTCACAGATTATATTATATTAGATTTAATAGGCACAGTAGCTGAGTTAGTTGGTCTGGTGGGGGGAGGGGGCGGCTGGACCAGCTATATTACATTATATATATATATATATATATATATATATATATATATATATATATATATATATATATATTATCTATAGCTGTGCCCCCCCCATGTGTCACACCCACCCACCCTGAGCAAGCTGGTCTCATGGGGGGGGGGGCTGTCCACAGTCACCAGGTATGGTAGCTGAGTGGAGCCGCCCTAATCTGGTCTGATAAAGGGGGGGGGGGT
The DNA here is from genome assembly GCF_905171775.1 of Rana temporaria. Classification (NCBI taxonomy): domain Eukaryota; kingdom Metazoa; phylum Chordata; class Amphibia; order Anura; family Ranidae; genus Rana; species Rana temporaria. The sequence goes on along the minus strand of NW_024404460.1, from coordinate 1,578,667 downwards.
GTCCACAGACCACAGCACAGGTGTAGACAGACAGTGACCCACACCCACATCAGATGCATCCAGCAAGTTTAAGGTCACAGCAGCATCTTGCCATCTTCTCTGCGCCCATCAGATCCGGTCCAGCAAACAACACACCGTGTCAGCAGGTCAGTTCCAAAATCCAAATCAAATCATCAATGCCAATGATGCCATTATCTGCTGTCCCCAGGGACAGATCCGATCCAGAGATCACCATACAGTGGGATCTCTGGATCAGATCTGTCCCTGGGGATAGCAGATAATGAGTTGTGCTGACGTCACTCATTGTGTTGGAGCCCTCGGTTAGGCCCCTTTTACACTGCGGCGTTGGGTGCATCAGCGGTAAAGCGCCGCCATTTTCGGCCGCTAGAGGGGAGCTTTTAACCCCTGCTAGCGGCTGGAAAAGGGTTAAAATCACCCGCAAAGCGCCGCTGCAACAGCACTTTTCCGGGGTGGGGGGGGTGACACCATGTTATACCGCACCAGGTGACACCAACCCTAGTGACGCCACTGCCCTGCACCTCATGTCCTGCATTCTGCACCCTACACCCCATGTTTTGCATTCCACACCCTACACCCCATGTCCTGCATTCTGCACCCTACACCCTACACCCCATGTTTTGCATTCCACACCCTACACCCCATGTTCTGCACCCTACACCCCATGTTTTGCATTCCACACCCTACACCCCATGTCCTGCATTCTGCACCCTACACCCCATGTTTTGCATTCCACACCCTACACCCCATGTCCTGCATTCTGCACCCTACACCCTACACCCCATGTTTTGCATTCCACACCCTACACCCCATGTTCTGCACCCTACACCCCATGTTTTGCATTCCACACCCTACACCCCATGTCCTGCATTCTGCACCCTACACCCTACACCCCATGTTTTGCATTCTGCACCCTACACCCCATGTTTTGCATTCCACACCCTACACCCCATGTCCTGCATTCTGCACCCTACACCCTACACCCCATGTTTTGCATTCCACACCCTACACCCCATGTCCTGCATTCTGCACCCTACACCCCATGTTTTGCATTCCACACCCTACACCCCATGTCCTGCATTCTGCACCCTACACCCTACACCCCATGTTTTGCATTCCACACCCTACACCCATGTCCTGCATTCTGCACCCTACACCACATGCCCCACATTCTGCACCCTACACCCCATGTTTTGCATTCCACACCCTACACCCCATGTCCTGCATTCTGCACCCTACACCCTACACCCCATGTTTTGCATTCCACACCCTACACCCCATGTTCTGCACCCTACACCCCATGTTTTGCATTCCACACCCTACACCCCATGTCCTGCATTCTGCACCCTACACCCTACACCCCATGTTTTGCATTCTGCACCCTACACCCCATGTTTTGCATTCCACACCCTACACCCCATGTCCTGCATTCTGCACCCTACACCCTACACCCCATGTTTTGCATTCCACACCCTACACCCCATGTCCTGCATTCTGCACCCTACACCCCATGTTTTGCATTCCACACCCTACACCCCATGTCCTGCATTCTGCACCCTACACCCTACACCCCATGTTTTGCATTCCACACCCTACACCCATGTCCTGCATTCTGCACCCTACACCACATGCCCCACATTCTGCACCCTACACCCCATGTCCTGCATTCTGCACCCTACACCCCATGTCCTGCATTCTTCACCCTACACCACATGTCCTGTATTCCACACCCTACATCACACGTCCTGCATTCTGCACCCTACACCCCATGTCCTGCATTCTGCACCCTACACCCCATGTCCTGCATTCTGCACCCTACACCCCATGTCCTGCATTCTGCACCCTACACCCCATGTCCTACATTCTGCACCCTACACCCCATGCCCTGCATTCTGCACCCTACACCCCATGCCCTGCATTCTGCACCCTACATCCCATGTCCTGCATTCTGCACCCTACACCCCATGTCCTACATTCTGCACCCTACACCCCATGCCCTGCATTCTGCACCCTACACCCCATGCCCTGCATTCTGCACCCTACACCCCATGTCCTGCATTCTGCACCCTACACCCCATGTCCTGCATTCTGCACCCTACACCCCATGTCCTGCATTCTGCACCCTACACCCCATGTCCTGCATTCTGCACCCTACACCCCATGTCCTGCATTCTGCACCCTACACCACATGTCCTGCATTCTGCACCCTACACCCCATGTCCTGCATTCTGCACCCTACACCACATGTCCTGCATTCTGCACCCTTCACCCCATGTCCTGCATTCTGCACCCTTCACCCCATGTCCTGCATTCTGCACCCTTCACCCCATGTCCTGCATTCTGCACCCTACACCCCATGTCCTGCATTCTGCACCCTACACCCCATGTCCTGCATTCTGCACACAGCACCACATGTCCTGCATTCTGCACCCTACACCCCATGTTTTGCATTCCACACCCTACACCCCATGTTCTGCACCCTACACCCCATGTTTTGCATTCCACACCCTACACCCCATGTCCTGCATTCTGCACCCTACACCCTACACCCCATGTTTTGCATTCTGCACCCTACACCCCATGTTTTGCATTCCACACCCTACACCCCATGTCCTGCATTCTGCACCCTACACCCTACACCCCATGTTTTGCATTCCACACCCTACACCCCATGTCCTGCATTCTGCACCCTACACCCCATGTTTTGCATTCCACACCCTACACCCCATGTCCTGCATTCTGCACCCTACACCCTACACCCCATGTTTTGCATTCCACACCCTACACCCCATGTCCTGCATTCTGCACCCTACACCACATGCCCCACATTCTGCACCCTACACCCCATGTCCTGCATTCTGCACCCTACACCCCATGTCCTGCATTCTTCACCCTACACCACATGTCCTGTATTCCACACCCTACATCACACGTCCTGCATTCTGCACCCTACACCCCATGTCCTGCATTCTGCACCCTACACCCCATGTCCTGCATTCTGCACCCTACACCCCATGTCCTGCATTCTGCACCCTACACCCCATGTCCTGCATTCTGCACCCTACACCCCATGTCCTGCATTCTGCACCCTACACCCCATGTCCTGCATTCTGCACCCTACACCCCATGTCCTGCATTCTGCACCCTACACCCCATGTCCTGCATTCTGCACCCTACACCCCATGTCCTGCATTCTGCACCCTACACCCCATGTCCTGCATTCTGCACCCTACACCCCATGTCCTACATTCTGCACCCTACACCCCATGCCCTGCATTCTGCACCCTACACCCCATGCCCTGCATTCTGCACCCTACATCCCATGTCCTGCATTCTGCACCCTACACCCCATGTCCTACATTCTGCACCCTACACCCCATGCCCTGCATTCTGCACCCTACACCCCATGCCCTGCATTCTGCACCCTACACCCCATGTCCTGCATTCTGCACCCTACACCACATGTCCTGCATTCTGCACCCTACACCACATGTCCTGCATTCTGCACCCTACACCACATGTCCTGCATTCTGCACCCTACACCCCATGTCCTGCATTCTGCACCCTACACCACATGTCCTGCATTCTGCACCCTACACCCCATGTCCTGCATTCTGCACCCTACACCCCATGTCCTGCATTCTGCACCCTACACCCCATGTCCTGCATTCTGCACCCTACACCCCATGTCCTGCATTCTGCACACAGCACCACATGTCCTGCATTCTGCACCCTACACCCCATGTCCTGCATTCTGCACCCTACACCCCATGTCCTGCATTCTGCACACAACACAACATGTCCTGCATTCTGCACCCTACACCCCATGTCCTGCACCCTTCACCCCATGTCCTGCATTCTGCACACAGCACAACATGTCCTGCATTCTGCACACAGCACAACATGTCCTGCATTCCGCACCCTACATCCCATGTCCTGCATTCTGCACCCTACATCCCATGTCCTGCACACAGCACAACATGTCCTGCATTCTGCACCCTACACCCCATGTCCTGCATTCTGCACCCAACACCCCATGTCCTGCATTCTGCACCCTACATCACACGTCCTGCATTCTGCACCCTACACCACATGTCCTGCATTCTGCACACAGCACAACATGTCCTGCATTCTGCACACAGCACGACATGTCCTGCATTCTGCACACAGCACGACATGTCCTGCATTCTGCACACAGCACGACATGTCCTGCATTCTGCACACAGCACAACATGTCCTGCATTCTGCACCCTACACCCCATGTCCTGCATTCTGCACTCTGCACCCTACACCCCATGTCCTGTATTCCACACCCTACATCACACGTCCTGCATTCTGCATCCTACACCCCATGTCCTGTATTCCACACCCTACATCACACGTCCTGCATTCTGCATCCTACACCACATGTCCTGCATTCTACACACAGCACAACATGTCCTGCATTCTGCACCCTACACCCCATGTCCTGCATTCTGCACCCTACACCCCATGTCCTGCATTCTGCATCCTACACCACATGTCCTGCATTCTGCATCCTACACCACATGTCCTGTATTCTGCACCCTACACCCCATGTTCTGCATTCTGCACCCTACACCCCATGCCCTGCATTCTGCATACAGCACAACATGCCCTGCATTCTGCACCCTACACCACATGTCCTGCATTCTGCACCCTACATCACATGTCCTGCATTCTGCACCCTACATCACGTGTCCTGCATTCTGCACCCTACACCCCGTGTCCTGCATTCTGCACCCTACACCCCGTGTCCTGCATTCTGCACCCCATGTCCTGCATTCTGCACCCTGCACCCCATGTCCTGCATTCTGCACCCTACACCCCATGTCCTGCATTCTGCACCCTACACCCCATGTCCTACATTCTGCACACAGCACGACATGTCCTGCACCTTGTACCCCAAGTCCTGTGTTCTGCACCTCACAAATTACTTGCCCTGCCCCAGGCGCTGATAACCCACACTTCCCTTAAAAACTCTCCTAACTTTTTAGCTGGAACTTGGATTCAAAGCAAATTTGTCAAGCCCCACCTTAAGTGAATTCATCCCCTCCCCCTCATCTCCTTCATTATGTAAGTCATGCTTGTAAGGTTGCTGGTTCAACTAGACCCGGGTTTTAAGGACAATCTTGATGTATGGAGGCTCCCCAATGCATTGGTAGTGAGAAAACATCCACACGCACACATGGTATGTCCACACTAGCTTTATTTTCTAATGCGTACTTGTTCATAATCAAATCATACAAGAAAGGAACGCCCTTGTCGCAGCCAATCATATCTAAGTTATTCGGTTATACAAGTAATATATAGCAATCTTCTTTGTGCCCTGCAGATATCTCATTTCTACTGCAGCTTATCTAATGTTTATCATTCTTTGTCTAGTACACAATAACAATGGCAATGTTCCTAGATTTTCCTAGAAGCTCAAGGATACATAATCATACAAGCATTAATCACTAAGGGGGAACTCTAACCGCCTTATAATGCATTATTAGTATAGGGGAACTATAGCCTATCAATGCATTGATATCTATGGGGGAACTCTAGCCGCCTTTCAATGCTGAGATAATCTCCCATTGCCTGAGCAATATTCTCATTGGTCTCTGAGCTCCTTCTTGCTATTCCTCGTCCTGCCTGTTGTTTCCTTGGATTGATTTTCTGTGTAGTGACCCCGGCTTCATCTCTTGGATGCGCTTGTCTGTTGCTTGTCCTGACCTTTATCCTGATTCCTGGATCTCCTCCTCATCTCTCCTCCATATCCTCTTACACAGCTTTTCTCCACACCTACAGTGACCCTGGGGGGTGAAAACTTGGCACCAGCACACAGCAAAATCCATCCTCACCATTAGGAGCTCTGGAGAAAATTGTCTGGTATTTACACTCCGTTCCTCCGCATGTCACCTGATCACATGAGAGATTACATTCACAGATTCCTGACAGATTTCTGTATGGTAAAGGTCAAAGTTCACTCTTCAGTTTAGGAGAGGTAGGACACACCCAGGAACAATGATTTGGTTTGCACAGGAGTTTCATAGAGGACCACTCAAATCACCCCATCCAAATGTCCCTCCGTCCAGAGTCTATATGTCCTATGACATCACACTGACCTCACAGCTCCTCCTCCTAATATCCCTCCATCTGGCTTTTTTCTGATGCTCTTAGGATGTGGGCGGACCCTTGGCATCTTCACTTGCAGAATACCTGAAACAAGCTTTTATCCTGCACAGTGTGGGGGTCCTGTGTGGGTAAATGATATCTCAGTCTGAAGTGGGGCTTTAATAAAACAGAAACCTGAGGAGGATTCTGGGAACATTGATTGATTTTGCTATTTGTGTTCAGATCTAGAGGTTTCCTCCTGTGAAATCTGGAGATCATATGACCATCACATTGCCTCCACCTCCCTCCCTGATTGTATTTCTCTATTCTAAGAAGATTCTAGAAGTCACCAGAGAGATCATCGAGGAGACATGAGCGGTGCCGGGAAGGACGTCATGATGGACAATCAGCCGCCCCTCACATCACCGGGTAAGAGGAGACTTTATTGTAAAGGAGAGAGCAGTACGGAGGCTCCACCTAGATCCCCCATCATCTAATAAACACATAGAAACAATGTATTCAGTCAGTGTGTGTATTTCCTACAGATGGATCCAGTAATGGGAACCCACCAGAGAGATGTCCCCGTCCTCTGTATTCCCGGGATTCCACACAGGAAGGTCACACCATCCCCCACCATCATCAGGTAGATGAGTGACAATTATTGGTAGTTCTGATTTATACACAGCATGTTTGTTACAATGAATGTTTTATTATATATTCAGAGTGGAAACCTCTGGGATTATAATATTGTTGTTAAAGAAGAGTATAAAGAGGAGGATGAGGAGTATGGAGTGATGGAGGAGTTTTCAGAAGGACACAAGGATATGATGGAGCCACCTAATACCAGGAACCCCCCAGATAGATGTCCCCGTCCTCTGTATTCCCGGGATTCCACACAGGAAGGTCACACCATCCCCCACTGTTACAAGGTTGGTGGGATGATGCATCTAGAACATGGACTTCTAGAGATGATGTGTGGAATTTTTTGTGATGTCACAATAATAATTCCTATTGTTTACAGATGATATTCTCAATCATTTTCTTGATTTAGAGTGGAGATCCAATCGATATAGAATTTGAAGTGAAATCAGAAGAAGAAGAGATGTATGTGAGGGATGATCAGCAGTCTATGGAGGAGGATGGAATAACGGGGACATTTATAGAGGAGGACACTCCTACAGAGATCAGCACAGGTGGGTCATTAATACTGATGAAAAGCAGTGAAAAATTAGCGCAACCCCCAAATTTATATCAATATATAGTGATTAAAAAAACAAAAGTGAACAGAAGTTTGAAAAAAAGCTGAAAAATAAATTCTAAAATAGAATTGCTAATATCCATCAAGAAATTATAACAATCTCAAGTACTGATAGCCAGAGACAAAAAAGTCCACCAAAACAGATGAAAAATAGCTGGCTTCACAGGTGATATAATTAGATCTTCCAGGGCATACATGTACCTCCGCATGCAGAGACACAAGATAATATTTGGGCAAGTTGGCCCCTTACCATAAAAGATGGATCTCTGTTAGGAGATCATACAGGCAAATAGTGCAGATTCCATAGGTCACAGGAGTGCAGGAAAGGTGGATCCGTCCTCTTTAGTTCACAGGAACACTGATGATCAAATCAGCTCCACTCGTTCACAGTTCTCCCAGGGATGGATGGCATAATTAGCAGGTGTAATTAGAGGAAAAAAGAGGCTTCATAGTGCATTACGTTTGATAAAGTTCATAAAAACATCCTTATTAAAAGTTTCTGCAGTGGACATCAGCGTTAAAAATTCACATAATCCATATGCAAAGCGGTTGGTTAAAAAGAAAGAAACCAATATCTGTCTGAGACATATAATCCTTTCAGCAGTCAGTGAATTACCGATCTGCTGAGTGATGGCTGTGTCTGATACTGGTGCTCCGTCCGACGCGGCGTTTCACCTGATAAGGTTTCAACTGGGAAAGGAGGCAGTTTCAGACACATCACCAGCCACTTATCTTATAGGGGCGACACCGGAAACACAGGATATCAGCCCGTGTCTCTGGGTAGCAATTGAGGACTACACCTGCTGTTTAAGAAAGGGAAAAACAGCAACTTTGTAAGGAAGTTGTCACATGGTTATAAAACTAAATTCCACAGGTGGACTTTTAACCCTTTCATTACAGCAGGTCATAGAAGTAAAAAGTAAATGGAAATAAAAAAAAAAACACATCCTTTCTCACAGATTAACTGCAAAAAGGACCAGCTGCTAAGGCAATCAGTGTTAGTGGGGATAATAATCCTCTAATAGAAAAAACATTTTTACATAGATCTTAATAAATATGCAAATATACATAGCATTATAATCAAATAAAAATTAAAACTTATAAAGCACAACATATGTATATAACCGCATTCAGTAAATCTCTAAAATACATAATATTTTGCGTCTGTGGGACATCCCCGGTGGTATACATACCACCAGGAGGGTCCACAGACAAAAAAAAAATCTGGCATACTTCCTCTAAGATCACAGACAGAGAGGAAAGTTCATAAAAACACAAATCAATTACCGTATTTATCGGCGTATACCGCGCACTTTTTTGCCCTGAAAATCAGGGCAAAATCGTGGGTGCGCGGTATACGCCGATACTCGCTTTCCCGCGCCGAGTTTTGAATACTGCGCCGACATATACCGAGCGCAGTACACTCGGGTATAGTCGGGCAGTTTCGGCTCCTTCAGCGCTCACGTCCTGGACGTACAGGACGTCAGCGCGGGTAGCCGAGCATTGCCGACAATACACGAGTGTACTGCTCTCTGTATATGTCGGCGCAGTATTCAAACTCGGCGCGGGAAACGAGCGGGGAGGACGCGAGGACGCCGCAGAAGGACACCGGACCCGCCGCAGAAGACACCGGACCCGCCGCAGAAGACACCGGACTCGCCGCAGAAGACACCGGACCCGCCGCAGAAGACACCGGACCCGCCGCAGAAGACACCGGTCCCGCCGCAGAAGGACGCCGGACCCGCCGAAGAGGACACCCGAAGCCGCAGAAAGACGCCGAACCCGACGAGGCCGCCGATGGACGCCGCGCAAGACACCAAAACTGTAAGTACAACAAAAAACTTTTTTTTCCACAAAATTCAGGGTCACTTTAGGGGTGCGCGGTATACGCGGGAGCGCGTTATACCGCGATAAATACGGTAAGTAAAAATAATTAAAAGATGTGTGTATATCCCATCCAAAGTTGATAACCAGAAAATGTTAATATCCCCACTGAAGAGGGTATTTTGACACCAAACGTTTAAAGAGACCTCTCTATGTTAGGGCAGGGGGGGGGAACCTTGTGGTAGGAGTATGTTCAAAAAATAGGAATTATCCCATCAGAACCCGGGACCAAAACCTTAATATAGGTGTGCAATGTACATCTCCGCTATTATCAATGTAACAATTTATGTCCCACTCTATATTTAACCCATGGGGGTGTAACACATCATGTCAAAAATCCACCGAGTTTCACGACGGGAAATCTGACGCTTCATGTTATCACCCCTCCAGTGAGGGGTATAACGTTCAATGCCTATAACCTTAAAGCGGTGGTTCCCCCTTAAAAATGACTTTTTCTTATTCCACTGCCCCCCCACATTCCATCACGATTAAGGCTCTTATTATTTTTTTCCTGCTGTACATACCTTAGTACAGCATATTCACCCGTGCATCCGGGTTGCGAGTCCCGCGGGAGTGGGCGTTCCTCACATGCTGTTGATTGACGTTTTGCCCAAAAACGAGCTCCCCCCTGTCGCGTAAGCCGCGTCACAATTGGCGAAAGGAGCCGAACGGCGATGCGCATGCGCAGTATAGCGCCGACTCGCCGTACTAAGGTATGTACAGCAGGAAAAAAATAATAATCGTGATGGAATGTGGGGGGGCAGTGGAATAAAAAAAAGTTGTTTTTAAGGGGGAACCACCGCTTTAAGCAAAGCTGGATTATGGTCATGGTATTGTTTGAAATGTAGGGAGACACTGTGTTCCTCATATCCTTTACGTATATTACCAACATGTTCCCCTATTCTGATTTTAAGGGCCCGGATGGTTCTCCCAATATATTGTAACCCACAGGGGCAAATGAGAAGGTAGATCACCCCTATGGTGTCACATGTAATCAAATCTGATAGGTTATATTGTCGGGAAGTGACAGTCGAAGTGAATGTGGATGTTTTTATAGTTTCTGAAGATGCATACACCTTGCATCGTTTGCAAGGATAAAAACCTTTCAGGGACCCAAACATAGTGATTTTAGGAGGGGGATCAACTACACTAGGTGCTATTATATCCTTTAGATTTTGATTTCTTCTAAAGAGAACCTTAGGACGTTCCGGCAGTTGAGGCCCCAGAATTCTGTCACTTTTAAGTACCTGTCAGTATTTATACAGGACCTTTTTAACCCACCAAAATTTGGATGAGAATGTGGTCAGAAAAGACCATTGAAAATCTGAATTCTTCTCATCCAATTTTTTGGCCTTAGGGATTTGATCTATCCATCGCTGCCACATTTTCTATGTTAGCATCCAAGGCATCCGGTTGGTAACCCTTCTCCATAAACCGTTTCTTCAAAGTCGCAGCCTGCAACTTGAAGTCCTCTGCTTTGGAGCAGTTGCATCTTAGACGCTGAAATTGGCTCTTGGGTCATTAACACTAAATACATTCCTCCACCCATACTGCTCACTGATTGGTCCAGAGTAGGGCGGGGACTGGGTGATAATCTTCCTTCTCTGTGCTGCAGACACAATTTATGTCTCTAGACTGGATTTATGGAGATTCTGGGGATCAGCAAAAGGTTGATTTTCACCATAAATGTTGCTCTACCTAGACACCTGGGGTATGTACCTTGGGTCTTCTGCCCCCTGCCCGGGTCTAGTGAGATCTCTGACAGAACAATTCTCCCGGGTTACTTGCTCTGTTGTCTGCTGTCTGTGCCGGGTGGAGGGATATGTCTGTATAATCTCAGACCCAAGTCACTGAGTGCAGTCTCAGGAGATGGGAGGCAGCGGTGTGGGATCTCTGCAACTTGTCTCATGTAAACATTTAATCTTGTCCTGACCCTTATACTGTATAATTTATTTTGTACATTACATAGTCTTGACTTCTGCTCTCTCCCCTCTACCCACTGCTAAATATACACATAGGCCCGGATTCACATACATTGGTGCATATTTATGCCGGCGTAGCGTATCTCATTTACGCCGATGTAGCGCAGAGAGGCAAGCACCGAATTCACAAAGCACTTGCCTCCCAAACTGCGCTGGGTTCCCTCGGCGTAAGCCGGCGTAGGTGGAAGTGGGCGTGAGCCATGCTAATGAGGCGTGACCCCATGCAAATGATGGGCCGGGTGCCATACAAGTACTTAAAATGAACGACGCATGCGCAGTCCCGTGGACGCATCCCAGTGCGCATGCTCAGAATCACGTCGGATCTACTCCCTAAGATACGACGGATCACTGCCTATGGCGTGAACGTAACCTACGCCCAGCCATATTCACGTCCAACATAAACGACGTAAAATACGACTGCTTGAGTTCCCTGGTGCAGATGCTGCTGAGTTACACCTCCTGTATGGGGCATAACTTTACGCCGGACGTATGACTTTACGCGCACTGCGTTGGACGGACGGAGGTACGTTTGTGAATCGGCGTATCTCCCTCATTTGCATATGTGCATAGAAAATCAATGGGAGCGGCAAATGCGCCCAGCGTAAATATGCGCCCATGATATGACGGCGTAGGCAAGTTACGTCGGTCGTAGGAAGCCTATTTTTAGGCGTATCTTAGTATGTGGGTCGGCGCATAGATACGACGGCGCACATTTGTACTTACATCGACGTATCTCAAGATACGTTGGCGCAAGTGCTTTGTGAATCCGGGCCATAATATTTATTCTCTTTTGTTACACCCATTTCCTACCAGCTGGACATTTTATATCTGATGATGTGATTGGAGCACAGACTTTTACATGTTGATAATAATGTGATACAATCCTCAAACTTTGGAACCTTAAAGCGGAGCTCCGCTGTAAAAAAAATATTAAAAGCCAGCAGCTACAAATACTGCAGCTGCTGACTTTTAATATTAGGACACTTACCTGTCCTGGGGTCCAGCGATGTCTGCAGCAGAAGACGAGCAATCGCTCGTCTATCTGCTGCCCCCACGGCCATCCTCGGTGAGGGAATCAGGAAGTGAAGCGCTCCGGCTTCACTGCCCGATTCCCTACGGCACATGCGCAAGTCGCGCAGCGCCGTTCTCACTGTTCCCCGTTGTGTTCTGGGAGCCGAGTGTTTCCCAGAACACAATGGGAGGGGGCGGGAATTGGCGTACTCCCTGCAGAGTCCCCACAAAGAGGACTCCCGGAAGTGTGTGCAAATACCTGTCTTTGACAGGTATCTGCACTCTCCTCCCCCTGAAAGGTGTCAAATGTGACACCAGAGGGTGGGAGGGTTCCAAAGATATGTATTTTTTGTTACACCCATTTTCTACCAACTGGACATTGCATATCTGATGATATGATTGAAGCACAGACTTTTACATGTTCGTATAATGTGATAACTTTGGAACCTTTTACTGAAAGTGATAATGAGGGAGGATTCAATAACCCAATGATGGAGGTCTTCAGGATCAGTCCAGTCTTCATCTTGGTTGTTCTCCCCCCATCCTCACTCTCTGACCCCTGGTGGGGCTCAGCCCTGCTGTTATTCATGACTAAATCATGGACTAAATAACACAGTGCAGGACTTCTTGTGTTGGGAAGATAGCAATGAGTGATAGAGGGGGTGGGGATATTCGTCCTATAATCCCCTCATCATTGTCACTCCTATAAAAGACAGTTCTCGTTGTTTCCTCACTCTCTGACTAAGGTCCAGGAATAAAGAAATGATCTGGTAGGAGATCAGAGGAGCCATTTACTAGTTACCTTGAGGGGGGAATTGTAAGATCCTCAGAGACAAAGCTGCCTGATGTGGGCGGAGTCTTGGTTTAGGGGAACCAATCAGCTCATGTCTAGTAATAATCTTTGTATTTCTATTTTAGTAGATGGACGGGAGATGAGGAAAACCTCAGAGGATTGTCTCACTTTGTCTCCAGACTGTAAAGTAGAAGATGAGGACATCACACAGTATAGTCCAGGAGAAACCCTGACTACCTCAAATGTCCACCCGGCACCACACAGTGTAGATGGACCATCGTATTCCTCTTATCCTGAGGAACCTCAGACTGTGCGGGATGGTGCCGGACCATCGTATTCCTCTTATCCTGAGGAACTTCAGACTGTGCGGGACGGTGCCGGACCATCGTATTCCTCTTATCCTGAGGAACCTCAGACTGTGCAGGATGGTGCCGGACCATCGTATTCCTCTTATCCTGAGGAACCTCAGACTGTGCGGGATGGTGCCGGACCATCGTATTCCTCTTATCCTGAGGAACCTCAGACTGTGCGGGACGGTGCCGGACCATCGTATTCCTCTTATCCTGAGGAACCTCAGACTGTGCAGGACAGTGGTAAGAGGTTTTCCTGTACTGAGTGTGGGAAATGTTTTTCAGTTAAGTCCAGTCTTTACATACATCAGAGATCTCACACTGGAGAGAAGCCATATCCCTGTTCTGAGTGCGGGAAATGTTTTTCAGATAAGTCCAATCTTTACATACATATGAGAACTCACACAGGGGAGAAGCCATATTCTTGTCCTCAGTGTGGGAAATGTTTTTCACAGAAGTCCAGTCTTAACATACATCGGAGATCTCACACAGGGGAGAAGCCGTATTCCTGTCCTGAGTGCGGGAAATGTTTTTCAAGGAAATCCGAACTTTCCACACATCAGAGATCTCACACGGGGGAGAAGCCTCATTCCTGTCCTGAATGTGGTAAATGTTTTTCAGATAAATCCAGTTTTTCCATACATCAGAGATCTCACACGGGGGAGAAGCCATATTCCTGTCCTGCGTGCGGGAAATGTTTTTCATATAAGTCAAATCTTTACATACATCGGAGAACTCACACGGGGGAGAAGCCGCATTCCTGTCCTGAATGTGGGAAATGTTTTACACTGAAGTCCAGTCTTTCCAAACATCAGAGATCTCACACGGGGGAAAAGCCATATGCCTGTCCTGAGTGTGGGAAATGTTTTTCACTGAAGTCCAGTCTTTCCAAACATCAGAGATCTCACACGGGGGAAAAGCCATATGCCTGTCCTGAGTGTGGAAAATGTTTTTCACAAAAGTCGCATTTTTACAGACATCAGAGAATCTCACACAGGTGAGAAGCCATATTCCTGTCCTGAGTGCGGTAAATGGTTTTCAGATAAGTCCAGTCTTTACAGACACCAGAGATCTCACACGGGGAAAAAGCCACTTTCCTGCCCTGAGTAAGGGAATTGTTCCTCACTGAAGTCCTGTCTTCCTGTACATCAGTAGGGATGAGCTTCAAGTTCGAGTCAAACTCATGTTCGACCCGAACATTGCCTGTTCGGCGAACAGCGAACAATTTGGGGTGTTCGCGGCAAATTCGAAAAGCCACGGAACACCCTGTTAAAGTCTATGGGAGAAATCCAAAGTGCTAATTTTAAAGGCTAATATGCAAGTTATTGTCCTAAAAAGTGTTTGGGGGCCCGGGTCCTGCCCCAGGGGACATGTATCAATGCAATTTTTTTTTTAAAAACGGACGTTTTTTCGGGAGGAGTGAATTTAATAATGCTTAAAGTGAAACAATACAAGTCAAATATTCCTTTAAATTTCATACCTAGAGGGGTGTCTAGTATGCCTGTGAAATAGCGCATGTTTCCCGTGCTTAGAACTGTCTCTGCACAAAGTGTAATTTCTGAAGGGAAAAAAGTCATTTAAAACTGACTTGCGGCTATAATGAATTGTCGGCTCCCGGCAATTCAGAGAAAATTCATTCATAAAAATTTGATTATCAGGCCCTTCAGGTCTAGTATGGATATTAAGGGGGAACCCCGCCTTCAATTAAAAAAAAATGACGTGGGGTTCCCCCTAAATATCCTTCAGGCCTGGTGTGGATTTTAAGGGGAACTTCACCCCACAAATCCACACCAGACCCCTTATCCGAGCACGTAACCTGGCCAGCCGCAGAAAAGAGGGGGGACGAGAGAGCGCCCCCCCCCTCCTGAACCGTACCAGGCCACATGCCCTCAACATGGGGAGGATGTCCCCATGTTGATGGGGACAAGGGCCTCATCCCCACAACCCTGGCCGGTGGTTGTGGGGGATCTGCGGGCGGGGGGGCTTATCAGGATCTGGAAGACCCTTTTAACAAATGGGACCCCCATTACATTGTACCTCTACCAATTTACTAAGGAAGTGTAAATAATAGTAAAAAAACACATACACCGTGGAAAAAGTCCTTTATTAAAAAAGAAAAAAAAATCCAGAGGTGGTATTCCACTCTTGATCCCTGCTCCAACATTGTTGGTATCCAGCGACGGGTGATCTCCTCTCCGCCGGGGTCCAGCAATGAGAAGATCCATCCAGATCCGGGATCCAGAGCTCACGCATCGCCGGCCGCCTGTCTCCACCGGAGACAGCCCGGCGAATGACACGGCTTGAGCTAGTGACATTTCTTATATAGGTGAGGTGGGGCCACCCGTCACGTGACTCGTCCCCCTCTGACTAAGTCACTGGGGAAGCCCAGGATTTCCCTTGTGTCAGAGGGGGCGGGGTCACGTGACTGGTGGCCTCACCTATATAAGAGCTGTCAGTGGCTCAAGCCACGCGTCATTCGCTGGGCTGCCTGGTGGAGACAGGCAGCTGGCAATGCTGCGCTCTGGATCCTGGACCTGGATGGATCTTCTCATTGCTGGACCCCCGTGGAGAGGAGATCACCCATCGCAGGATACCGACAACATTGGAGTGGAGACCGAGAGTGGATTACCACCGCTGGATTTTTTTTCGTTTTTAATAAAGGACTTTTTCCATGGTGTGTGTGTGTGTGTGTTTTTACTATTATTTACACTTCCTTAGTGAATTGGTAGAGGTACAATGTACCCCATTACCAATTCACATAGGGGTGGGCAGGATCTGGGGGTCCCCTTTGTTAAAGGGGTCTTCCAGGTTCTGATAAACCCCCCGCCCGCAGACCCCCACAACCACCAGCCAGGGTTGTGGGGATGAGGCCCTTGTCCCCATCAACATGGGGACATCCTCCCCATGTTGAGGGCATGTGGCCTGGTACGGTTCAGGGGGGGGCGCTCTCTCGTCCCCCCTCTTTTCTGCGGCTGGCCAGGTTACATGCTCGGATGAGGGGTCTGGTGTGGATTTTTGGGGGAACTCCACGCCATTTTTTTTTTATTTGGGGTGGAGTTCCCCTTAAAATCCACACCAGACCTGAAGGGTCTGGAGTGAATATTTGGGGGGAACCCCCACGTCCTTTTTTTTAAATTGACGGCAGGGTTCCCCCTTAATATTCATACCAGACCTAAAGGGCCTGGTAATTGAATTTGGGGGGACCCCCACGCTTTTTTTTTTTTTTTTTGATGGATCTTCTCTGAATTGCCGGGAGCCGAGAATTCATCATAGCCGCGAGTGATTTTTAAATTACACTTTGTGCGGAGACAGTTCTAAGCACGGGAAACATGCGCTACCTCACAGGCATACCATATACACCCCCCTAGGTATAAAGGAATATTCCTAAAGGAATATTTCACTTTTTTTGTTTCACGTTAAGCATTGATAAATTCACTGCTCCCGAAAAAAATGAATTTTTTAAAACTTTTTTTTTTGCATTGATACATGTCCCCTGGGGCAGGACCCGGGTCCCCAAACACTTTTTAGGACAATAACTTGCATATTAGTCTTTGAAATTAGCAGTTTGGATTTCAAACGTTCGAGTCTCATAGACTTTTTAATAGGGTTCTAAAGTTCACACGAACATTTGGTCTGTTCGCAGGTTCTGGTACGAACCGAACGGGGGTGTGTTCGGCTCATCCCTACCGTGATGTATGATCAAGAAATGGGGGTTATTTACTAAAGGCAAATCCACTTTGCACTACAAGTGTACTTGGAAGAAAAGTCGCTGTAGATCTGATGGGGACATGCAAGGAAAATAAAAAAACAGCATTTTAGCTTGCACATGATTGGATGATAAAATCAGCAGAGCTTCCCCTCATTTTATATCCACCCCTTAGATATAAAGCGACTGCACTTCCAAGAACACTTGTAGTGCAAAGTTGATTTACCTTTCGTAAATAACCCCCAATATGTTGTACATTATATAGTCCTGACTTCTGCTCCCTCCCCTCTACCCACTGCTACAGTGGGGATCGAAAGTTTGTATTAATGTGCATAAAGCCAAGGAAAGATGGGAAAATCTCCAAAAGGCTTCAAATTACAGATTAGATATTTTTATAATATGTGAAAAAAAAGTTATTTTATTTCCATCATTTACACTTTCAGAATTTACACTAATCAATTCTGAAAATAATCATTAGTTGTAATTAATCTCTTATTTCCCTTCATCAGACATGTCTTCATACTAATACCTGAGATCATACACTTTTAAATGGGTCTTGCCAGACTTGCATATAATCACAGGGCGACTAATCGCTGTGAATGCACTCATTTTAATGCGCCAACGTCCCGAGAAAGTGACAATGGAAATTAATTGACTAATAAATTGGAGTTTTGGCGGTACAGGTAGTTAATGTAAAAGATCTATAAATATTTATTTTGTAAAAAATGCATAAATAGAAACTTGTATACATAATTTCATGAAACAGTATCAGCATATGATATCAGTGCATCTAACACAAAGTAAGAGATACATTTGTACTTATACAGATACATTCATGGCATAAAATCACATAGCGTCAAGAAGGTATAGAACTCTTAGTGTTTGAAGCTGAATCTGATATGCATAATGGTAGATCTTGCATTTACTCTCGACATGTTTCGCGTACAGGACGCTTCATCAGGAGAATAAAGGTCCAATAACGGACATGCATAACATAAACAGAGAAACATCAAAAAGATGTAAATTAGTCAAACCAGTTTATACATAAAATATATAAAAATCACAAATAAAAGATTAAAAAGCTGTTAACATGTTGCTGCCCATGCAGTGAACGGACAAACCCATACATCAAGTGCATAAAATCCAGGTAAGACACCCAACAAATCAGTAGCCAATCACATACGAGGTACATATAGTGTGATCAGAAACAAGATTAGATGGTAATTAATGCAGGTATAGCCTTATCTACAAAAACACCCATTTTGGGCACCCGAAAAAATCATACACGAGCGTTAAAACAAAAATGAATGATTAATTAATGAACTTACGGATCAATCGAATCTCAAAGAGTCGATCCAACCACTGATTGTGTGGTAAAGAGTGTACAACACTTTTAACCTAACCAGCCTCCTAGGCATGCGGTAGGTACTCTAAGAGGACGCAAGAAGAGAAAAGACAATACCTCAGTAACGAGAAAAAAAAAAAAAAACACGTGACTCACCGTTGTGTCTAAAGGTACAAAGGTCGGACTATGGTACAAACTGTTGGTAAACAGTATATGTAAATGGGCATAAAAGCCCTAACCGGGATCCCACTGGCAGACCTTGGACTGAAGTAGACTCCAAATGGCAGATTGCCAATTGGCCAGACAGTAGAGGGGAGGTAACCACCTCAACAGCTACCGACAGAAAAATAAATCTGTCATTAAGTAGAACAATGTCTGCAGAGAAAGCACAGGAAATTAAGTTTTTAATCTTTTATTTGTGATTTGTATATGTTTTATGTATAAACTGGTTTGACTAATTGACATATTTTTGATGTTTCTCTGTTTATGTTATGTATGTCCGTTATTAGACCTTTATTCTCCTGATGAAGCGTTCTGTACGCGAAACATGTCGAGAGTAAATGCAAGATCTACCATTATGCATATCGGATTCAGCTTCAAACACTAAGGCCCTGTACACACAACCGGTTCATCCGATGAAAATGGTCCGCCGGACCGTTTTCATCGGTCCACCGCTGAAGTGGCCTGATGGTCTGATGTGTGTACACACCATTAGTTAAAAAAACCCATCGGGTCAGAACGCGGTGACGTAAAACACACGACATGCTGAAAAAAACGAAGTTCAATGCTTCCAAGCATGCGTCGACTTGATTCTGAGCATGCGCGGGTTTTGAACCGATGCTTTTGTGTACTAACCATCGGTTTGGCCCGAGCGGTCAGCGGTCCATCTGTTGTCCTTTGGACCGAAGGACAACAGACCGATGGGCTATACACACGGTCGGTTTGGACTGACGAAACTGAACCTCGGTCCATTCTCATCGGGTTTGTCCGACCGTGTGTACGGGGCCTAAGAGTTCTATACCTTCTTGACGCTATGTGCTTTTATGCCCTGAATGTATCTGTATAAGTACAAATGTATCTCTTACTTTGTATTAGATGCACGGATATCATATGCTGATACTGTTTCATGAAATTATGTATACAAGTTTCTATTTATGCATTTTCTACAAAATAAATATTTATAGATCTTTTACATTAACTACCTGTACCGCCAAAAGTCCAATTTATTAGTCCATTAATTTCCATTGTCACTTACTCATACACTTATCAGTACAGTACACACTGAAGGATAGAACTTCAATAAGACAACACTATTAGACTAACCATTGAATTAAAATGAGAAATACTATGTTTGGGCTTTAGATGGCGCTAAGTATAATAGCAATTATCTCCAGCTAGTGGCAAATGTAGTATTTTCTATTTTAAATCAATGGAAATTATTGGACCAGCAAATAGCCAATTAAACTCCATTTTCCCCTCATTCACACAGAAGGAATGTACATGTATTTTCACCCGGAAAATTGCTGTACAATTATTTATGAATAGACCCCTAAATGTCAGGAGACGTTTATATAAAGATGGGAAGTATGGAGCAGATAAATGAATAGACCTCCTAGCAATGTTATTACCAGGCTGCAGCTAGGGGGAGCTCTAATGATTAGAGTGTGACCACAGCAGAGTGATCCCATCTAGCTCACATTAACCCTTTCACTGCCAGAGCTGGTTTTCCATTATTTTTGCACACATGGGAAAATGCAGATTTTGGGCCTGAAGATTAGATAAAACCCCCAAACATATATTTTCTGAAAGCAGAGGCCCTGGAGAATAAAATGGTGGTGATTGTTAAGGTGTTCCTCGTACACAAATGTCACCTTCATATCCGGGTTTATTTTCTCCTTTCCCCCATTTTCTATGGTGTGATCTTTTCTACAATACTTTGTTATAATAATGTAACACGTTGTGTATTGTATTGTACACAAATTAATAATGACTCCGCCTCCACATTCCAGACACGTCATTTTCCTGACCAATCGGATTTCTTCCTTTACTATTTCCTGATTCTATGACTGCAATCTTGTTATAAGTAACATTATTATAAAAGTTTATTGAATGAAGAAAAATAAAGAGTGTGTGTGGGTGTAATGATGAAAATCTGTGATATGAAACATTTCTCATCGGTGACACTATAAAAGTCTTTACAGGTCATCAGTTTAGAGTTCGGGGTCATTATTCTCACCATCTGCAGAGATCTGCCTTGTTCTGCACTAGGGAAATGCACATCTGTGCAAGACACATAGATAACAATTGTTTTCTATGTCTGGTTCACACCCAAACCCGTGTGTGATGTGCGGGGCGGAGCTGTGTGGGGTTATGCAGCATGTCTGCAGTTTTCCGCACCTAAACTGAAGGAAACTGACAGCGCCGCTCTGCACTCCATGTGAGAGGAGAGTTGTGTGTCCCCACAGATAAGAGAGGACAGCAGGAGGGGGGCAATTATAAGAAATTATCTCCTTACCTGCCCATTTTCTACGTATAGTTCAGAAAAGAACATCCGCGTTTATATGGGGATCTTCAAAACCGCGTATCCCTCAACACATTAGACTTACCCAAAACTCTCGGAGGTCTAAAGCCCTGTACACACGATCGGATATCTGATGGAATCTAATCTATGGGATTTTTTCATCGGATATCCGATGAAGCTGACTTTCATCAGTCTTGCCTACACACCATCAGTCAAAAATCCGACCGTGCCAAAACTCGGTGACGTAAAACACTACGACGTGCTGAGAAAAATTAAGTTCAATGCTTCCGAGCATGCGTCGACTTGATTCTGAGCATGCACGGATTTTTCTTCGATGGAGTTCCACACCGACGATCATTTTTTTTCTATCGTTTTTCATCCATAGCAAAAATTTAAAACATGTCCTATTTTTTTTCACTGATGGAAAAAAGACCGATGGGACCCATACACAATCGGTTTGTCTGATGAAAAGAGTCCATCGGTCTGTTTTCAACGGACAAACCGATCATGTGTACAGGGCTTTAGAGTACCTACTAGTTTAAGTTTGCTACTTATTACAGAGCAGCCGACATAGCCAGTTCACCTAAATACCACGCCACACAGGAAATTCCTCTATGGGTGTGGATAGAGGCTTACGATTGTGACCCTATATCGATCTCCAATGTTTTATGGATCCATTCCAAGAGTCGCCTAGTAGTGTTGAGCAGAATATGCCATATTCGATTTCGCGATATATCTCGAATATATATTCGAATATTCGAGATATATTCGCTAAATTCGAATATTCGTGATATTTTATCGAAATTAATAGAATGCGATTTTTCGCTATTGCGAATGCGAAAATAATTGCGATTTTTTTTAATAACTGCGGTAGGAGCGCTCTGATTGGCTTAGAATATTCGTGATATTTTATCGAAATATCGCAACATGCGAATGCGATATTTATTGCGCAATTTCGAGATATGCTGGAGGAGCGCTCTGATTGGCTCAGAATATTCGTGATATTTTATCGAAATATCGCAACATGCGAATGCGATATTTATTGCGCAATTTCGAGATATGCTGGAGGAGCGCTCTGATTGGCTCAGAATATTCGTGATATTTTATCTAAATATCGCAACATGCGAATGCGATATTTATTGCGCAATTTCGAGATATGCTGGAGGAGCGCTCTGATTGGCTCAGAATATTCCTGATATTTTATCGAAATATCGCAACATGCGAATGCGATATTTATTGCGCAATTTCGAGATATGCTGGAGGAGCGCTCTGATTGGCTCAGAATATTCCTGATATTTTATCGAAATATCGCAACATGCGAATGCGAAATTTATTGCAGATATTTCGAAAACTGCTGTAGCAGCACTCTGAAATCGAATATGTATGATATTTTAACCAAAATACATATTGCGATTGCGATTTTTCGATCGCGCATGCGCAATTGCGCGAACAACACGCGACCATTTCCTGGAGCCTTGCCAGTTTCCCAATATTACAGCAACATGGTGGGAAGCAATTTCACAAAGTCTGAGGAAAAGTTGCTGATTTGTGTAAGTATTTTGACCACTGTTATTTCATCATCTTCAACTGCATTTAAGTCTAGTTTAAAAGTTAGTATATATGATCAGATATTAGTATTTAACCAAAAATGTGTCTCCTGCTTTTACAAAACTACAAGTCCCAGCATGCCTGGACAGCTGCAGACACCCTGGTTGGCAAATGTGTATTTAGGCACTTTTCCTTGTTATTTAGCATAATGAATTTAAAATTTTTTTGGACATAGGACGTATGCGAACGTCCTGACTTCAGTGTCCTCAAGGCCCAAGGACGTTCGAATACATATTGCCCTTTAGATGTTGCAGAACTACAACTTCCAGCATGCCTGGGAATGCTGGCACTTCTAGTATTGTAAGTTCTGCAGGCCCACATTTTTCAGGCCTTTATGCACGGGTCTCTAAACTGTGGCACCCTAGATGCAGCAAAAGTAAAATTCTTAGCATGCACTGAAAGACCGTGGCTGATGGGAGTAGTAGTTTTGCAACAGCTGGAGGTGGACTGGTCTTGAAACCCAGAGTTAGGTAACAAACCCGTAGTGTTTTGCAACCATTCTGCCTCCAGCTGGTTATTTTCTGTTGAAAAGCCTGTGGCGTGCAAAACACAACCCAAAAACTCCACCCGGTGCAAGGAAAAATTTGCACACACCTAAAGAGTGACATCACAAAAAACTGCGACGGTTGCATACGTCAGTGGTCCTCCGAAAAGGTCCCGTCTCTGACCCCCCGGGGCGTTAGGCTCCTAGGCTCCTGACAGGGAAAAGAGTTACTGTGGTCCATACAGCCGAAGCCATATGGACCCATCTCGGTCCAAGCAGCGCAATCAACACGCGAACAACACGCGACCATTTCCTGGAGCCTTGCCAGTTTCCAACTTATGATCGCAGCGCAATCACACAGCAACATGGTTGGAAGCAATTTCACTAAGTCTGAGGAAAAGTTGCTGATTTGTGTAAGTATTTTGACCACTGTTATTTCATCATCTTCAACTGCATTTAAGTCTAGTTTAAAAGTTAGTATATATGATCAGATATTAGTATTTAACCAAAAATGTGTCTCCTGCTTTTACAAAACTACAAGTCCCAGCCCAGCCCAGCATTTAAGTCTAGTTTAAAAGTTAGTATATATGATCATATATTAGTATTTCACAAAAAATGTGTCTCCTGCTTTTACAAAACTACAAGTCCCAGCATGCCTGGACAGCTGCAGACACCCTGGTTGGCAAATGTGTATTTAGGCACTTTTCCTTGTTATTTAGCATAATGAATTTAAAATTTTTTTGGACATAGGACGTATGCGAACGTCCTGACTTCAGTGTCCTCAAGGCCCAAGGACGTTCGAATACATATTGCCCTTTAGATGTTGCAGAACTACAACTTCCAGCATGCCTGGGAATGCTGGCACTTCTAGTATTGTAAGTTCTGCAGGCCCCCATTTTTCAGGCCTTTATGCACGGGTCTCTAAACTGTGGCACCCTAAATGCAGCAAAAGTAAAATTCTTAGCATGCACTGACAGACCGTGGCTGATGGGAGTAGTAGTTTTGCAACAGCTGGAGGTGGACTGGTCTTGAAACCCAGAGTTAAGTAACAAACACGTAGTGTTTTGCAACCATTCTGCCTCCAGCTGTTTTTTTCCTGTTGAAAAGCCTGTGGCGTGCAAAACACAACCCAAAAACTCCACCCGGATGCAGTGAAAAATGTGCACACACCTAAAGAGTGACATCACAAAAAACTGCGACTGGTACATACGTCAGTGGTCCTCCGAAAAAGGTCCCGTCTCTGACCCCCCGGGGCGTTAGGCTCCTGACAGGGAAAAGAGTTAGCAACGCATATCTCCCCTATACGTGTATCCTGTGTTGTTAATAATATATTCATAATTATGCAAATGATAATGGCTGCTATATTTATGCAAAAAAGGTGGCGACCGAAATGGCAGGATATAAAATCTTTCATGTTACCCCTGTCATTGATTAATAAGGCGAGAATGCTTCCAATTGTTGAATAGCATACATTTACGTCATATATCCATAAGGCTGTCAACAGAAGTATTACAATATACTTTGTTCTTCATCTTGCAGAAGTTCCTGGAAACAGGATACGATGACCTGCGGCGGCAGCCACAGAAAAGGGCTGTGGTCAGCGCCCTAATCGCTGACTTTGGCGGCCATCATGACCACAAGGCCATTGTTAAGAAGTGGTCTGATCTAAAGAGGCGCCAAATGGGTAATGTCAGACGTCTTCGGGCTAAATATCATCCAGGTAAGTTATTGTTGACAGTTATGTTTTTTTTTAAAAAAGTGTATTTTGTGCGTGAACTCGAAAGAGAGAGGAGCCGGCCTGCAGGAGTTGGGAGGCCTCCCCCAGAGGCAATCTGCCACCTTTCTCCATGCCCCGGTTGGCAATGGCGGGTGTGAGGGGGTCCTCCCAACCCAACCTCGCATAGCACACCCACCAGTGGCGGGGCTGAGACCACCAAACTCAATTCACAGGTAGCCGAGAGCGGGATCCGAACCCCTAGCTGCAGAGGTGAATCAGTTGTCAGTGCAGTGGCAATCGCGTGGAGCCACCGCAGCTCCTTTGGTGACAGTTATGTAAGGTCATATGTAATTCATGTAAGGTCAGATGTTGTTAACCAAGATGCCATGTTGTGCTAACATATATCACCACCGGCCAAGGTATTCATAGTACTGTTGAAAAAAGACATGGGGCAGCAGACAGGAACACAGAAGTTATGTGGGAACATAATTTTCCCATTGCTTTGCATGGGACTTTAAAGAAAAACCCCGACCATGGCAAGTGGGGGTGGGTAAGGTTTAAACCACCTATCCTATGTTTGTGGCTGACATATAAGTAACCTGTGTGCCAAGTTTCATATAAATATCTTTAGCCGTTTGTACGTGATGCTGGAACATACATACATACATACATACATACATACATTTATGCACACACACACGTTGAGTTTTATATATATAGATTACCACTAAATTCCTGTGTTAGGAGTGGGGTTGTTATAGTAATCCCGTGTGCTCCATCAGGCCCTTTTTTTAACATGAGATGGTCTGAACAAAACAAAGGAGACAAAAACAGCTCATTTTAACATGGTTGCATCCCAGCTCACGCTCAGTCCCCTGTAGTGCCCACAAGACCCTTTAATATAACATTGTCCCATTGGTTAACTGTCTATATAAATCAATTTGTATTCATATACAATACAGCACAGTACACAGAATTTGCATACGTCATTAGAAAACATTTTTATAATATATGAACATTGTGTTATTATAGGAGCTCCAATGCCAGTTGTCCGCGCCAAGCGCAGAAGGCGCCAGGCCGATGAGGAGGAGGAGGAGGATGCGGCAGAGGAGGATGCGGCAGAGGAGGACATGGATGAGGAGGAGCAGCCAGGGCCCTCCCACTCCCCAACCCCAGCTCCTGTTGAGGAGCAAGCTGAGGAGCTTCCCCCCCCCACCACCCCAACTTCTCAAGCAGAAGAGCAGGAGGAAGAGAGCGGTCCTGTGAGCCTCATTCAGGAAGGTAAATATGTGCACAATGATTAATAACATTTCAACAACAAAATGTAGATATAAAAATGGACAACATATAAAGCGCACCTGTCAGATTGTAGAACCATAATATGGTATTGATGCTAGAAGTATACAGGTAGTGCATAATTATTAGGCAAGTTGTATTTTTTGAGGATTCATTTTATTATTGAACAACAACCATGTTCTCAATGAACCCCAAAAACTCATTAATATCAAAGCTGAATTTTTTTGGAAGTAGTTTTTAGTTTGTTTTTAGTGTTAGTTATTTTCGGGGGATATCTGTGTGTGCAGGTGACTACTATTACTGTGCAGAATTATTAGGCAACTTAACCAAAAAATAAATAGATAGCCATTTCAATGATTTATTTTTAACAGTGAAACCAATATAACATCTCAACATTCACAAATACACATTTCTGACATTTAAAAACAAAACAAAAACAAATCAGTGACCAATATAGCCACCTTTCTTTGCAAGGACACTCAAAAGCCTGACATCCATGGATTCTGTCAGTGTTTTGATCTGTTCACCATCAACATTGCGTGCAGCAGCAACCACAGCCTGCCAGACACTGTTCAGAGAGGTGTACTGTTTTCCCTCCTTGTAAATCCCACATTTGATGATGGACCACAGGTTCTCAATGGGGTTCAGATCAGGTGAACAAGGAGGCCATGTCATTACTTTTTTTTATTTAATACCCTTTCTTGCCAGCCACGCTGTGGAGTACTTTGACACGTGTGATGGAGCATTGTCCTGCATGAAAATCATGTTTTTCTTGAAGGATGGTGACTTTTTCCTGTACCACTGCTTGAAGAAGGTCTCTTCCATAATCTGGCAGTAGGACTGGGAGTTGAGCTTGACTCCATCCTCAATCCGAAAAGGCCCCACAAGCTCATCTTTGATGATACCAGCCCAAACCAGTACTCCACCACCACCTTGCTGGCGTCTGAGTCGGACTGGAGCTCCCTGCCCTTTACCAATCCAGCCACGGGCTCTTCCATCTGGCCCATCAAGACTCACTCTCATTTCAGCAGTCCATAAAACCTTAGAAAAATCTTTCTTGAGATATTTATTGGCACAGTCTTGACGTTGCAGCTTGTGTGTCTTGTTCAGTGGTCATTGTCTTTCAGCCTTTCTTACCTTGGCCATGTCTCTGGGTATTGCACACCTTGTGCTTTTGGGCACCCCAGTGATGTTGCAGCTCTGAAATATGGCCAATCTTGTGGCAAGTGGCATCTTGGCAGCTGCACGCTTAACTTTTCTCAGTTCATGGGCAGTTATTTTGCACCTTTGTTTTTCCACACGCTTCTTTTGTTTGATGATCACGCTTCAGAAGCTTTGCAACTTTAAGAGTGCTGCATCCCTCTGCTAGATATCTCTCTATTTTGGACTTTTCAGAGTCTGTCAAATCCTTCTTTTGGCCAATTTTGCCAAAGAAAAGGAAATTGACTAATAATTATGCACACCTGATATAGAGTGTTGATGTCATTAGACCACACACCTTCTCATTACAGAGATGTACATTACCTAATATGCCTAATCTGTAGTAGGCTTTCGAGCCTATACAGCTTGGAGTAAGACAACATGCATAAAGAGGATGATGTGGTCCAAATACTCATTTGCCTAATAATTCTGCACTCCCGGGATGTGTTAGACACATAACAAGTGTATACACATGATAATGATTGATTAATAAGCAAAAAAAAATATTTATTTATTTGGTAACGTTATTTGAAATCCAAATGTTTTTTTATTATATCCTAAAAGCATCAAGAGATCTGAAGAGGCAAAATATACTCATTGAAAAGACGCACCAGAAGATCCTTCAGAACCAGCGTAAGATGAGCTACCTCAACCAACAAAATGCTCTGCTAGAGCAGCAGCTATCGGGTCAGATTGCGGAAATGCACCGCATTCAAAAACGGATTGAGAGCTATATTTAAATTTATTTTTGTATTAAAAAAACTTATTTTTTGGAAATGTTTCATTTCTTTTTGAGATAGAGTTGTAGGTTTTTCAACACATCAAACTTCACATCAAACAAATCAACATCAACACATTTAACTTCATAATAAGCAAAAACATTTTATACTATTATTTTATTTAACATTAACCTAGGACAAACTAAAGCACACGACACAGACACGACGAACACAAAATAAACTGTTGAAAAATGAACATAACAAAAGCAACAATATATATATATATATATACAAAGAGAGAGAGAGGGAGAGCAAGAAAGAGAGAGAATGCAGATGAGCTCTTGCAGTCAGCCCAATGGTTGCAGTATAAATGCCGCAAAACAGGGTTTAACATAAGGTTCATTGTTATAGTTACACTTGCTGTTTAGATCCGGTCTGGTAGTCCGGTCTGGTAGCTTGTAGCGGAGGCTGTTGGTGGATCCGCTGTGCCAGAAAGGTCATGAAGCTTTACTCAGCATGGAGGCAGCAGCAGGAGTATTAAAATATAATATAACTAGACAATGCATTTCCTGAGGAAAATGCGAGTGGGAATGCTGAATAGCTTAATTGGTGAGCCCCTTGCCAAAGACATTCACCATAACCACTACACTATCTTTAGGACACACAGCTTCTTTCTCTATCTGCAAAGTATAGAGTATGCTGACTTCCTGGTCGCCCCTCCCCCCTCAATAGGTTTCCCCTCCCCCCCAGGTCAGTGAGGAGGAATATTGCACTGAGGTCAGGAAAGTTATTTATGGAAAGAAATAACATTACAAACGCTTTTAATTCACAGATCTAATACATGATTTAAGCCTCCAAACAAAGCTTAATAAATCCTCAAACGTACATGCAATTGATACAACGACTACACCGTTTGAAATACACGGCCCTTGTAAACGCATCGATATGAAATTTATGTAGATAAACTTAAAAATGTGGCCATTTCTGCGATTTAGAAAAGAGCGTCTTTGTGAGTTCTGCAGCAACATTTTTTAGATAATTTCACATGAGAGTCTATGAGACATAATTTCTGGCTGTTGCTCCAATAATTAAAACTAAAATACGTATCGCAGAATTGGTCACATTGCCATAAACCAGACAAGCATAGCTACGTTTTGATCTAAAAATTGTGTATGAAAAGTAGATCTTGTGGGCGTGAGACCAATTTGTTTCCCCTTTTTGTAAAGATATTTTTAATTACAAAGATCTCCAATGTTAAGGTCACATGACAGACTCTAAATCCCCTCCATAGGATTACATTATAACCTATTGCATTTTTGTGAAAAATTCGCAAAACGTAAATTGCGTTTTCACCAAAAAATTGTAAACGATAACGATCTGAAAAGTCATAGCCGGATAGCTAAATATTTTGTGACCGCTTTAAAGTTTTTTCAGTGTCTGTAAGTGAAAGTATGAAGTAGCTGAAACTTTTGGCATGGCATGTGAATTCAAAGGGGAAAAGGATGTTCTCATTGACTTCAATGTTTAAAAAAAGGGTCTAAAAGCTTAAAATTTATAAAAGTGTAAAAAGTAGAAAAAAACTTGAAGAAGTCCCATCATTAGCTGAACGAGACGAACATTTTTACAGTTGAATGGTCTCAATAGCTGAAAGTATGCCGAAGTTACGCAGAACCAAAAAACTTAAGGAATAATAAGATTACTAAATTTACGGATATCAATACTGGAAATGTTTATTAAAGCATTCACACTAATTAAGATTAATACATTTACGGGTATCCATACTAGGAATGCTTATTAAAGCATTCCCACTAAGTATCACACAGGCATGATTTACAAGCAGTAGTGGTAATAGTAATACATAGCATAAAAACACTTGGGGAATACTTTACAGCATCAGTAGTGGTCATAGTAGTCAATAGTGTACCAAAAAATTGGGACACAGGTGTCTTGACTGAGCTGTAATAGTAGTAGTAGACATTGACAATACAGTGTCAAATCACTCGGGCAAGAGGTGCCATGATGAACAGCAGTCTTAATAAGAGTATATAGGGTGTGAAATAACTGCTGACATAGGTGTCTTGACTGGGCAGCAGCAGCAGAAGCAGCAGTAGTATTAACAGTAGTAGTTGATACAGAGTCATATCACATGGGCAGGAGGTGCCATCATGAACAGCAGTAGGAATAGGAGTATATAGAGTGTCAAATAACTGCTGACATAGGTGTATTGACTGGGCAGCAGCAGCAGAAGCAGCAGTAGTATTAACAGTAGTAGTTGATACAGAGTCATATCACATGGGCAGGAGGTGCCATGATGAACAGCAGTAGGAATAGGAGTATATAGAGTGTCAAATAACTGCTGACATAGGTGTCTTGACTGGGCAGCAGCAGCAGAAGCAGCAGTAGTATTAACAGTAGTAGTTGATACAGAG
Organism: Rana temporaria; assembly: GCF_905171775.1. NCBI lineage: Eukaryota > Metazoa > Chordata > Amphibia > Anura > Ranidae > Rana > Rana temporaria. Next base: position 1,548,229 of record NW_024404460.1, on the reverse strand, counting down.
TCATATCACATGGGCAGGAGGTGCCATCATGAACAGCAGTAGGAATAGGAGTATATAGAGTGTCAAATAACTGCTGACATAGGTGTATTGACTGGGCAGCAGCAGCAGAAGCAGCAGTAGTATTAACAGTAGTAGTTGATACAGAGTCATATCACATGGGCAGGAGGTGCCATGATGAACAGCAGTAGGAATAGGAGTATATAGAGTGTCAAATAACTGCTGACATAGGTGTCTTGACTGGGCAGCAGCAGCAGAAGCAGCAGTAGTATTAACAGTAGTAGTTGATACAGAGTCATATCACATGGGCAGGAGGTGCCATCATGAACAGCAGTAGGAATAGGAGTATATAGAGTGTCAAATAACTGCTGACATAGGTGTATTGACTGGGCAGCAGCAGCAGAAGCAGCAGTAGTATTAACAGTAGTAGTTGATACAGAGTCATATCACATGGGCAGGAGGTGCCATGATGAACAGCAGTAGGAATAGGAGTATATAGAGTGTCAAATAACTGCTGACATAGGTGTCTTGACTGGGCAGCAGCAGCAGAAGCAGCAGTAGTATTAACAGTAGTAGTTGATACAGAGTCATATCACATGGGCAGGAGGTGCCATCATGAACAGCAGTAGGAATAGGAGTATATAGAGTGTCAAATAACTGCTGACATAGGTGTCTTGACTGGGCAGCAGCAGCAGAAGCAGCAGCAGTAGTATTAACAGTAGTAGTTGATACAGAGTCATATCACATGGGCAGGAGGTGCCATGATGAACAGCAGTAGGAATAGGAGTATATAGAGTGTCAAATAACTGCTGACATAGGTGTCTTGACTGGGCAGCAGCAGCAGAAGCAGCAGTAGTATTAACAGTAGTAGTTGATACAGAGTCATATCACATGGGCAGGAGGTGCCATCATGAACAGCAGTAGGAATAGGAGTATATAGAGTGTCAAATAACTGCTGACATAGGTGTCTTGACTGGGCAGCAGCAGCAGAAGCAGCAGTAGTATTAACAGTAGTAGTTGATACAGAGTCATATCACATGGGCAGGAGGTGCCATGATGAACAGCAGTAGGAATAGGAGTATATAGAGTGTCAAATAACTGCTGACATAGGTGTCTTGACTGGGCAGCAGCAGCAGAAGCAGCAGTAGTATTAACAGTAGTAGTTGATACAGAGTCATATCACATGGGCAGGAGGTGCCATCATGAACAGCAGTAGGAATAGGAGTATATAGAGTGTCAAATAACTGCTGACATAGGTGTCTTGACTGGGCAGCAGCAGCAGCAGAAGCAGCAGTAGTAGTATTAACAGTAGTAGTTGATACAGAGTCATATCACATGGGCAGGAGTTGCCATGATGTACAGCAGTCTTAATAAGAGTATATAGGGTGTGAAATAACTGCTGACATAATTGTCTTGACTGATCCAAAGGAGTCATGGGAGAAAATCATGTGGTCAGATGAGACTATAATATAATTTTTTGATCATAATTTCACTAACCGTGTTCGGAGGAAGAATAATGATGAGTACCATGCCAAGAACGCCATCCCTAATGTGAAGCATGGGGGTGGTAGCATCATGCTTTGGTGGTGTTTTTCTGCACATGGGACAGGGTGACTGCACTGTATTAAGGAGAGGATGACCGGGGCCATGTATTGCAAGATTTTGGGCAACAACCTCCTTCCCTGAGTTAGAGCTTTGAAGATGGGTCGAGGCTGGGTCTTCCAACATGAGAATGACCCAAAGCACACAGCCAGGATAACCAAGGATTGGCTCTGTAAGGAGCATATCAAGGTTCTGGCGTGGCCTAGCCAGTCTCCAGACCTAAACCCAATAGAGAATCTTTGGAGGGAGCTCAAACTCCGTGTTTCTCAGCGATAGCCCAGAAACATGACTGATGTAGAGAAGATCTGTGTGGAGGAGTGGGCCAAAATCCCTCCTCCAGTGTGTGCAAAGCTGGTGTAAAACTACAAGAAATGTTTGACCGCTGTAATTGCAAAGAAAGCCTACTGTACCAAATATTAACATTGATTTTCTCTGATGTTGAAATAGTTATATTCAGCACTGTAAATACATCAGGTCCGGGGCTTCATCAGGGAATGCATGGCAAGGGACCCTTCAGCGCCCTGAACCGACGACGGGTGCCAGAAAGTCACCGCCGATCCAGGACTCATTCATCTTTATGAATGTGAGTCTGTCCACGGACTCTGTGGACAGACGGGTCCTCTTGTCCGTGACCACCCCACCTGCCGCGCTGAATGTCCGCTCAGATAGTACGCTGGAGGGGGGGCAAGACAATAACTCCAGCGCATACTGAGCGAGCTCGCGGCAGGTGTCCAATCTGGCAACCCAGTACTCCATGGGGTCGTCGGTGCTCATACTGTCAGAAGCACCGACGGACGCCATGTAGTCTGCCACCATGTGGGCCAGCCGCTGGTGGTGACTGCTGCTGCTGCTGCTGGTGGTGGTACTGGGTCGCTCGGTTTGGAAGAACATCCTCATCTCTTCCATTAGGTCCCCTGCTCGGCTGCAGCTGGGTGCAGCCACCTGCTGGGTGAGATGAGGGGGGACAACTGGAGGCCGGGGAGTTGCCTGCTCCAACCGTCTGACAATGGCTGCCTGCAGTTCCTCCATCCGGTGCTGCCTCCGGCTGGCTGGGATGAACTGCTCCAGTTTCCCCTTGCACCTGGGATCCAAAAGGGTGGCCATCCAGAAATCATCCCTCGTCTTGATGGTCTTAACCCGGGGGTCCCTCCTGAGGCATCTGAGCATGTGGGCAGCCATGGGGAAGAGCACAGCCCGCTGTGACTCCTCAATGCTGGCCAGGTGAATGAGGTGCGACTCTTCTTCCCTGAGGCGCTGCTGGTCAAACTCAGACATGCCCAACCCCCGGACTATCGGTGCCCCCAACACCGGCTCTCCCTCCTGACCAGGCCCTGACTCCGGGACGACACCAGCAACCACCTCCTCCTCCTCTTCATCATCATCCTCCTCCTCCTCCTCCTCCTCCTGGTCCTGGCCCTGGTCTCGGTGGAGCATTGCTGACTCCTCCTGCTCCACCAAGGCACTCTCCCCAGCCTCGAGCAGGCGATCTAGTGTCCTCTCCAGCATGAACAGTATTGGCAGCACGCTATTGAGGCCAATTTGCTCACTGCTGACCATCTTGGTCGCCTGCTCGAAGGAGGACAACACTTGGCAGACCTGGTTTATCTGCCCCCACTGCGCACAGGCGATGAAAGGGAGTTGTGGTGAAGCCCTCTGAGTGCCTAGTTCCATCAGGTACTCCCTCACCGCCCTTTGCTGCTCCCACAACCTCTTCAGCATGTGGAGGGTGGAGTTCCACCGCGTCACACTGTCCACAATCAGCCTGTGAAGGGGCAGATTGTACTTCCGCTGCAATTTGGACAGGGACGCGGTAGCGGTTGGGGAGCGCCTGAAGTGGCTGGCAATCCTACGCGCCTTTGCCACAATGTCACTCAACCCTGGATAAGTGCGCAGGAACTTCTGCACCACCAGGTTGAGGACATGTGCCAGACAGGGCACGTGCGTCAGACTGCCAGCATGGAGGGCGGCGAGTAGGTTGCTGCCGTTATCGCAGACAACCATACCTGGCTGGAGCCTTCGGGGTGTCAGCCACTTCTGGACCTGAGCTTGAAGTGCTTTCAGCACTTCTTCTGCAGTGTGTCTCCGGTCCCCTAAACTAACAAGCTGGAGCACGGCCTGACAGCGCACGTGCCCCACACTTGAGTAGCTACGGGGGCGCTTGCTGGGAGGCTCAGCAGCTGCGGAGACAGTGGCTTGAGGGAGACCAGCAGTTCTCCCCTGGACACCCCGGGGCGGCACCACAAGATCGGTTGCCGACGATCCCTCACCGACGCCTCGGAGGGAAACCCAATGGGCCGTGAAGCTGATGTAGCGTCCCTGCCCATGCCTGCTGGTCCAGCCATCCATTGTCAGATGAACCCTGTCGCTGACAGCGTGATCCAGCGACAGGGTTACATTCTGCACAATGTGCTGGTGTAGGGCAGGGACACCAGTCCTGGCAAAGAAATGGCGGCTGGGGACACGCCATTGGGGTTGGGCCTGCTCCAACATCTGCCTGAAGGGGTTGCTGTCAACTATGTTGAAGGGCAGCAGATGTTGGGCAATAACCCTTGCCAGGAGCCCATTGAGGGAACGCACACGTCGGTCTCCAGGGGGGAAGGGAGTGGTGCGGTCAAAGGCGTCTGAAATCGACGCCTGGCGCCGGACGGCAGTGCGGGACACAGACGTGGAGGGTGCTGTGGAAGTAGAGGTCTGGCTGCCGGTACCAGTACCTCTACTAGAGGGAGCGGGGGGGCATGACCTGCTGGAAACAGATGAAGATGTGGCAGGGGCTGCTGTACCCTGCTCACTTGTGGTGGTGGCGCTGCTACCACCACCACGCTTCATCTCGTCATACAACGCCCAGTGGTTTATCCTCAGGTGCTGGTTCAGGGCTGTGGTACCCACCCGAGCCAAACACTTCCCTCTCTTCACCCTCACTTTACAAATCCGGCAGATGGCCACGGTAGGGTTGTCTGCCACCAGGGTAAAGAAATTCCAGACAGGTGACTTCAGCACCGCCCTCCTGTCAGATGGGGTGACGCTTACTTGCACCTGCTGGGATTCGGTGCGCACAGGTGGAGCTGCCTGCTGCTGCTGCTGCTGCTGCTGCTCCTCCTCCTGACACCTCCTGCTGCCATCACCAGTGGAGACCCTGACGATGGTCTCCCTGGTGGTGACCTGGCGCACCGTTTCACCAGGGTGCCTACCTTCCCCGTCGTCACTGACGTAGTGAGCCGACGCGTCAGATGGCAACCATGATGGGTCACCCTCTTCGCCCCCAGAGATGTCAGACCAAGGGCTGAGATGTGTTGGTCTGAGGGAACCACGTGACATGGAGCCTCTAGCCTGGCTCCGCTGTCCCCTCACCCACGCCTGGGTCTGACTAGGTGCTGCTGTTTCCTGCACCAAAACAGCAGCACCAGTTTGAAGGGATGTCTCTGGGATACTGCCAGCAGGTATCCCATCCTCCTCATCCATCCCTTCAAAAAGGTCCTGACCATCAGGACAGAGCTGGAGGTCTGCCTGATGCATGGCCTCCCCCAAGAGATCCCTATCACTGTCGCTGTCGAACAGTAAGATGCTGGACTCTTGGGGGCTGGGGGGGGGTAGTACAGGCAATGGTGTAATGGTGGTACTACTGTGAGTCGGGACCGACGACTCAGTGGCACTGCTGTGCCCCATGTAGTCCACCACTACTTGAGCCTGAGATGGCAATATCGGGCGGCTGCCCGATGGGAAGAACTCCCGGATCAGGCGTACTCCCCTTGCACCCGATCCTCTACCACTAGTAGGGGCACGAGAGGTACCCCGTGCTGGCAGCGATCCAGCACTGGGAGTAACTCCCCTACCCCTACTGCCACGGCCACGGATGCCGCTCATAATTGCTGATATGTGTGTGGGGGGGTTAAACTTTATTGGGGGGGAAAATGTGAACAAAATGTGTTTTTGTGTTTTTTTTACAAGACAGGCACGCAGACAAAGACGTACACAGACAGCTACTAAACTATAAGAAAAGTAGTACACCAGACAAGGACTACAAAATTAAAGAAAAAAAAAAAAAGCACTAAACAAACACTAACTTTTTTTTTTTTTTTAAACACAAAACACAGACACTAAACACACACTAAGCTAAGCTAGATGAAATAAATGTACACTAACAGTGTGTACACTTACTACACAAAATTTAACTAAACTGAACACAAAACTTAGCTTTTATAAAAGCTCTTTAGGGAAAACTAAACAAAATTTGAACTGAGATGCCTATCAAATATCACTGAACAGCGAACCTGCAAGATCTGACAGTAACACAAGATGAACAAAACTTAGCTTTTAGAAAAGCTCTTTTATAAAGCTCAGATCAATATGTGTTCTGAAATCTCTTGCAAATATAACTGAACAGGGAGGATTGCAGGATCAAACAGTAACACAAATGAAAAAAACAGCACAAAACAGCACAAAACGTAGCTTTGAAAAAAGCTCTTGGGTCTATTGCTTTGAAAAAAGCAGTTGATATACTGGAAAAGATCCACTGGAATCACTAAATAGCAATGCTGGTGATGATCTAAATCAATCAAGAACAAAGACACAGGAAACCAGGAACACAGAAACAGCCTCCACACTCTATAGCCAGCTTCTGAATCTGCAATGAAATGGTGCTGGGAGTGAGCTTATATAATGTCCATGCAGGCAGGTTCCTATTGGTTGCTAACCTGTGACGAGTGTGGAAGGAGAACTCTGATTGGCTCTGATGCAAAAGGGCGGAGCAAATAATCGCGCAATATTCCTATTGCCGAATATTCGCATTGCGAATATTCGGCAATATAAAATGATCGCTTCAGCTACTCGGCCCAATGGCTCTAATCATACCAGCAATGCTTTCAGACGTCTATGGAGATCACTAGGATGTGATCTGTTTTAAAAATGAAACTGTAAAAATCGCTCTGATGCGGAAGATCGGGGCGAGGAAAATAATCGCGCGATATTGCGTTTGCCGAATAATCGCATTGCGATCTTTCTGGAAAATTCAATGAACGCTTCAGCTACTCGGCCCAGGGTCTCTAATGATACCAGCAATGCTTTTAGACGTCGATGGAGATATCTAGGATGTGATCTGATTCAAAAAAAAAATTGTAAAAAATCGAATATTCGGAATTGCGAATATTCACCGCGAATTTCGAAATATAGCGCGATTTCTCGAATATGCTATATTCGAGTCGAATATTCGCAATGCGAATATTCGTGAGCAACACTATCGCCTAGGATTATATAATCCCATAACTGAACATTTCCTATCCATATGGGAAAGGTTCAAATTTAAGTATAATCTACAATCTCCACACAACCCTCTCCTCTTCTTCCTCCAGAACCTAACCTTTTACCCGGCATGGACCTTTCCTCTATTAAATCATGGTCATCATTACACATACTCCAATTTCACAAATGTGTAAATTCATCCCCTTCATCCCCTTTCCGTCTCTCTGCGAAGCACATGGCATCCCCTGAGATGTAAATTATTTTTCACACCTAACACCAATACTGACGTACCTCTGAATCTTTTCACTAGCTATAAATCCACCTGTAAGGATGACCCCCACGCTAAAGGACTAATTTCCTCCCTCTATTCACAACGACTTCTAAATCCCGATACGGATAGACCTACTTATGTGCGGAAATGGGAGGAGGACCTGGAATATACCTGAACCATGCAGAATGCCATAAGATTTGGTCAACAACTAAATCATCTTCCCCTAATGTATCAGCCACGGAAACCCATTACAAAGTACTAACGGGTACCAACCAGAATTGCTGAATGTATCCCTGACTATCCCGATCATTGTTCCCGTGGCTGTACAGAGGAAGGGACATAGAGACATATTTGGTGGTCCTATCCAATAGTAAAGACATTTTGGAAATACATTTTTACACATGCCTCCAAAATGTTCAAAATAACCCTTCAACCTAATCCCGTCACTGCATTACTTACCTCAAACCGGATGGCCTGACTCCTCCCCAATTCAGGCTCTTTGTATTTCTCATCACAGCAGCAAAACAAACTGTGGCGAGAGCTTGGAAAACATCTTCTTTGGCATTGGCTGAGACAAAACAAAGAATGAACAATGTTATGATATGCGCCAAAATGGCGGCCATTGAACAAAACCAACATTCCGTAAATGATGGCAAGCCTGGATAGAGCACTTCTTGCCATCATCATTTAATGACAATGTGTTGATGCCATGGTAGATGAGCAGAATTGGTGCTGATTAGGCAGATCTGATTGCGACCTTTGGATCAGCCCGGTGGACCCTTCTTCACTCTTCACTCTCTACTTTTCACTCCCCTCTTTTCTGATCTGTTTCTCCTTATATTTTATGATTTGGTAGTTTATCAGGTTACAAAAAAAAGTATTAGTGATGAGAAATATCTCATTAACTCAAGACGATTCAGGAAATCTTTATTCAGTTCCTTATAGTTATAAGAATTATTAATTGTCGTCGATAATATAGTTGGTTGCAGAGCTTTTTTTTTCTCAGAATATAGGTGCAGGAACTCAACCAGGACCCCGTTCAGAGTTCACAAACAGTAGAAGGGTCTTAAAGGGGCATTAAATACGAGGATTGCATTACATACAGAGTGCAGAGTTCAGGGGGGTTACACACAGAGTGCAGAGCTGTCACTTGTAAACACAGAAACCAGACTTCTGTGTTTACAAGTGATTGTGGTGAGCAGGCACCAAAGGGTCTGAGCCAGAGGTGGTGGAACTGAGTTCCCCCAAGTTCCCCCTGAAAAAAAACCCTGGTTGGTTGTATAAATAATTGTTATTAAATTATATAAATATTTCATCATTTCCTATATCCTAATCAATAATATATTTGTAACCATTTATAAACGTAATATAATAATTCTGAATTGTATAATGTACAAGTATTCATTCCATTGTATTTATTTTATTGTTTATTATTAAAATATTTTTGACTAGGAAATGATCTCATGTGCGTCTCTCCCTGCAGCTGCTGAAAGCTGCTTCTCCTCCTCTCCCTCCTGCCAGGGTTTAGTGACCACAGGGCAAGAAGCCAAAAAGGGGGTCATAAAATTTGATAAGAGTCCCATTTGCGCAATTAGCTGCATCATTCATTAACCACTTGAGATCCGCGCTACAGACGAAATACGTCCGCAGCGCGGCTCTCAAGTGCCAAGTGGCCGTTTAAACACGGCCTTGTATGTGCATTACCCGCGCGCGCCACTGGGTGGCGCGCGGCGGGTAAAAACTGTCCCGGCGCATCGCCGAAGACCCGATGCGTGTACCTGGCGGCCGCGATGTCCGCCGGGTACACGCGATCGTCGGTGACACGGCAGGTGACAGCAGGGACGTGGAGCTCTGTGTGTAAACACAGAGCTCCACGTGCTGTCAGAGGAGAGGAGACCGATCTGTGTCCCTTGTACATAGGGACACAGCATCGGTCACCTCCCCCAGTCACCCCCCTCCCCCCACACAGTTAGAACACACCCAGGCTACACAGTTAACCCCTTCCTCACCCCCTAGTGTTAACCCCTTCACTGCCAGTCACATTTATACAGTAATTAGTGCATTTTTATAGCACTGACGCTGTATAAATGTGAATGGCGCCAAATTTGTGTCAAAAGTGTCCGATACGTCCGCCGCAATATCCCAGTCCCAATAAAAATCGCAGATCGCCGCCATTACTAGTAAAAAAAAAAATAATAAAAAAAATCATAATTCTGTTCCCCATTTTGTAGGCGCTATAACTTTTGCGCAAACCAGTCGCTTATTGCGATTTTTTTTTTTTTTTTTACAAAAATACGTCGAAAAATACGTATCGGCCTTAACTGAGAAAAAAAATAGTTTTTTAAAAAAAAAAATGGGATATTTATTATAGCAACAAGTAAAAAAAATATATATTTTTTTTAAATTGTTGCTCTTTTTTTGTTTATAGCGCAAAAAATAAAAACCGCAGAGGTGATCAAATACCACCAAAAGAAAGCTCTATTTGTGGGGAAAAAAGGACGCCAATTTTGTTTGGGAGCCACGTCGCACGACCGCGCAATTGTCAGTTAAAGCGACGCAGTGCCGGACGCTGAGATTTCGCCTGGGAACGAAGGGGGTTTATGTGCCCAGTAAGCAAGTGGTTAAAGGCCTGACGCGTTTTGTGTAAAAACACTCCTCAGGGGCAGATGCAATGGGATATCGGAAATAATAATAAATTCTAATCAGGAATTCATCTGTGTGACGTCCTTTGGGCGTCGCATTGATGGGCGTACAATGTCTATCTCAGCCGACACAGCGTGTTCGCGTGGCGTCGGTTTTTGGGCGGGATCACACACCGCCCGGCCGAGGCCCCGCCCCTCCTGCACTATCGAGCCCAAAGCGACGCTGGTGGTGGCCTCACGCATGTGCAGGACGCTACTTGGGCGTCTCCCCAGCTTGTTGTCACTTGCATACAGACACTACAGTCTTGACCCCTGCCTTTCAGCACACAAAGGTAATACCTCACGACCCTTATACCTCGTCTAATTAGTAAGCACTCATTCCTGCCTCCATGGGCCTATTCTGATGGATCTACACATCCATTACAGGTGCCCACACAGGGCCGGCCTTAGGTGTTCAGGCGCCCTGTGCGAGCTAATCTTGTGGCGCCCCCCCATCTTCACCCCCTCGCCCCCTGGTCACCTAAACATACACAAAGAGAAAAAAAATATTTGTAACAAATAATTTCTTTTAATAAACAAACAGACAATTTAAGTGCGTCTCAATGGACCTTTCACACTGAGTTCTGCAAGCAGCATCTTTGGAGCAGCTTTTGGGCACTGAAAAAAAAAACGCTCCAAAAACGCCCCTCTCCATTGAAATGAATTAAAAGCGCTGTAAAAACGCCTTACCCTTTCACACTGAGGCACTGCAAAAACGCCCTAAAACGTTAGGGTCTTAGTGGTGCTTTACCAGCACATTGGGATTGCAGATGAGGCTTCGCTTGAATAACGCTCAAATAACAGTTAAGCCTTTAATTGCCCTAGATCAGGGGGTCTCCAGATGTGGCCCTTTTCTTGCTTTTATCTGGCCCTTGGGGCAATATTTCATCTTCTGACATAAAAAATGGGGCACAATTCCTCCTAATGACACCAACAATGGGCACAATTCCTCCTAAAGACACCAACAATGGGGCACAATTCCTCCAAATGACACCAACAATGGGGCACAATTCCTCCTAATGACACCGACAATGGGGCACAATTCCTCCTAATGACACCGACAATGGGGCACAATTCCTCCAAATGACACCAACAATTGGGCACAATTCCTCCTAATGACACCGACAATGGGGCACAATTCCTCCTAATGACACCAACAATGGGGAACAATTCCTCCTAATGACACCAACAATGGGCACAATTCCTCCTAATGACACCGACAATGGGCACAATTCCTCCTAATGACACTGACAATGGGGCACAATTCCTCCTAATAACACCAACAATGGGGCACAATTCCTCCTAATAACACCAACAATGGGGCACAATTCCTCCTAATGACACCAACAAAGGGGCACAATTCCTCCTAATGACACCAACAATGGGGCACAATTCCTCCTAATGACACCAACAATGGGGCACAATTTCCTTCTAATGACACCAACAAAGGGGCACAATTCCTCCTAATGACACCGACAATGGGGCACAATTCCTCCTAATGACACCAACAATGGGCACAATTCCTCCTAATGACACCGACAATGGGGCACAATTCCTCCTAATGACACCAACAATGGGGCACAATTCCTCCTAATGACACCGACAATGGGGCACAATTCCTCCAAATGACACCAACAATGGGGCACAATTGTTCCTAATGACACCAACAAAGGGGCACAATTCCTCCTAATGACACCAACAATGGGGCACAATTCCTCCTAATGACACCAACAATGGGGCACAATTCCTCCTAATGACACCAACAAAGGGGCACAATTCCTCCTAATGACACCGACAATGGGGCACAATTCCTCCTAATGACACCAACAATGGGCACAATTCCTCCTAATGACACCGACAATGGGGCACAATTCCTCCTAATGACACCAACAATGGGGCACAATTCCTCCTAATGACACCAACAATGGGGCACAATTCCTCCTAATGACACCAACAATGGGGCACAATTCCTCCTAATGACACCAACAATGGGGCACAATTTCCTTCTAATGACACCAACAATGGGGCACAATTTCCTTCTAATGACACCAACAAAGGGGCACAATTCCTCCTCTTACTGACACCAAAAAACGTGGCATTGTTTACTCCTGATACCGGAACATTTTTGCTATTTCCAGTGGCCACAGTCTGGCCCCCTAAAGCCTGAAGCACAGTAAACCAGCCCTTTGTTTAGAAAGCTTGGAGACCCCTGGCCTAAATTTATGAAAAAAACTTTTTAAAAAAAGTGGATATGTTATATAGCAGAAAGTAAATTTTTTTTATATTTTTTTTTTCAAATTTGGTCTTTTGTTAAAACAAAAAAAAAATAAAAAATGTTATTTGTGTACAGCGTCGCATGACAGCGCAGTTGTGCAGTGCACATCGCAAAAAATGGCCTGTCATGGAGGTGGGGGGGGGGGGGGGGGTAAATCTTCCAGAGGTCACGTGGTTAAACCGTGAAGTTTTTTTGCCCAGAGTTTATTTATACTTCAGGCAATAAACCTGGGGTGTCACAAACGTGAAGTGATCCTCTGTAGGAGTTTTCCATATGACAGAGGTGCAGACATAGCCGGGGGTACATGGTACCAGTACAGGCCAATCACAGACTGCCTGAAGTATAAATAAACTCTGGGCAAAAAATTGGACCTCTGGAAGATTTACCCCCCCCCTTTCATGATAGGCCATGTTTTGCTATGTGCGCTGCTTAACCAGTTCCCGACCCCCGCATGTACATATACGTCCACAATATGGCACGTACAGGCACATGGGCGTACACGTACGTCCTCGCCTATTAGCGGGTGGGGGGGTCCGATCGGGACCCCCCCCGCTACATGCGGAGGTCGGGTCCGCTCGGGGAGCGATCCGGGACCACGGCGCGGCTATTTGTTTATAGCCGCTCCGTCGCGATCGCTCCCCGGAGCTGAAGAACGGGGAGAGCCGTGTGTAAACACGGCTTCCCCGTCCTTCACTATGGCGGCGCATCGATCGCGTCATTCCCTTTATAGGGAAGACTCGATCAATGACGTCATTCCTACAGCCACACCCCCAAACAGTTGTAAACACACACTAGGTGCACCCTAACTCCTACAGCGCCACCTGTGGTTAACTCCCAAACTGCAATTGTCATTTTCACAATAAACAATGCAATTTAAATGCATTTTTTGCTGTGAAAACAACAATGGTCCCAAAAATGTGTCAAAATTGTCCGAAGTGTCCGCCATAATGTCGCAGTCACGAAAAAAATTGCTGATCGCCGCCATTAGTAGTAAAAAAAAAAAAATTAATAAAAATGCAATAAAACTATCCCCTATTTTGTAAACGCTATAAATTTTGCGCAAACCAACCGATAAACGCTTATTGTGATTTTTTTTACTAAAAATATGTAGAAGAATACGTATCGGCCTAAACTGAGGAAAAAAAATGTTTTTATATATGTTTTTGGGGGATATTTATTATAGCAAAAAGTAAAAAATATTGCATTTTTTTCAAAATTGTCGCTCTATTTTTGTTTATAGCGCAAAAACTAAAAACCGCAGATGTGATCAAATACCACCAAAAGAAAGCTCTATTTGTGGGGAAAAAAGGACGCCAATTTTGTTTGGGAGCCACGTCGCACGACCGCGCAATTGTCTGTTAAAGCGACGCAGTCCCGAACTGTAAAAACACCTTGGGTCTTTAGGCTGCATATTGGTCCGGGGCTTAAAGGGTCACTAAAGGAAAAACATTTTTGCTGAAATGATTGTTTACAGGGCATAGAGACATAATAGTTAACTGATTCCTTTTAAAAATGATTAAAAATAGATAAAAAAACAATCATATAATGTGCCTGCAGTGTAGTTTCGTTTTTGCTGTTGTTTGCTGGTTCTCTGATGTACAGAGAGCCACTAGAGGGCAGTCAGCCAATAGAGAGCAGTGATACTTTGTCTAAAACTCCTCAGCACCAATCCAGTTTCGTTTTACACACACCTCCTTGATTAGTGACCACCATGATAAATCTCCCAGCACTGTGGTTATCAGAAAACAGGCAACCAGGAAGTGTCCAAAACAGAGAGGATTTACAGCAACATGAAAGCAAAAACGAACAATGAGGACATGAAACCAGGACTGCAGCAAGGTAAAGGAAGCTATTTAGCTAAAAAAAATAATTCCTTTAGTGACCCTTTAAGTGGTTAAAGTGGAGGTTCACCTAAAAAAAAAAAATTATCATTGCATTTTGGCTATTTAGTAGAATGAGAATCGCCGTTTGTTTTTAAAAAATGCTAGCGGGACCTACCTTTTTCTATATAGATGATCAACGCGGCAAATAACAAATAAATATATAAGACATAAAAATCAATATTACCCTACTGGATATTGCACCCAAAAGCACCAGTGCTGCAAATATAGAAAATTGTGCGAACAAAGCCAGATAATTCCACATGCAGATAAAGTTCATGTAGTAGCAATATCCATATAAGATGCCCCTGCTGGGTACTGCAACCAAATGCACCAGTGCTGTAAAACATCAAAATATGTGCAAATATGGTGAATAAATAGATAAACCAAATATATTTCATAGGATAATAAAGTGTCCTTTTTTGTGTTTCACATCCCACATCAATGTGTCCAAGCAAATACATACATCAAACAGATCCTAGCGGTGATAGAAATGCATATATGACGGTGTGATCACTCCATATGTACTAACAGCTCACCTCACACCTCACATCAAGATTTTTTACAGCACTGGTGCTTTTGGTTGCAATATCCAGTAGGTTAAGGTTGTCTTATTGTATTTATTTGTTATGTACAGATTCACTTGAACTTTATTGATGAATTTGATCTGTATATATGGAATTTTTTTTTATCAGTTTGCCCTGGTTCACACTGGGTACGATTTGGAACGATTTGAGATGCGGCGGCAATTGTTGGCAATGGCACTGTCCTAATCAGTGCGACGCCGCATCTGCGATTTCATTAAATTGCGGCCGAAATCGCGGCAAAATCGCAGCAAAATCGCAGCCGCGAAATCGCGGTAAAATCACACATTTTACCGCGATTTTGAATTTGCAGCAGTGTGAACCTAGGCTCTATTCCGCTTTGTTTGCACATTTTTATCTATGTGCAGCACTGGTGATCTTAGTTGTAATATAACCCAGTAGTGTGCTAATGATCTCTGTTATGAGTGTACCTTATGTTATTACTACATTCATCTGAACCTCTTGTGGCACTTGCCACACAGTCACTACAAGTCCCAGCATGTCCAGGACTCCCCCTTTCCCATGCTGGGTTCCTGTCACTTCCTCACATATGGGATGTTCCCAGTACAGGGGGGAGTCCAGGGAAATCTCAGCCCCCATCAATGTATAGAAGCCCCCCCATGTCAGTGTCCAGGCTGGACTTTAGAATGCTCCAACTCCCTCCACAGTCCACATACACCCCCCCCCCCTGCATCTGACCTCTTGGTGAACTTGCTTGCAGTAACTTCTCCGGCTCCTAATCGCTCCAGCTTAAAAGCACGTATCTCCAGCCGGACCCCGCCATGACTGAGGACAGGTGAGGGGGGTGAGGGGAGGGCAGGGGGTGGTAACGAGGGATGTGAGGAGAGATGAGATCGCACTGACTTGCAGTGAGAGATGTAAGAGGTGGAGGGGGCGGAACCAGCTCACAGAGCAGCAGGGACAGAGAAAACACTCACGCTGCTGCTTGGAGGCAGTCACTCTGTGTATATGATGTTCTATGGAGAGCTGATGGCCCGCCCATTCAACTCAGCGGTCCCGTGCGATGGGAGTGGTCTGTCACAGTTTTTTTTCACAGTCCCTTCCCTCAAGTGCCCTGGCGAGATGTGACAGCCGCACGGCGCCCGTATTGTCCAAGGCGCCTTGTGCGATCGCACAACCCGCACAACGCAAAGGCCGGCCCTGTGCCCACATATCATCATGACGGAATATTTGGCTTCATGACAAAATGGCAGCCTGCTGTTCTTTGGGGATGATGTCTCTGCGCCACGTTGCTTGCTGTAGTTTCTGCCACCTCTGTTCCCGGGACGGACAGCCCTTTGGCCCAGTCTTTCACATACACCATGCCTGGCATTATTTGTAAGTACCCAGATTTGACCATGTCTTCTCTGGTAAAATTGAGTCAATATCCTGATTAGAATTGACTCTGTTATTTCAGATATCCCATTGCATCTGCCCCTGAGGAATGTTTTTTACACGAAACGCGTCGGGCCTTCAATGAATGATGCAGCCAATTGCGCAAATGGGTCTCTTCAAATTTTATGACCCTTTTTTCTTACAACATGTATGATCTCATCATCATATGTTGCTGTGTGTTGCTCAGTTTTTATGGATTCATATGCGATTACATCGATCAATAATGTATTGCTATGTGTGTTTATACGATGTCATGTTTATATGAATGTACTGTTTGGTTATGCCTTGTGCTTTTTCTACACGCTACCTGTTTTATTTCTACTTTCTTACTATCAATACAACACACGTATGCATATTTCTAGTGTTTCATTTTTCATTTTTAGCAACCCCCCTCAGGTCCACTGTTTCACTCTAAGTCCCAAACTCCTTTGTCTTTTTTCACAAATATGGGATGGAGACACATCTTATGTCCCAAAGTGCCGACCGGCGTTCCCCTCGCTTCTTTATCACCTAGAAGAGCATTATGTGTCACAGCGCTGTCCTATTGTGTGTGCCACCCATCAATTATCACACATACACTAAAATATGTGGAGACATTCATATATAAAGTGCTAGGGGCCCCAATAATATTCTCTGCAGATCTACTGCCTCCACTTTACACCTACTTCTTTCATCTTATAGTGTTTATCAATAAATGAAGTAATCTGATCCATGTGCAAATTCATATACAACATAAAGAGCTTTGTACTCAAGATGCTGTTCCCTGCAGATCCACTGCTTCCACTTTACACCTACTTCTTTATTCTTATAATGTTTGCTGCTATATTAAATAAACTAAAAATCTGTGTAAATTCATGTAATCATACAATATTTTGTGCTCTATATAGAGTTGGTGGATTTGCTCCAAAAACAAATCCACCAATCAATGAAAAGTTGATAAGATGTGAAAGTTCTCCGTCCTCCAAACTGTGCCAGCTGTAGTGTAGCCACGCCTTCTTCCACCTGCTCTGGTGAGTGGGGAAGCACCACTAAGGGGGCGCCCTCACCATCACGTGTGTAAGAGGAGGAAGAAGGCGTGGCTACACTACAGCTGGCACAGTTTGGAGCACCGAGAACTTTCACACCTTATCAACTTTTCATTGATTTGTGGATTTATTTATTTTTTTTTTTAGCAAAATACGTTTGTTGAAGTAGATGCAAATTGGAAGCAGTGGACTTGCAGAGAACACTATATATAGAGAACAAAATATTGTATGATTACATGAATCTGCACAGATTTATAGTTTATTTATTATAGCAGCTAATATTATAAGAATAAAGAAGTAGGTGTAAAGGGGAAGCAGTGGATCTGCAGGGAACATCATCCTGAGTACAAAGCTCTTTATGTTGTATATGAATTTGCACATGGATCAGATTACTTCATTTATTGATAAACACCATAAGATGAATGAAGTAGGTGTAAAGTGGAAGCAGTAGATCTGCAGAGAATATTATTGGGGCCCCTAGCACTTTATATATGAATGTCTCCACATATTTTAGTGTATGTGTGATAATTGATGGGCGGCACACACAATAGGACAGCGCTGTGACACATAATGCTCTTCTAGGTGATAAAGGGAAGACTTACCTTTGTTACAGCAGCAGTCCGGTAGAAGTTATTTCTGGAGGTATTTGAGTTGTTACACATAGCGCAGGTTTTTTTCTATTTATATTGGGGACATAATTGCCCAAATCTGGGGATCAGGAGCCATTTCCACCCTTTACTCTCGGCTGGGGTTCTTTGTATCCATATAACAGATGTTCTACATGACTAAATCTCACATCAATTTTACTGCAAAATCAAAGGGGCCAAAATGTCTCCCCCCTCCCCCGAGCAGTAATATATTTCTATCCCCCTTGGTGGGAGTGGAGATGACCCATCTATAAGGATATACAGTACATACACACACAGCACAAGGCCGTGTTCACACTACGAGACGTTTCTGCAGTTCCTCTGATCTCCACGAAATGGCAGACAGGAAGTATCTATGGAAGACAGGAAGTGATGTCAGGCAGGAAGACAGGAAGTTCTGGGTGAGAGGTGAGTCGGGAGGAAGTAGAGAGAAGACGTTGCTGGAAGAGGCAGCAGAGGAGGTAATAAGATCTTATTTTCTATTTACACCCAGTAACCCCGTCATGTCCGTCCTCTTCCTCCATAGTCACTGTGATGTCTTTTATCTCCAGCAGATGATGATACACACATATATAGTGTGGAAACCTTCATTAACCCCTTCAGGGGGGAATTAGTTGATGATTCCCTCATCCACACATTGGAGGGGGATGGGGGAATCCTCCCCTCTGCACTATTGTATTCTGACAATGGGGGGCGCTCCTCCGCTCTCAGAATACACAGATCAGTGATGAAGCTATTGGCTACAGCCGCTGATCGAGTGACTGTTATCCGGCAGTGACCACACATGGATGGAAATGTGACCGATCCCTGCTGAACCAGCTGAATTTCCATGTATCTATGGTCACCTGAAGTCAGGGCACAAATCCCAGGTCACCATGGTGGCTAGAAATGGCGTCCTGGCCCCTGGGCTCTTGTCAGCCCATTCTCACTGTTGGTCTGAATAATGTTTCTGCCTGAAACCCGGACACATTATTCAGACAGGAATGTGGCTCGGAGCGGGGCCAGGCGGGAGGGTGAGGGAGGAGGAGGAACCTGACCTGTGAAGTCAGGGGAGGACTGGGCAGGACAGCGGCATGAGAGGACTCTTCTCACTGATCTCCCGCTGCCGATCTTTCTCCGGACACATTACTGTCACCATCGGCTCCTGCTTCCCCCCACAGCTGCCTGTGTCCCTGCAGAGCCCTCCAGCAGAACAGAGAGGAAGGAGCGGGACCGAATCTCCAACATGGCGCCGCCTCGGCACTGCCACAAAGATCCCCCACAAGGTGCTGAGAAACAGGACTACAGAGTCCTTACAGTAGTAACCAGGACAAGCCTGCAAAGCAGCCAGCTAAGAGACCAGCCAGGGAGGGACATGCTGCTTTATGTACACAAGATGTCCTCTCCATCCACTCTGCTCTCACACACTGCTGGGGGAGATGTACAGGACATGCAGGAGGACTCAGGGGAGGGGGGATTGTATTACTGTTTTACACTCTGCACGTCCTGTGAACGCCACAATTCTGCTGTACCCCATGTCCTACGGTGACCTGCACCCCATGTCCTACATTCTACACCCTGCACCCCATGTCCTGCATCCCTTGTCCTGTGCTTTTTACCCTGTACCATATGTTCTGTATCCCGTGTCCTGCTCCCCATGTTCTGCATTCTGCACACTGTTTCCTTCCCCTGCACCCCATGTCCCTCACCCTTTTCCAGTACCCTGTACCCCATGTCTTGCGTTCTGTACCCTGCTCCCCCTGTCCTGCACCCTTCTCCAGTATCCTGCTCCCCCTGTCCTGCATTTTGCACCCTGTACCACATGTCCTGCATTCCTCTCTGGTACCCTATACCCCATGTCCTGCATTCTGCTCCCTTCTCCTGCATCCCTCTCTGGTACTCTATACCCGTGTTCTGGATTCTGCACCCTGTTCCCCTGCAGTGACCTACACCCTTCTCCGGTACCCTTCACCCCATGCCCTGTGTTCTGCATCACATGTCATGCATCCATCTTATGCATCCTGTACGCCATGTCCTACATTCTGCACCTCACACATTACTTGCCTGGCCCCAGATGCTGACAAGACACACTGCTCTTAAAAAAAAACTGTCTCCTAACTTTTTCAGCTGACTACTAAATTTAAAGAAAATTTATCAAGCCCCGCCTTAAGTGTCTTCCTCCCCTCCCCCTCATCTCCTTCATTATGTAAGTCATGCTGGGATAATCTCCCATTGGCTGAGCAATATTCTCATTTGTCTCTGAGCTCCTTCTTGCTATTCCTCGTCCTGCCTGTTGTTTCCTTGGATTGATTTTCTGTGTAGTGACCCCGGCTTCATCTCTTGGATGCGCTCGTCTGTTGCTTGTCCTGACCTTTATCCTGATTCCTGGATCTCCTCCTCATCTCTCCTCCATATCCTCTTACACAGCTTTTCTCCACACCTGCAGTGACCCTGGGGGGTGGAAACTTGGCCCCAGCACACAGCAAAGTCCATCCCCACCATTAGGAGCTCTGGAGAAAATTGTCTGGTGTGTACACTCCATTCCTCCGCACGTCACCTGATCACATGAGAGATTACTTTCACAGATTCCTGACAGATTTCTGTATGGTAAAGGTCAAAGTTCACTCTTCAGTTTAGGAGAAGTAGGACACACCCAGGAACAATGATTTGGTTTGCACAGGAGCCTCATATAGAGGACCCCTCAAATCTCCCCATCCAAATGTCCCTCCATCCAGAGTCTATATGTCCTATGACATCACACTGACCTCACAGCTCCTCCTCCCAATGTCCCTCCATCCAGAGTCAGAGAATACTATGACATCACACTGACCTCACAGCTCCTCCTCCTAATGTCCCTCCATCCAGAGTCAGAGAATCCTATGACATCACACTGACCTTACAGCTCCTCCTCCCAATGTCCCTCCATCCAGAGTCAGAGAATCCTATGACATCACACTGACCTTACAGCTCCTCCTCCCAATGTCCCTCCATCCGGAGTCAGAGAATCCTATGACATCACACTGACCTTACAGCTCCTCCTCCCAATGTCCCTCCATCCAGAGTCAGAGAATCCTATGACATCACACTGACCTCACAGCTCCTCCTCCTAATGTCCCTCCATCTGGCTTTCTTCTGATGCTCTTAGGATGTGGGCGGACCCTTGGCATCCTTACTAGCAAAGTGGGACTGTTGGTCCTGCATTGTATGTAATGACATCAGAATACCTGAAACAAGCTTTTATCCTGCATAGTGTCGGGGGTCCTGTGTGGGTAAATTATATCTCATTCTGAAGTGGGGCTTTAATAAAATGGAAACCTGAATGGTGAGGTGAGGAGGATTCTGGGAACATTGATTGATTTTACTGTTTGTGTTCAGAACTAGAGTTTTCCTCCTGTGAAGTCTGGAGATCATATGACCATCACATTGCCTCCACCTCCCTCCCTGATAGAATAGAGAAATACAAAGAAGATTCTAGAAGTCACCAGAGAGATCATCAAACTGCTGACAGGAGACATGAGCGGTGCCGGGAAGGACGTCATGATGGACAATCAGCCGCCCCTCACATCACCGGGTAAGAGGAGACTTTATTGTAAAGGAGAGAGCAGTACGGAGGCTCCACCTAGATCCCCCATCATCTGATAAACACATAGAAACAATGGATTCAGTCAGTGTGTGTGTTTCCTACAGATGGATCCAGTAATGGGAACCCACCAGAGAGATGTCCCCGTCCTCTGTATTCCCGGGATTCCACACAGAAAGGTCACACCATCCCCCACCATCATCAGGTAGATGAGGAACAATCACTGATAGTATCATTAGGATCTGTACATTATCTGCATTGTTACCATTGATGTCATTTTTATTCTATATTCAGAGTGGAAACCTGAGAGATCCTAAAGTTGAGGTTAAAGAAGAGATAAAAGAGGAGGATGATGAGGATGGGGTGATGGAGGAGTCAGAGTCTCTAAAAGAACACAAAGATCTGTACCAGGACACCATGGTAGAGTCATCCAGCTACAGAAACCCCCCAGAGAGATGTCCCCGTCCTCTGTATTCCCGGGATTCCACACAGGAAGAACACACCATCCCCCACCATCATCAGGTAGATGAGTGACAATTATTGATGGTTATGATTTATACACAGCATGTTTGTTACAATGAATGTTTTATTATATATTCAGAGTGGAAACCTCGGGGATGATAATATTGTTGTTAAAGAAGAGTATAAAGAGGAGGATGAGGAGTATGGAGTGATGGAGGAGTTATCAGAAGGACACAAGGATATGATGGAGCCACCTAATACCAGGAACCCACCAGAGAGATGTCCCCGTCCTCTGTATTCCCGGGATTCCACACAGGAAGGTCACACCATCCCTCCTTATTTAAAGGTTGGTGGGGCGGAACATCTAGACATGGACTTGTGGGGGGATGTGTGGATTTTATAGATGTGATGTCACAATAATAAAGTTTATATCTTACAGATGATATTCTCTCTCATTCTCTTGGTTTAGAGTGGAGATCCAATCGATATAGAATTTGAGGTGAAATCAGAAGAAGAAGAGACGTATGTGAGGGATGATCAGCAGTCTATGGAGGAGGATGGAATAACGGGGACATTTATAGAGGAGGACACTCCTACAGAGATCAGCACAGGTGGGTCATTAACACTAAATCCATTCCTCCACCCATACTGCTCACTGATTGGTCCAGAGTAGGGCGGGGACTGGGTGATATCAGCCTGTAATCCCCTGGTCACTTTCCTGAGCTGTGTTCCCTGTCCTGTATTCCTGTATTTCTCTGGGATAATCTTCCTTCTCTGTGCTGCAGACACAGTTCATGTATCTAGGATGGATTTATGGACATTCTGGGGTTCAGCTGCTAGTAAACTGTTCATTTTCACCATAGATGTTACTAGACCTAGGCACCTGGGGTATGTACCTTGGGTCTTCTGCCCCATGCCCGGGTCTAGTGAGATCTCTGACAGAACAATTCTCCTGTGTTACTTGCTCTGTTATTTGCTGGCTGTGCCGGGTGGAGGGATATGTCTGTATAGTCTCAGACCCAAGTCACTGAGTGCAGTCTCAGGAGATGGGAGGCAGCGGTGTGGGATCTCTGCAACTTGTCTCATGTAAACATCAAAGCTTCCACTGATTACTGAACACCAATATCATGAGTCCTGACCCTTACACTATATACTCTATGTTGTACATTACATACTCCTGACCTCTGCACTATACACTCTGTTGTACATTATGTTATTCTAATACTATAGAATCCTAACTGTTGTATCATAGTCCTAGTTCTTTTGCTCCTATTTTCTACCAGCTGGACATTTTATATCTGATGATTTGATTGGAGGACAGACTTTTACATGGTGATAATAATGTGTTAACATCCTTAAACTTTGGAACCTTAAACAGAAAGTGATAATGAGGGGGAGGAGTCAATAACCCAATGATGGAGGTCTTCAGGATCAGTCCAGTCTTCATCTTGTTTTTTTCCCACCATCCTCACTCTCTGACCTCTGGTGGGGCTCAGTCCCGCTATTATTCATGACTAAATCATGGACTAAGGCTACTTTCACACTGAAGCGCTGGGTGCATCGGCGCTGAAGTGCCGCTATTTTTAGCGTCGCTTTACCGTTATTTTTGCCCACTAGCGGACGAAAAAGGGTAAAACCCGCCTGCAAAAACGCCGCTTTGCAGGCGCTGCCCCATTAATTTCAATGGGCAGGAGCGCTGTATATTCACCGCTCTTACAGCGCCTCAAAGATGCGGCAGGCAGGATTTTTATTTACTGTCCTGCCAGTGCAGTGCTCCAGTGTGAAAGGCCTCAGGCTTTCACACTGGATATAAATGAGCAGATCTGTCAGGGCGCTTTGCAAGCACTATTTTTAGCGCAATAGCACCTGCAAAGTGCCTCAGTGTGAAAGCAGCCTACATAAGGAAGTGCAGTACTTCTTGTGTTGGGAAGACGGTAATGAGAGATAGAGGGGAAGGGGACACTCGTCCTATAATCCCCTCATCACTATCACTCCTATAAAAGACAGTTCTCGTTGTTTCCTCACTCTCTGACTAAGGTCCATGAATAAAGAAATGATCTGGTAGGAGATCAGAGATGTGGGGCTGAAACAACTAATCGATTATGAAAATAGTTTTCAACTAATTTTATAATTGATTAGTTGGTCAGTCTATTAACTGGTCTGCATACAGAATGTATTATTTCCTTACATATCAGAAAATACAGCTCAGTACACCATCCATACATGTCAGTAAATGGCTGAGAACTTGAATGTGTGAGGAGCAATGCCTCATGGGACATGTAGTCCTGGGCAAGAGAAGGATGCAATTCATTCTAAAGGCAATTTTTTTTATATTACTATAGAGGAACTCTATACTATACTTTGTACCTTCTTATAGGGGAACTCTATATTATACTTTATACCTTCCTATAGGGGAACTCTATACTATACTTTGTACCTTCCTATAGGGGAACTCTATACTATACTTTGTACCTTCTTATAGGGGAACTCTATATTATACTTTATACCTTCCTATAGGAGAACTCTATATTATACTTTGTACCTTCCTATAGGGGAACTCTATACTATACTTTGTACCTTCCTATAGGGGAACTCTATACTATACTGTGTACCTTCCTATAGGGGAAGTCTATACTATACTTTGTACCTTCCTATAGGAGAACTCTATACTATACTTTGTACCTTCCTATAGGGGAACTCTATGCTATACTTTGTACCTTCCTATAGGGGAACTCTATACTATACTTTGTACCTTCCTATAGGGGAACTCTATACTATACTTTTTACCTTCCTATAGGAGAACTCTATACTATACTTTGTACCTTCCTATAGGGGAACTCTATACTATACTTTGTACCTTCCTATAGGGGAACTCTATACTATACTTTGTACCTTCCTATAGGGGAACTCTCTACTATACTTTGTACCTTCCTATAGGGGAACTCTATACTATACTTTGTACCTTCCTATAGGGGAACTCTATACTATACTTTGTACCTTCCTATAGGGGAACTCTATACTATACTTTGTGGCTTCCTATAGGGGAACTCTGTACTATACGTTGTACCTTCCTATAGGGGAACTCTGTACTATACTTTGTACCTCCCTATAGGGGAACTCTATACTATACTTTGTACCTCCCTATAGGGGAACTCTATACTATACTTTGTACCTTCCTATAGGGGAACTCTATACTATACTTTGTACCTTCCTATAGGGGAACTCTATACTATACTTTGTACCTTCCTATAGGGGAACTCTATACTATACATTGTACCTTCCTATAGGGGAACTCTATACTATACTTTGTACCTTCCTATAGGGGAACTCTATACTATACTTTGTACATTCCTATAGGGGAACTCTATACTATACTGTGTACCTTCCTATAGGGGAACTCTATACTATACTTTGTACCTCCCTATAGGGGAACTCTATACTATATTTTGTACCTTCCTATAGGGGAACTCTATACTATACTTTGTACCTTCCTATAGGGGAACTCTATACTATACTTTGTACCTTCCTATAGGGGAACTCTATACTATACTTTGTGGCTTCCTATAGGGGAACTCTGTACTATACTTTGTACCTTCCTATAGGGGAACTCTATACTATACTTTGTACATTCCTATAGGGGAACTCTATACTATACTTTGTACCTTCCTATAGGGGAACTCTATACTATACTTTGTACCTTCCTATAGGGGAACTCTATACTATACTTTGTACCTTCCTATAGGGGAACTCTATACTATACTTTGTACCTTCCTATAGGAGAACTCTATACTATACTTTGTACCTTCCTATAGGGGAACTCTATACTATACTTTATGGCTTCCTATAGGGGAACTCTATACTATACTTTGTACCTTCCTATAGGGGAACTCTGTACTATACTTTGTACCTTCCTATAGGGGAACTCTATACTATACTTTGTACCTTCCTATAGGGGAACTCTATACTATACTTTGTACCTTCCTATAGGGGAACTCTATACTATACTTTGTACCTTCCTATAGGGGAACTCTATACTATTCTTTTGTGGCTTCCTATAGGGGAACTCTATACTATACTTTGTACATTCCTATAGGGGAACTCTATACTATACTTTGTACCTTCCTATAGGGGAACTCTATACTATTCTTTTGTGGCTTCCTATAGGGGAACTCTATACTTTGTAGGTGGCACTGATAGGCATCACTGATGGCACTGGCAGGCATTGCGGATGGGCACTGATTGGCATTTCCCTGGGGATTCAGTGTGGTGGCAATCCCTGGTGGTCTTGGCGGCATCCTGGTGGTCCTGGGTGGGAATCTGAGGGGGGCTGCACTGATAAACAATCAGCACAGACCCCCTGTCAGGAGAGCAGCCAATTGGCTCTCTTTGCGTCTGTCAGACGTGAGTGAGGAAAAGCCAATCAACGGCTCTTCATGTTTACATCGTGATTGAACATGGCTGATCATGTGGTAAAGAGCCTCCGTCAGAGGCCCTTTACCGAGATTGGTGTAGCGGTGTGTGTCAGACCGACACACGGCACCACCGATCGCAGCGACTGTTTTCCTGCTGGACATCGTATAATGCCCAGTCAGGATAACTGAACCACCGCCCAGCCATCATTCTGCTATAGACCGGGTGAGAAGTGGTTAAAAAAATCTATCCAACATTTACAATGACTTTAAGGTCTCTGTGCAGGGAAGATCAGCATCTGACCCCAGAGAAGGTGGAGGCTGATAGACTGGAGGTAATAGAAAGCATTATTATTACATAAAGTAAAAGTTTATCAGTATTGTGTATTATATATAAAATTATTATATCCATGAAAAAAGTCTCAGCTTTCAGTATTACATTAATATAAAAGTCCCCCCTCCCCCTCTAACCTCCATATATCTTCATGTGTGACTCCCAGGTAAAATCCCCATATATCCTACTTCTGGGTATATTTATTATCCTGACTAAGCTTATTTCTGACATTTGGTGTTTACAAGATAAAATCCGTATTTTTTGCTAGAAAATTACTTAGAACCCCCAAACATTATATATATATATATATATATATTTTTAGCAGAGAATCTAGAGAATAGAATGGCGATTGTTGCAATATTTTATGTCACAAGGTATTTGTGCAGCGGTGTTTTAAACGCAACTTTTTTGGAAAAATTAACTTTCATGAATTTTCAAAAAATTCTAAAGTAAAGTTAGCCCAATTTTTTTTAAGTGGTGACAGGTGCTCTTTATGGAGGGATCAGGCATCTAAAAGACGCCTATCCCTCCTTTTGCACTTCAAAGTATCCAGATCGCCAAAAACGGCGATTCTGAATACTGTGTATTTTTTTTAAATCCGGCGCCATTGGCAGCCGAGTAACCCGGAAGTGACGTCATGATGTTGCTTCCGTGTTTACATTGAAGAGACTGAATCAAAGCCATTCGCGGCTTCGATTCAGTCGCTCTCTAGGCACTGGAGGTGGCGCATCGTGGATCGGGTCTCCCGGTATGAGTGGTGAAGGCGGTGGGATGTCCCCTCCCGCTCCTCCGCTTTTAGCCGCATCGGCTGTTATCACTGGAAAGCCGAACGCCTGCTCTAAAAAAATTATACCGAGATGATGCCTGCAGCTGCGGCATCATTCCAGTATAACCCCCAAAAGCCGAGGATGCATATGTGGGAACGGGTTATAAAATATAGTTATAGTTCCAGCGTTTTACCTCCTTTTTTATATTTTATTAATGTTGTTCTCTGATTGTGATATGTAGCAGATTCACCCTCTAATAATACATCTATCTGTCTGTTATTCTCAGAGTGGATTAAATATCCACCCTTATATCTGGAGATTTATATTTACCGCTCTATATAGATATTCAAGAATATTAACTCCATTATACACCAAACTTGTTTTCAGGTTTTTATCCAATTAATCGAAAACAATAATCGGCCAACTAATCAATTCAGAAAATAATCATTAGTTGCCGCCCTACAGAGGAGCCATTTACTAGTTACCTTGAGGGGGGAATTGTAAGATCCTCAGAGACAAAGCTGCCTGATGTGGGAGGAGTCCTGGTTTAGGGGAACCAATCAGCTCATGTCTAGTAATAATCTTTGTATTTCTATTTTAGTAGATGGACGGGAGATGAGGAAAACCTCAGAGGATTGTCTCAATGGCAAACACACAATTAGGAAGGGACATATGGACACCACCACAATATAGGACACTGGGTGACAATACACACACTGACACAGATAGTATTGAAAATATGGGACCAGGTACATAAGAAAAACAAATGGAAATATAACACCACTGATGGCACTAAAGGAAAATAATTATATTGCACCAGGGAAAAATTCAATGGGAGGGAACTGGATTAAAAAAGAAAATGCACAACTACGGGATATAATACAAGGGGGGAAAATATGCACCATACAAGAGTTAAAAACAAAAAAGGATTTGATGGATATAAATGAATGGAGGTACTTCCAGTTCAGGCACTTCATAGCCGCACTCCCCCACCCGATAAGAGAAGAGGATGATTTAAAACCAATGGAGAGTTTGGGCTAGATTCAGAAAGAATTTACGTTGGCGTATCTATTGATACGCCGCGTAAATTCAAAGCTGCGCCGGCGTATCTTCTTTCTGTATTCAGAAAGCAAGATACGCCGAAATTAGGCTAAGATCCGACTGGCGTAAGTCTCTTACGCCGTCGTATCTAGTGCATATTTACGCTGGCCGCTGAATCGGAGCTGGATACGCCGATTCAGAAACGTACGTGCGCCCGGCGATTTTTTTTTTTAATTGTCGTTTGCGTAAGGCTTTTTCCGGCGTAACGTTACTCCTGCTATATGAGGCATAGTCAATGTTAAGTATGGACGTCGTTTCCGCGTCAAATTTTGAAAATTTTACATCGTTTGCGTAAGTCGTTCGCGAATAGGGCTTTGCGTAAATTACGTTCACGTCGAAAGCATTGACTATTTGCAACATGATTAGGAGCATGCGCACTGGGATCCGTTCACGGCTGGCGCATGCGCCGTTCGTGAGAAACGTCATTTACGTGGGGTCATGTTTTATTTACATAAAACACGCCCACCTCTTGACAATTTGAATTCGGCGCGCTTACGCCGGGCGATTTACGCTACGCCGCCGCAACTTAGGGAGCAAGTGCTTTGTGAATACTGCACTTGCCTCTCTAAATTGCGGAGGCGTAGCGTAAATAACATACGCTACACCCGCACAATTTTATGTCGCCCTACCTGAATCTAGCCCTTAATGTATTACGGAAAAAACTTGCGGGATTCATAAAAAACTGGGAGAAGGAATTGGGGAAACGAGGAATGAACCAAGAAGTGAGAAAAATCTTGAAACTTGTACACGGATCATCAGTAAACAATAGGATGACAGAAATAAATTATAAATGTATAACTAGGTGGTATAGAACCCCAGACATCATAGGGAAGTACCAAATAGGACAAACAACGGAGTGCTGGCATAGGTGTGGACAGGTGGGAACCATGGCCCATATATGTAAAGTGTGGTAGCTGCGCTGTGGGGGAGGGAATTGGAGGGGAAAGTGAAAGGGAAGGAGGAATAAAAGAGATCGTGGGTGAACTAAACAGTGAAAGAAAAATGGTATCTGAATGATACTAAAATGGACAATACAGATAAAAGTGAACAAACACCTATAATGATTAGCAGTGAAAATACATAGTATAATGGCTACTACATATACAAACACCCAAACTTGCAAAAAATAAGTTGAATAAAAGTGCAAAAATATCAAAATCACACAAGTAATAAAGTCCTGTCTATAAATAAAGACCAGGGGGTAGATTCAGATAGATTAGCGGATCTTTAGATCCGCGTAATCTATCTGATTTATGATCCGCCGGCGCAAGTTTTAGGGGCTTGCGCTGTATTCAGAAAGCACTTACCTCAAAACTTGCGGCGGCGTATTGTAAATCCCCCGGCGGAATTCAAATTCCACGGCTAGGGGGTGGCTACAATTTAAATCGGGTGCGTCCCCGCGCCGATCCAACAGCGCATGCACCGTCCGCGATTTTTCTGTAACTTGCGTCCAGCCGTATTCTGAATCGACTTACGCAAACAACGTAAAAATTCAAAACTCGGCGCGGGAACGACGCCCATACTTAACATAGGATACCCCTCACATAGCAGGGGTAACTATACGCCGGAAAAAGCCAAACGCAAGTGGCGTAAAAAAAAGTGATGGGTGGGCATTTGTTTCTGAATCGGCGGAACTCCTCATTTGCATATTTGTTGCGTACAAAAAACGAAACGCCACCTAGCGGCCAGCGGGAGATTGCAGCCTAAGATCCGACGGTGTAAGTCACTTACACCTGTCGGATCTTAGGGAGATCTATGTGGAACCTGATTCTATGAATCAGCCGCATAGATCCAACCGTCGCAACTCTGAGATACGACGGCGTATCAGAAGATACGCCGTCGTATCTCTATCTGAATCCGGGCCCAGATCTAAAAGTCCAGTAATTACTCCACGGAGCAGTGTCTAAATGAAACACCTCCACCCAAGATGCAACGTGCAAAAATGAAATCTTCAGTGATGACACCTCTGAGTGTGCTAGCAGCTCACCTCACGGCTGTTTATCTAAACAGCTAAGAGAGATACTGATTGCAGCTGGATGAGGGGGCTGATAAAACACCTCCTCCTGATTCCTAAGACAGCTCTCAGCGGCCAATGTGTGTCATGGAAAAGAGAAGATATATGCAATGCATATAGCGTGACACTGAGAGGGTACCTAAAAGGGTAAAGACTTGACAAAAGGCACTCACATGAATGAAAAGACAGCGGGCAAAAAACCACGAGTGCCGAACTCGTATCCCCCTCAGAGTGTCAGCTATACAGGTGAGAGTGTGATCTGATTCTCATACATCCAAATGGCAAGGCTCAATATATCATAGGAACATTTACAAGAGTGAAAGAGAGACCATAGCGTGACTCCATATAATGGGTAAATGGACTCTGGTTCTATTTTGTTCGTTTAATATAGACAGGACTTTATCACGCGTGATTTTAATATTTTTGCACTTTTTTTTGCAAGTTTGGGTGTTTGTATATGCAGTAGCCATTATACTATGTATTTTCACTGCTAATCATTACAGGATTATAGGTGTTTGTTCACTTTTATCTGTATTGTCTATTTTAGTATCATTCAGATATTTTTTTTCTTTCACTGTTTAGTTCACCCACTATCTCTTTTTTATTCCTACTTCCCTTTCACTTTCCCTTCCAATTCCCTCCCCCACAACGCAGCTACCACACTTTACATCACTACCACTTTTTCTGTTAGGATCAGATCCACAGGTGCTGCTGCAGTTCTTTCTCCCAGCCCATCAGACAGCGCCGGAGTTCTCTATTTTTATATCACGGCCCATATATGGTGGGGGTGCCCCAAAATAAAAACCTCTTGGAGGGAGATACTAAGCTATATTAAGGAGATTATTAATATAGACCTACCTGAGGAGCCCTGGACATGTCTATTACATGGAGTAAATATTCCGTTAAAGCAGTATAGAAACTCAATGATAATACACATGATAAATGGCGCCAAAAGCTTGATACCGAAAAACTGGAAAGAAGTAGAAAGTCCAAAGATAGGGGAATGGTTTGACAAGAATGAAGAGATACGGAACATGGAAAACCTAAGACACTGCTATGAAGATACTAGAGAGAGATTCTCTAAGATTTGGGAAGGTTGGAAAAAGTTTAAATTAATGAAGAAATACGGTGAAATTAAGAGTGAGCAGTGAGGAGGTAGAGTAAGGGCGTAGGGGGAGGGAAATTAGAGGGATGGGGGAATAGGTCATAGGAGGGGGGGGAGGGGAGGTCACTGGAAATATGTCAATGTATATTTCCCCAGGGGTGGGTAATGTGTTTGTTTTTAAGATATCAAATAAAATAAAAAAGATATTCAAGAATATTAACTAAATTATACACCAACCTTTTTTTAAGGTTTTTATCCAATTAAACTAAAAAATTATTGGTCAACTTATCAATTATGGAAATAATCATTAGTTGCCGCCCTACAGAGGACCCATTTACTAGTTACCTTGAGGGGGGAATAAGATCCTCAGAGACAAAGCTGCCTGATGTGGGCGGAGTCCTGGTTTAGGGGAACCAATCTGCTCATGTCTAGTAATAATCTTTTTAATTCTATTTTGGTAGATGGACGGGAGATGAGGAAAACCTCAGAGGATTGTCTGACTTTGTCTCCAGACTGTAAAGTAGAAGATGAGGACATCACACAGTATAGTCCAGGAGAAAACCCGACTACCTCAAATGTCCATCCGACACCACACAGTGTAGATGGACCATCGTATTCCTCTTATCCTGAGGAACCTCAGACTGTGCGGGACGGTGCCGGACCATCGTATTCCTCTTATCCTGAGGAACCTCAGACTGTGCGGGACGTTGCCGGATCATCGTATTCCTCTTATCCTGAGGAACCTCAGACTGTGAGGGATGGTGCCGTCCTTCCAACAGAGAAAAGGCTTTCCTGTACTGAGTGTGGGAAGTGTTTCCCTTCTCAATCCTATCTTAATGTGCATAAAAGATCTCACACAGGGGAGAAGCCGTATTCCTGTCCTGAGTGCGGGAAATGTTTTCCAGCGAAGTCCAATCTTACCAGACATCAGAGATCTCACACGGGGGAGAAGCCGTATTCCTGTCCTGAGTGTGGGAAATGTTTTTCACAGAAGTCATATCTTTACAAACATCAGAGATCTCACACGGGGGAGAAGCCGTATTCCTGTCCTGAGTGCGGGAAATGTTTTTCAGCGAAGTCTGATCTTTACAAACATCAGAGATCTCACACAGGGGAGAAGCCGTATTCCTGTCCTGAGTGCGGGGAAGTTTTTTCAGTGAAGTCCAGTCTTAACAGACATCAGAGATCTCACACGGGTGAGAAGCTGTATTCCTGTCCTGAGTGTGGGAAAGGTTTTTCACGGAAGTCCAGTCTTTACACACATCAGAGATCTCATACAGGGGAGAAGCCGTATTCCTGTTCTGAGTGTGGAAAATGTTTTTCACAGAAGTCATATCTTTACAAACATCAGAGATCTCACACGGAAGAGAAGCCGTATTCCTGTCCTGAGTGTGGGAAAGGTTTTTCACGGAAGTCCAGTCTTTACACACATCAGAGATCTCATACAGGGGAGAAGCCGTATTCCTGTTCTGAGTGTGGAAAATGTTTTTCACAGAAGTCCTGTCTTTACAAACATCAGAGATCTCACACGGGGGTGAAGCCGTATTCCTGTCCTGAGTGCGGGAAATGTTTTTCAGTGAAGTCCTGTCTTTTCACACATCAGAGATCTCACACGGGGGAGAAGCCATATTCCTGTCTTGAGTGTGGGAAATGTTTTTCAGTGAAGGCCAATCTTTACATACATCAGAGATCTCACACAGGGGAGAAGCCATATTCCTGTTCTGATTGTGCTAAATGTTTTTCAGAGAAGTCCAGTCTTTACAAACACCAGAGAGCTCACACAGGGGAGAAGCCATATTATTGTCCTGAGTGCAGGAAATGTTTTTCATTGAAGTCCAGTCTTTCCAGACATCAGAGATCTCACACGGGGGAGAAGCCGTATTCCTGTCCTGAGTGAGGGAAATGTTCCTCACTGAAGTCCTGACTTCCTGTACATCAGGGATCCCACACAACCCTCGAGGTGTATTAGTGAGTGCGGGAAATGTCTTGTATATGAATGTTGCTGGACATCACAGCTCTCATGTGGGGAAGAAGCACACCCTGATATACACCTCAGATATACTCCATGGCTGATCTTCATCATGTAAGAAACACTTCATAAGGAGATCAGAGATCACCAAAGACATGGATGAAGTGTTGTACCGTGTTGGCCATTGATAACAGGATAAAAATAAAAATGGATTCATTACCTCTCATTGGCTGAGTACATTTTGTGGGGTAAGATTTCACAAACACTTAGAGGTCTAATTAAAAAAAAAATGTTGAACAGTTATGACCGGCATTCACCCAGCTGTGATGAATATTGTCCGTATTTTATTTCATACTCTGATTTCCTTGACTCCATCTAGTGACCATAATGCAGTATTGCACTAATTGAGGTATTTCATGAAAAATACCTGATTATGGCCACTAGATGGAGCTGATGATCATAGGAAATCACTGTGTTAGATCACAGCCAGAAATTGTAACAGCTGGATGAATGATTTTCACATTAGTCCAATAAATTCTTTGAAAAACAGACGTCTTATTTCCCTTCATCAGACATGTCTTCATACTAATACCTGAGATCATACTCATACACTTATCAGTACAGTACACACTGAAGGTTAGAACTTCAATAAGACAACACTGTTCGTATTTCTCATTTTAATTCAATGGTTAGTCTATGTTTGGACTTTAGATGGCGCTATGTATAATAGCAATTATCTCCAGCTAGTGGCAAATGTAGTATTATCTATTTTAAATCAATGGAAATTATTCGACCAGCAAATAGCCAATTAAACTCCATTTTCCCCTCATTCACACAGAAGGAATGTACATGTATTTTCACCCGGAAAATTGCTGTACAATTATTTATGACTAGACCCCTAAATGTCAGGAGACGTTTATATAAAGATGGGAAGTATGGAGCAGATAAATGAATAGACCTCCTAGCAATGTTATTACCAGGCTGCAGCTAGGGGGAGCTCTAATGATTAGAGTGTGACCACAGCAGAGTGATCCCATCTAGCTCACATTAACCCTTTCACTGCCAGAGCTGGTTTTCCATTCTTTTTGCACACATGGGAAAATGCAGATTTTGGGCCTGAAGATTAGATAAAACCCCCAAACATATATTTTCTGAAAGCAGAGGCCCTGGAGAATAAAATGGTGGTAATTGTTAAGGTGTTCCTCGTACACAAATGTCACCTTCATATCCGGGTTTATTTTCTCCTTTTCCCCCATTTTCTATGGTGTGATCTTTTCTACAATACTTTGTTATAATAATGTAACACGTTGTGTATTTTATTGTACACAAATTAATAATGACTCCGCCTCCACATTCCAGACACGTCATTTTCCTGACCAATCAGATTTCTTCCTTTACTATTCCCTGATTTTATGACTGCAATCTTGTTATAAGTAACATTATAATAAAAAGTTTATTGAATGAAGAAAAATAAAGAGTGTGTGTGGGTGTAATGATGAAAATCTGTGATATGAAACATTTCTCATCGGTGACACTATAAAAGTCTTTACAGGTCATCAGTTTAGAGTTCGGGGTCATTATTCTCACCATCTGCAGAGATCTGCCTTGTTCTGCACTAGGGAAATGCACATCTGTGCAAGACACATAGATAACAATTGTTTTCTATGTCTGGTTCACACCCAAACCCGTGTGTGATGTGCGGGGCGGAGCTGTGTGGGGTTATGCAGCATGTCTGCAGTTTTCCGCACCTAAACTGAAGGAAAGTGACAGCGCCGCTCTGCACTCCATGTGAGAGGAGAGTCGTGTGTCCCCACAGATAAGAGAGGACAGCAGGAGGAATCATGGTGGACAGGAGCATGTGATCAGTGTGGTGGGGGAAGGGGCAATTATAAGAACTGATCTCCTGTGCGTCTCTCCCTGCAGCTGCTGAAAGCTGCTTCTCCTCCTCTCCCTCCTGCCAGCTTTCAGTGATTGCAGGGAGAGAAGCCAAGGAGATTGGTTCTTGTAATTGCCCCCCCCCCTCTTCCCCCACCACACAGATCACATGTTCATGTCCTCTATTTGATTCTTCCTGCTTACCGCCCCTCCCCCCCCATGTGCCCCCCAAGTGCTGTCATTTCCCCTCCCGCCAGCTGCTGCAAACACACAGGAGGATGTTTCAGGATGGAGAGTGGGGGAAGGGCCATTAACCTCCCTGGTGGTATGATTCTTTGAGATTTTAGGTGCTGAAAGTGGTACTATTATTTTGCATGGAAATTTGGCGTTTTAGATTGCAGGCCTGTATTTCTAATGCCGGGTACAGACGAGAGGATTGATCCGCGGATACGGTCCGCCGGACCGTATCCGCGGATAAATCCTCTCGAGGATTTCCCCGGATTTGGATCCGATGGAGTGTACTCACCATCGGATCGAAATCCGCGCCGAAATCCCTTCGCGATGACGTGTCGCTGCGTCGCCGCGATGATGACGCGGCGACGTGTGCGACGCTGTCATATAAGGATACCCGCGCATGCGTCGAATCATTACGACGCATGCGAGGGAGGGAATCGGACGGATCGATCCGGTGAGTCTGTACAGACCACCGGATCGATCCGCTGAAGCCGATTCCAGCGGATAGATTTCTTAGCATGCTAAGAAATTTTTATCCGCTGGAAATCGGTCGGGCCAAAAAAATCAGCGGAAAAAGATCCGCTGGGATGTACACACCAGCGGATCTATCCGCTGGAACTGATCCGCAGATCAATTCCAGCGGATAGATCCTCTCGTGTGTACGGGGCCTTAGGAATATCTCGCCTAAATCTGTCCAAACCAGAGTCTAGTAGACATCTCGGGTATGATAAAGTTTGAAACACAAAATCATAAATTATAATAATTTAATAATAACAATACTTTTTATTCAATACATTTTAGTAAATAGTATATTCAAAAATTCTGGCCCGGATTCTTAAAACACTTACGCCGACATATCTTCTGATATGCCGCGTAAGTGCACGGATGCGCCGTCGTATCTCTGCGCATGATTCTTCAAACAAGAAGTCTCCTACGCCGTCGTATCTTGGGCGCATATTTACACTGGCCGCAAGGGGCGCTTCCATTGATTTACGCGTCAAATATGTAAATGAGCGAGATACGCCGATTCACAAACGTACTTACGCCCGTCGCAGTAATCTACACCATTTATGTAAGGCGTACGTCTGGCGTAAAGTTATTCCACATAAAGCAGGTGTAAGTCATGTTAGGGTATGGGCCACGTAACAGCCGCTGTATTTTACGTTGTTTACGTAAGTCGTACGGGCTGGGCATAGGTTAGGTTCACGTCGTAGGCATTGAGCCGTCGTATCTTAGGGAGTATATGCAACGTGATTCTGAGCATGCGCGCACATGCGCCATTCGCTCGGCCCTTCATTTGCATGGCGTCACGCTTCATTTTAATAGATCACGCCCACCTCCTTCCTACTTTGAATTTGGCGCCGTAACTTATGGAGCAAGTGCTTTGTGAATACTGTTCTTGCCTCTCTGTTACGTCGGCGTAGCGCATATGAGATGCGCTACGCCCGCTCAAATTTCCGCCGCTCTACCTGAATCCGGGCCTCTGATTTTTTTGGGGGTCAAACAAGGGTGCAATATTAGTAGTCGTATTGCTTCAGTAAACGTCTCGGGTATGAAAAATTGTAAAACAAGGTACAGCACAAAGTCCAACGTCACAGTCGGGACAATAGAAACGCGTTTCTTTTCGGATTTTCCTTCCGATGTCGTCGCGCTTGGAGCAGCAAACCACACACATCCTTGTGGGTGCCGTCTTCTTTTCAGTGGGTGGAATGTGGTCCATAAAGTGACGACCAGTCAGTCGTTCCGCGTTCACAACACCAGCAGCCCGACGTCCAGATCGGTTTACAGCCGTTGGCGTTTGGTGCTTTAGAAAGATGAGTTCTGCAACCTTCCACACAAAGTCCGCATGGACCATAGGCCTGTCACTCTTTTCATCAGAATGAAGGCATTCCACAGGCACTGTTCTCCAGAAGATGCCTGGAGATTATTTTATAATTTTTTTTGTTGCTTCCTCATGGCTGGATAAAAGGTCATGGCCTGGTCAGCTCTGTCCACACCTCCCATAGTGTTGTAATCCAACACAACCTGTGGCTTCATCACATCCTTTCCACCTTTGGTGTGTACCATTACGGTCGAGGTGTTATGAATGGTACTCATAAGGCACAAGTCTTTTTTGTCCCGCCACCTCAGTGCCATAATTTTTCCTTTCTGCCAGGCAATAATTTCTACTGCCCCAAGCTTTTTATTGGCAAAGGTTGGCGGCATGTCACGCCGGTTAGGCCTCACGGTCCCATATGTGTCCATCTTGTTCAGTAGAAGGAACTCATAGAGTTCTGGGGACGTATAAAAATTGTTTGTGGTGACACAGTAGCCCTGTTTAGCAATGGCTCAACCAAAGTGGTTGCCATTCCAAAACCGCTGAATCGCTGGCAGAATTTGGCACCTTTCCCGGTGTACAGGACCAAATTCCAGATGTACCCAGAGCTGGATTCACACAGCATTAATGACTTGATGCCAAATTGAGCGCGCTTTGATGCGATATATTGTATCCAGCTAAGTCTACCTTTGTAGGCCATAATGCCGCGTACACACGATCATTTTTCGGCATGAAAAAAACTTCGTTTTTAAAAAATGTAATTTAAAATGATGGTGTGTGGGCTTCACATCATTTTTCGGGTTCTGAAAAACGACAAAAAAAAATCGAACATGCTGCATTTTTTAACGACGTTTTAAACTATGTCGTTTTTCGGGTTGTGAAAAATGGTCGTGTGTGGGCTTTAACGAAGTGAAAAACCTGCGCATGCTCGAAAAGCAAGTTATGAGATGGGAGCCCTCGTTCTGGTAAAACTACCAATCGTAATGGAGATGGCACATTCATCACACTGTAACAGACTGAAAATCGCGAATCGTCTCTCACTAACACTGAATCAGCTAAAACAGCCCCAAGGGTGGCGTCATCCGCATGGAACTTCCCCTTTATAGTGCCGTTGTACGTGTTGTACATCACCACGCTTTGCTAGAGAATTTTTTTCACAATCGTGTGTAGGCAATGCCGTTTTAATGATCGGGTTGAAAAAAAACATAGTTTTTTCTAGACCCTTAAAAACGTCATTTTTTAGAACCCGAAAAATGGTCGTGTGTACACGGCATAAGACTTTCATCAATAGTAATGTCTCTCTCCGGAACATAGGTCTGCTGAAAATTATTCAAAATAAGTTGGTAAATCTCCCACATTTTCTTCAGTTTTGGAGCTGGATGAGAACTCTCATCAAAAACTTCATTATTTGCAAAGTGCAAATATTCCATAATGAATGAAAATTTATATTCCAACATAACGGTGCCAAAAAAAGGAGTGGTCAGTAATTTGTTGGTTGTCCAATACCATTTCTGCAGGGGTTTCCCCACCACTCCCTGTAAAATTATAAGGCCGAGAAACTTCCAGATGTCCTCTCTGGTTACCGGTTCCCATTTTCTGCTCCTTGAAATGCGCTGACAGGTAGCAGCTTGTTGCTCCTGGTAGCGATTCATCTCCAAAACTATTTTGGCGATAACTTCATCAGTCAAAAAGAGCTTGAGGTATTCCAAGGGGTCGTCATCCTCAACATCCACTTTGATCCCCGGTGCTCCTGTAAACGGAAATCTTGGGGGCGCTACGTGCTCCGTACCGCAATCAATCGAGCACCAAGTCCGCACATTGCTGGGCACAGTCGCAGGATCATCACTGATATCGCTTTCTGCGTCTGATGACGAACTTCCCCACGCGTCGCTGTCACTCAACTCCTCTGCAAGCGATTCTGTATCGCTGTCGCTGTTTTCCAGCAGGTCGCAGGATCATCGCTAAATTCGCTTTCTCGTCTGATGATGAACTTCCCCACGAGTCGCTGTCACTCAACTCCTCTGCAAGCGATTCTGTATCGCTGTCGCTGTTTTCCAGCAGGTCGCAGGATCATCGCTAAATTCGCTTTCTCGTCTGATGATGAACTTCCCCACGAGTCGCTGTCACTCAACTCCTCTGCAAGCGATTCTGTATCGCTGTCGCTGTTTTCCAGCAGGTCATATAGCGATTTTGAGGTGGAGGTGCGCATTTATGATGCCATGGTCTCTGTGCAGTTTACAGTCACAAAGTACAGTAAATCTGCAGACAAGGGCACTGGAGAAAGCACTGGGGGGCAATCTGAGGTCACTTTATTTTATTTTTTATTGTAATCCAATAGGATTACATTGTATCAGTGTGTTTTCACTTTATACGTTTAGAATTTTCCGCCGTTCTGCCCCCCTGCGTAGCGACGCTCGCAGGGAAGGGAATCAGGGGAACACTCAACCTTTTTCCGAGGAAAAGTCTCTGCCACAGACCCTCCTGGAATGGACTCAGGGAGAGACCTCTGCCACAGACCCTCCTGGAATGGACTCGGGGAGACACCTCTGCCACAGACCCTCCTGGAATGGACTCGGGGAGAGACCTCTGCCACAGACCCTCCTGGAATGGACTCAGGGAGACGCCTCTGCCACAGACCCTCCTGGAATGGACTCGGAGAAACCTCTGCCACAGACCCTCCTGGAATGGACTCGGGGAGAGACCTCTGCCACAGACCCTCCTGGAATGGACTCGGGGAGAGACCTCTGCCACAGACCCTCCTGGAATGGACTCGGGGAGAGACCTCTGCCACAGACCCTCCTGGAATGGACTCGGGGAGAGACCTCTGCCACAGACCCTCCTGGAATGGACTCGGGGAGACACCTCTGCCACAGACCCTCCTGGAATGGACTCGGGGAGAGACCTCTGCCACAGACCCTCCTGGAATGGACTCGGGGAGAGACCTCTGCCACAGACCCTCCTGGAATGGACTCGGGGAGACACCTCTGCCACAGACCCTCCTGGAATGGACTCGGGGAGACACCTGTGCCACAGACCCTCCTGGAATGGACTCGGGGAGAAACCTCTGCCACAGGCCCTCACTGATTTGCTTACGGAGATGATCCTCCTTGAAAGAATTACGCCTGATCTCCTTCTTCTAGTTGGCCAGGTACCGACTGACAGGTGATCAATCCTTCAGTGTCCGGCTACCTTGATCCCCGGTGGTTTGTTGAGATCCTTTTGGATCGCCAGCCTCTCATTGGCTCTCCTCAGACGGACTTCCCACCGAACAGCTATACCGCTTGGGATCTTCACAAATGGGAACCCAGTCGACCACTGGGCCCCCGCCGCTGCTCAAATGTTCCGGACCAACATGGTCCCGGGAACCAGGAACACAGCGTGGCACGCGCACCCCGGCCAGGTAGGCCATAATGCCGGGGCGCCATGAATTTGTCACCCTAAAGGTGGGTGCCACACTGGAAGAAGACCCAGAACCAATTGCGTCTGTCCCATAAATACCCTCTCCCAGCATGCCCAGCGAGGAAACTCCCTCCTGATTGGCTGCTGGGAAAGAGCACCCAAGTCTCGACTCCACTGCTGCCACCTATCATCCTGGGATGGAACAACACCCCAATAACAACAGAATGAGCCCACAGCACAGCCAAGCTGAGACAGAGACCCTGAACATTGTAATTCGGATCAGAGTCATTAGCACTCCGATCTCCCTCTAAACTCCAATATCACCGGTACTTGGAAGTGACCAGGCGCTACACGAGAGATGTTACTAAATGTCCTGATCCTATCAGTGTTTCTATCATTTCCCTCTGCCAGTCGTGGAATCTGATCTCTCTGCCAGTCCCATCCTCTCTGTTTTCCCAGACTAGCATGACATTTGGTGACAGGTGTGGGGGGAGGGGTGAAGAGAGGAAATAAGACGGGGGATGGGGGTGTAAAGCAGCAGCTGTCCATGGCAGAGAGGAGGAGAGACAGAGAACAGCTGTACAAAGTTCCCGACTCCAAAGCTGTGCAAGTGAAGTGTGTACAACATTTACCATCTGATAGGAGGAGAGTCTCTGACACCGAGAATCACAGCAAAAACACACACACACTAACATATATACACACACACACTCACACACTAATATATACACACACACTAATATACACACACTAACATATACACATACTAAATATACACACACACTAACATATACACACACTAACATATACACACACACTAACATATACACACACTAACATATACACACACTAACATATACACAAACACTAACATATACACAAACACTAACATATACACACAATAAATATATACATACATACACACACTAACAAATACACACACTAACATATACACACTAATATACACACTAACATACACACTAATATATACACACACACTAAATATACACAAACACACACACTAAAATGTACACACTAATATATATACACAATAATATACACACACTAACTTATACACACTAATATATACACACTAATACACACTAAATATACACACACACTAAATACACACACACACACACTACATATATATACACACACATATACACACACTAAATATACACACTATGGGCCAGATTCACAAAGAGATACGACGGTGTATTATCTCCTGATATCTACAGATACACCATCGTATCTCTGACTTACACTGGTCCTATCTATGCGCCTGATTCATAGAATCAGTTACGTATAGATAGGGCTAAGATCTGACAGTGTTACACAGTGTTACACTGTCGGATCTTATTTTCGATTTAAAAATGGCGCCGGGGGCGTTCCCGCTGATTTACCTTGAATAATATGTAAATCAGCGAGATACGCAAATTCACGAACGTACGTGGACCCGACGCAGTCTTCTTACGACGTTTTCGTAGCGGCTTTCCCGTCGTATACTTACCCCTGCTTCTATCAGACGCAGCCAATGTTAAGTATAGCCGGCGTTCCCGCGTCGAATTTGAATTTTCCTACGTCGTTTGCGTACGCCGATTCACGAACACGCGCGTCGCAAGTCCCGCTCACGTCGCAACCACTGACGTCCTAGTGACGTCAGTGGGAGCAATGCACGCCGGGAAATTCCCCGGACGACGCATGCGCATTTAAATCGGCGCGGGAACGCGCCTGATTTAAATATGACACTCCCCTAGCCGCGGAATTTGAATTCCGCCGGGGGATTTAGGATCCGCCGCCGCAAGTTTGGAGGTAAGTGGTTTGTGAATTAGCCACTTGCCTCCTAAACTTGCGGGAGCGGATCTTAATTCACGTAGATCGAGCGGATCTATAGATCCGCTGAGCTACGTGAATCTGGCCCTATATATATATATATACACACATATACACACACTAATATATAAACACACACTAACATATGAACACACATTAGGAATCATGGAGACATGAGGACATGTATTAATAGACTCTGTGACATCATTGAACAGGTTCTCTCTCTCCCCCCCTCTGTCTCTCTCTCCTCATTTCCTTCTTCCTACAGCAGAAGCACATGTCTACACTGCCATGGTAAGTCACATCTTTCTAATCTCTCTTTTTATGTCTTATCACTCTCTTTAATTGCACTAAACTCTTATTTTTACTTTTTGCATTGTACAGTGCCTTGAAAAAGTATTCATACCCCTTGAAATTCCATATTTTGTCATGTTACAACCAAAAACTTACATTTTTTGGGAATTTTATGCGATAGACCAGTGGTCTCCAAACTGCAGCCCGAGGGCCAGATACAGCCCTTTGCTTGCCTTTATCCGGCCCTTGGGGCAATATCCCTCCCACTGATACAAGACCCTATTCTGCTATCTGACAACAATGGAGAACCATTTTTCCTACTGACACAACTAATGGGGCAATATTCCTTCCTATGATACCAGCAATGGGGCACTATCCCCCCCCCCCCTAATAATATCTGATGTTTACTCCCACTGATGAAAGGAAAATTTCCAAAGTCCGGGCCTCCAAGAGTCTGAAGGACAATAAACCGGCCCTTTGTTTAGAATGTTTGGAGACCCCTGCGATAGACCAACACAAAGTGGCACATAATTGTGAAGTGGAAGGAAAATGATAAATGGTTTTATTTACATTTTTTTACAAATACAGTAAATATGTGAAAAAAGTGTGGGGGGTACATTTGTATGGTGCCCCCCCGGGGTCAATACTTTGTAGAACCCCCTTTCACTGCAATTACAGCTGCAAGTCTTGTTGGGTATGTCTCTAC
This sequence comes from Rana temporaria, assembly GCF_905171775.1. Classification (NCBI taxonomy): domain Eukaryota; kingdom Metazoa; phylum Chordata; class Amphibia; order Anura; family Ranidae; genus Rana; species Rana temporaria. The sequence goes on along the minus strand of NW_024404460.1, from coordinate 1,504,757 downwards.
TAGGGATGAGCCGAAACCCTACCGGTTCGAAATTTCGGTGAACACTGCTAAAGTCTATGGGACACGAACATGAAAAATCAAAAGTGCTGATTTTAAAGGCTAATATGCAAGTTAGTTTAATAAAACGTGTTTGGGGACCCGGGTCCTGTCCCAGGGGACATGTATCAATGCAAATGTTTTTTTTTTAATTGACATTTTTTCAGGAGCAGTGATTTTAATAATGCTTAACGTGAAACAATAAAAGTGAAATATTCCTTTAAATACCGTGCCTGGGGGGGTCGCCCTAGTCTGCCTGTAAAATAGCGCATATTTTCCATGTTTATAACAGCACCGCAGCAAGATGACATTTCTAAAGGAAAAAATGTCATTTAAAATTGCTTGTGGCTGTAATGTATTGTCGGATCCCGGTGTCTTGTCACATTCGGCTCCCCATCACAGATTGCTCCGGAAGTGATGTTCCGTCTTCGCCATCTTGCTACACCCCACACTCCTGCACAGTAATGATAAATACTGTATTTAAGCATATAAGCTCCGTTTTGTGTTAAAAAATAAGGACTCGTACACACGATCGGTCAAACCGATGAGAATGGTCTGATGGACCGTTTTCATCAGACCAAACCGATCGTGTGTGGACCCCATCGGTTATTTAACCATCGGTTAAAAAAAATCAAACTTGTTTTCAAATTAACCAATGTATACCTAAATGATAGAAAAAAACGATCGTTAGTAGGAAGGCCATCGGTTAAAAATCCACGCATGCTCAGAATCAAGTTGACGCATGCTCGGAAGCATTGAACTTCATTTTTTTCAGCATGTCGTTGTGTTTTACGTTACCGCGTTCTGACACGACCGGTTTTCTAACCGATGGTGTGTAGGCACGACTGACCATCAGTCAGCTTCATCGGTTAACCGATAAAAACGGTCCATCAGACTGTTCTTATCGGATGGACCGATCGTGTGTACGCGGCATAACTGTGAAATCTAAAACTCCGGTGGGTGTAACAAGATGTCCGCTTGCCCCCTTCTCACTCTATCATTACTGTGCAGGAGTGTGGGGTGTAGCAAGATGGCGGCGATGGAACGTCACTTCCGGAGCAATCTGTGATGGGGAGCCGAATGTGACAAGACAATATACATAAAAATCATTGGGGAAAAAAACGGCATGGGTCTGGTATAGACATTAAGGGGAACTCAATGCCAAAAATCCATACCAGGCCCTTCAGGTCTTGTATGGATTTTAAGGGGGAACCCTGTGCCAAATAAAAAAAATGGTGTGGGTCCTCCCCAAAATTCATACTAGACCCTTATGCGAGCATGCAAACTGGCAGGCCACAAGAAAAGGGGGGAGTGTGCCCCCCTAAATGAACCATACCAGGCCACATGCCCTCAACATGGGGAGGGTGCTTTGAGACCCCCCTAAAGCACCTTGTCCCCATGTTGATGGGGACAAGGGCTTTATCCCCACAACCCTTGCCCGGTGGTTGTGGGGGTCTGCGGGCGGGGGGCTTATTGGAATCTGGAAGCCCTCTCTAACAAGGGGGCCCCTAGGTCCCGCCACCCCCCATGTGAATTGTACCATTGTACCAAAAAAGTGTCAAAAAAGTTAAAATGACAGCAGACAGTTTTTGACAATTCCTTTATTAAAAAAAAAGTGTCCCGTGATGTCCATCCATCCGACAATCGCAAGAAAAAAAACACAGAAAAACTCCACCTCCATGGGAGGCGTCCTGCCGACTGCCGTCTTTTCGCTTTGACAGCTGTTATATTAGGCAGTCTGAGAAAGGACAAGAAGTAGATCACAGAACATAGATTGTGGCCTTCTAAAAGGGAAGAAAGATGAAAGTATTCTCCAGAAAAGTTTTGACTGCGTGAAAGGTCCTAATACGTCATGCTGGCGATTTCTAATAGGGTTGTCCCGATACCGATACCAGTATCGGTATCGGGACCGATACCGAGTATTTGCGGGAGTACTTGCAAATGCCCCAGATGCCTCATCCGATACTCGCCCCCCACGCCACCGCCGCAACGAATGCCGCCCCCGCATGCCGCAACAACGCCGCCGCCTGGTTAAGCAGCGTGCGGGGAACATTACAGCTTTCATTTGAATAGCTGTAGTGTTTCCCGCCGCGCCGCTAAGGACACTCCCCCTTGCTCGGGTGATCAATCGCGAGCAAGGGGGAGTGTCTATACGCGGCGCAGCGGGGAACACTACAGCTATTCAAATGAAAGCTGTAATGTTCCCCGCACACTGATTAACCATGCGGGGGCGGCGGCTGCATCTAGGTATGGGGGGGACATGGCTGGATTTATGGGGGACATGGCTGGATATATGGGGGGACATGGCTGGATATATACGGGGACATGTCTGGATATATGGGGGGACATGGCTGGATATATGGGGGGACATGACTGGATATATGGAGGACATGGCTGGACATATGGGGGGACATGGCTGGATATAGGGGGGACATGGCTGGATATATGGGGGACATGGCTGGATATAGGGGGGACATGGCTGGATATAGGGGGGACATGGCTGGATATATGGGGGACATGGCTGGATATAGGGGGGACATGGATGGATATATGGGGGGACATGGCTGGATATAGGGGGGACATGGCTGGATATATGGGGGACATGGCTGGATATATGGGGGGACATGACTGGATATATGGAGGACATGGCTGGACATATGGGGGACATGGCTGGATATATGGGGGACATGGCTGGATATAGGGGGGACATGGCTGAATATATGGGGGACATAACTGGATATATGGGGGACATGGCTGGATATATGGGGGACATGGCTGGATATATGGGGGACATGGCTGGATATATGGGGGACATGGCTGGATTTATGGGGGGACATGGCTGGATATATGGGGGACATGGCTGGACATATGGGGGACATGGCTGTATATATGGGGGACATGGCTGGATATATGGGGGGACATGGCTGGATATAGGGGGGACATGGCTGGATATATGGGGGACATGGCTGGATATATGGGGGGACATGACTGGATATATGGAGGACATGGCTGGACATATGGGGGACATGGCTGGATATATGGGGGACATGGCTGGATATAGGGGGGACATGGCTGGATATAGGGGGGACATGGCTGGATATAGGGGGGACATGGCTGGATATATGGGGGACATAACTGGATATATGGGGGACATGGCTGGATATATGGGGGACATGGCTGGATATATGGGGGACATGGCTGGATTTATGGGGGGACATGGCTGGATATATGGGGGACATGGCTGGATATATGGGGGACATGGCTGCATATGTGGGGGACATGGCTGGATATATGGGGGACATGGCTGGATTTATGGGGGACATGGCTGGATATATGGGGGACATGGCTGGATTTATGGGGGGACATGGCTGGATATATGGGGGACATGGCTGGATATATGGGGGACATGGCTGGATTTATGGGGGGACATGGCTGGATATATGGGGGACATGGCTGGATATATGGGGGACATGGCTGGATATATGGGGGACATGGCTGGATATATGGGGGGACATGGCTGGATATATGGGGGACATGGCTGGATTTATGGGGGGACATGGCTGGATATAGGGGGGACATGGCTGCATATGTGGGGGACATGGCTGGATATATGGGGGACATGGCTGCATATGTGGGGGACACGGCTGCATTTGGGGGAGACATTTAAAAAAAAAGTATCGGTATTCGGTATCGGCGAGTACTTGAAAAAAAGTATCGGTGCTTGTACTCGGTCCTAAAAAAGTGGTATTGGGACAACCCTAATTTCTAATGCTGCGAAATTCCGCGTGTAGGCTCCAATGGAGTTTTTCTGTTGGAATTTCCACCAAGAATAATTTGAGAGCTGGTTCTAAAATTTTCCAACAGGAAAAGTTCTTGTTGGAAATTCCGATCATCTGTATGCAATACCGACGGAGAAAAATCCCACGCATGCTCCGAATCAAGTCGACGCATTCTCGGAAGCATTGAACTTTATTTTTCTTAGCTCTCCGTAGTGTTGTATGTCACCACGTTCTTGACGGTCGGAATTTGCTGTGACCGTGTGTATGCAAGACAAGTTTGAGCCGAAATTCCGTCTGAAAAAAATCCATGGTTTTCTTGTCGGAATTTCCGATCGTCTGCACGCAGCATAAGGATTGCTGTTCTGTGTTGTTTCCTGGATGGATAGACCATCCACCACTCTGATCCCAAATACAAGAGTAGAGGTTCCATGCATTGGTGTTACACCACAAGCCTTGTTGACTCACTGGCCCGGATTCAGGTAGCTTTGCGCAGAAATTACGGAGGCACAGGGCAACGATTTTGCCCTGCGTCCCCGCAAATTTGCGCCGCTGCCCTCGATTCACGGAGCAGTAGCTCCGTAAATTGCGAGGGCGCGCCGCCAAAATTGCCCGGCGTAAGCACGCGCAATTTAAATGATCCCGCAGGGGGCGGGAATCATTTAAATTAGGCGCGTTCCCGCGCCGATCGTAAAGCGCATGCGCCGTCGGGAAACTTTCCCGACGTGCATTGCGGCAAATGACGTCGCAATGACGACTTCAAAGTGAACGTGAATGGCGTCCTGCGCCATTCACGAATCACTTACGCAAACGACGTGAAATTCAAATTTCACGGCGCGGGAACGACGGCTATACTTTAGCATTGGCTGCCCCTACTATTAGAAGGGGCAGCCTTACACTAAAGACGCCGTACGGAATCTCCGTACCTTGCGTACGCAGGGCTCGCGCACCATTGTGAATCGGTGGTAGTATGCAATTTGCATACTATACACTGATCACAATGGGAGCGCCCCCTAGCGGGCATCGCAAGAATGCAGCCTAAAATCTGCGTGGCATAAGAGCCTTATGCCACGCAGATTTTAGGCTGCAGTCGGCGTTACGATGTTCCTGAATCAGGAGCATTCGTAACGCCGGAGCAAGTCAGCAATTGCGCTGCGTAACCTATGGTTACGCAGGCGCAATTGCTCTCTGAATCTGGGCCACTGAGCATAAGCCCATTAGAGTCCTCTTACTCCGGAAAGCCTTTACACAACCGGTGGTGGTTCTAATGTTGTTTTGTCACTCAACATTGTTGTCACGTGGAAATACCTTTCCTTGTTCAGAAGTTATTTTCTCTTCACTACTCCTTTATGGGCTTTTTTCACATCGTATCAACCTCTATATGATAGTATATGGACTTCTAGAACATCACATGTCCTGTGATATTCACATCACTTTTCCATATATATATATATATATTGATTGTAGTGGTCATCCACATTCTACTTCATTGGTTTCGCATATTTACTTAACTTTTATATATACCAATTTTCCGACAGCTGTTATATAGCCAAGGGCGGGGCCACCCAGTGACATAAATGGTTGACCCACCCCCTCATGATGTCAGAAGGGGGAGGGGTCACCCAGTTACATCACCGGGTGGCCCCGCCCTTGGCTATATAACAGCTGTCATCACAAAAAGTTTGACGATGGCTGGACATCACGGGATACTTTTTATTTATTTTTATTTTTTAATAAAGGAATTGTCAAAGACTTTTTGCTGTCATCTTTAAGTTTTTGACAATTTTTTGCTGAATGGGTAGGGGTACCATTCACATAGGGGGGAGCCAGGATCTGGGGGCCCCCTTGTTAATGGGGGCTTCCAGATTCCGATTATCCCCCTGCCCACAGATCCCCACAACCAAAGGCTAGGGTTGTTGGGATGAGACCCATGTCCCCATTACCATGGGGACATGGTGCTTTGGGGGGACCCCAAGTCACCCTCTCTATGTTGAGAGCATGTGGCCTGGTACAGTTCAGGAGGGGCGCTCGCTCGTCCCCCCTCCCTTCCTGTCCTCCAGGCTGCTTGCTTGGATAAGGGTTTTAAAATGAATACTTGAGCAAATTGGCACCCCATGTCCTGCTTTCTACACCTTGAACCCCATGTCCTGCACCCCTTGTCCTGTGCTTTTTACCCTGCACCATATGTCCTGTGTTCTGTACCACAGGTCCTGCTCCCCATGTTCTGCATTCTCTACCCTGTACACTTCCCCCTGCTCCCCATGTCCCGCACCCTTCTCTAGTATCCTGCTCCCCATCTTCTGCATTGTGCACCCTGTACCACATGTCCTGCATCCCTCTCTGGTACCCCGTTTACCTGCACTGAGCCTTAGACTTCTGTTATTACCTGTGAGTTTGGTGAGCTTTCCGGAAAGTGCACCAAACCTGCAGAATATAATAGAAGTCTATTGCACTGCTTTGCACCCGTGGTGCAGGTAAACCACAGCGCATCAGAGTAAAAGCAGCCTTAGGCCCCTTTCACACGGCCAATCCGACAGTCCGACCAATTGGACCCTCCATTCACCTCTAAATAGTGTCAGACATAAACCGACTCATGTCCTACCTCCAATCTGATCCGGAAACCAAAAAAGTATAGTGGGCTGTGTCCATGTCCGCTCTGCATATGCAGAGCAGACACGGACATGCCATCTACCCACTCCATCGTTTATTGTGGCCCACGACCAGTTACCAAGTGGCTTAAGGGGCCCTCGCTCTTCAAAAGGTTGGGCACCCCTGCTCTACCCTGTACCCTTCCACTGCATGCCATGTCCTGTGGCTACCTACACCCTTCTCCGGTCCCCTGCACCCCCTGTCCTGCATTCTGCACACTTCACCCTGTACGCCAGGGTTTGACAAATTTGCTTGGAATCTAGGAGCCAGCTAAAAAAGTTAGGAGCCAGAAAACGCACCCGTCCCGACGAGCTTGCGCGCAGAAGCGAACACATACTGTAAACAGTGTTCAAACCACATGTGAGGTATCACCGCGATTGGTAGAGCGAGAGCAATAATTCTAGCTCTAGACCTCCTCTGTAACTCAAAACATGCAACCTGTAGAGTTTTTTAAACGTCGCCTATGAAGATTTTAAAGGGTAAAAGTTTGTTGGCATTCCACGAGCGGACGCAATTTTGAAGCGTGACATGTTGGGTATGAATTTACTCGGCGTAACATTATCTTTCATAATATAAAAAAAAAATGGGGATAACTTTACTGTTGTCTTATTTTTTAATTGAAAAAAGTGTCATTTTTTCCCAAAAAAGTGCGCTTGTAAGACCGCTGCGCAAATACGGCGTGACAGAAAGTATTGCAACGATCGCCATTTTATTCTCTAGGGTGTTAGGATAAAAAATATATATAATGTTTGGGGGTTCTAATTAGAGGGAAGAAGATGGCAGTGAAAATAGTGAAAAATTACATTAGAATTGCTGTTTAACTTGTAATGCTTAACTTGTAATACCAACGGCCACCACCAGATGGCGCCAGCTCACATCTGGTGGTAATAACTTGTAATACCAACGGCCACCACCAGATGGTGCCAGCTCACAAAAAAAACCTTCCAAGCCAAGTCGCCAGGACACTATTTCTAGTCGCCATGGCGACCTGGCGACCGGGATTTGTCGAGCCCTGCTGTACGCCATGTCCTACATTCTGCACCTCACAGATTACTCACACATTACTTGCCCGGCCCGGATGCTGACAAGCCACACTGCTCTAAAAATAACTTTTTTAGCTGGCTCCTAGATTCAAAGCAAATTTAACAAGCCCCGCCTTGAGTGACTTCCTCCCCTCCCCCTCATCTCCTTCATTATGTAAGTCATGCTGAGATAATCTCCCATTGGCTGAGCAATATTCTCCTTTGTCTCTGAGCTCCTTCTTGCTATTCCTCGTCCTTCCTGTTGTTTCCTTGGATTGATTTTCTGTGTAGTGACCCCGGCTTCATCTCTTGGATGCGCTCGTCTGTTGCTTGTCCTGACCTTTATCCTGATTCCTGGATCTCCTCCTCATCTCTCCTCCATATCCTCTTACACAGCTTTTCTCCTGCAGTGACCCTGGGGGGTGGAAACTTGGCACCAGCAAAATCCATCCTCACCATTAGGAGGTGTGGAGAAAATTGTCTGCTATTTACACTCCGTTCCTCCGCACGTCACCTGATCACATGAGAGATTACTTTCACACATTCCTGACAGATTTCTGTATGGTAAAGGTCAAAGTTCACTCTTCAGTTTAGGAGAGGTAGGACACACCCAGGAACAGTGGCCCAGATTCAGGTACGACTTGCGCGGCAGCAAGTGCGATTTGCGCCGCGCAAGTACGGATTTGCGCCCAGGCAAATTTGCGGGTGACCCAGAAAGCAAGCTAAGCCTGAAATGTGGCATTTTTGCACGGAGGCAGTTTCTCTGCCCCGGCGCAATTAAGGGGCAATTTTGCTCAGGGAGCAACTTGCGCTCTCATGGTTTTCCCTCAGCAAATATGCAAATGAGGAACTGCCACTGATTCATAAACTTGCGCGTGTGAGGCGCATTTTGCGCCCAAAGCGCGCAAGCTGTTTGGCCGGGGCAAATTTGCACTTTATAAAAGCAGGGGCAAGTTAGCAACAGATGGCCACAGGTCAGCTGGAGAGCAACTACAGCAGCACCAAGACGGACGAGCTGAACAAGCAGAGCACCCACACTTTCTGGATCTCACATCTGTGTGCCAACATGCCAGGGGCAGCTACAAAATAAAAAAAAGCTCATAATCTGAGCATCAATAAAAAAAAAAAACTCAAAATCTGAGCATAACCAAAAAACAAGCTCATAATCTGAGCCACCAAAAAAAAAAAAATGGTCATAAATTATTATTTTCTTTTGGACATCCTTGGCCCAAGGGTGCCCCGGCTCTGGCTCCTCAGACGCCGTGGTGGAGCATGGGGTGGGGGCATCAACCCCTACTTCATCTCTCCTGGCAGGTGGTGCCTGCAAGCCCTCCATGGCGTTGGCCAGGCGGTTGAGGACGGTGTTGGTCTGTCCCAACATCCTCATCTGCCATGTGGTAGTGATCCTCAACTGCCGTCGGGTAAGTCTCCCCTCCTCCCGCACAGCAGCAGTGTTGGCCTCCACCGCACCTGCCAACCTGCTCACCTCCGAAGTTAATAATGCAGTGGCATCCTGCTGTTCAACCAGACAGGTCACAATGGCTGCGCAGTTGCCACTAACATCCTCCAGGGTCTCATTCTGTCGGTCCCCCCGGTCAGCATGGTGGGTGAGGGCCTGCTGGACAGAGGAGGAGGAGGATGCCAGGCTGTCCGCCACCCGCCTCAGGTCTCCCACCATCTCCCCTATATGGTGGGTCTGCCGGGCCTGCTCCTCCTGCAGACCCTCACGGAGGCTGGAGGGTACACCCCTAGTTTTAGAAAGAGCCTTCCTTGGAGGAGAGGCTGGGGCACGAACTGAGGGAGCAGAAGGGGAGGGGGTCACACAGGAGGGAGTGACACTGGAGGGGCTTTCCCTGGAGGGGGATGATGTTATGGTCGGAGGGGTGGTGGGTCGGTCAGGGATGGTGGGATCCTCCTGGAGGGACACTGCTTCCTCCAGATTGAGGATAATGGCCTCCTCCACCACTTCCTCCTCCCTAGATGGACTCTGGCCGATATCCTCCTCCACCAACATGCCCAGGATCTGCAGAGGGCCTGACTGGACCCCATGATGTTCTGGGGATGGCGTGGGTCGCCCTACAGCCGACGATGGCCCAGCCTCATCATCAACATCTGTGGATGACACAAAACAAAAATGTTGCTGGAGCAACACACTTATCATATGTTCCCTTCTACCCCCTCATATGTTCCCTTCTACCCCCTCCCATGATACACAACAGATATGAGAAACAAAAACTTGTTACATGTTCCCTTCTACCCCCACATATGTTCACTTCTACCCCCTCCCATGATACACAGCAGATATGAGAAACAAAAACTTGTTACATGTTCCCTTCTACCCCCTCATATGTTCCCTTCTACCCCCTCCCATGATACACAGCAGATATGAGAAACAAAAAACTTACCAGTCCCCAAGTCCCCAACAGTGGAGTCATAGCCTGGCAGTCCCTCCACCTGCTCCAGCGCTAGACTCTGAGAGATGACCTCCTCCTCCGGATTGAGTCGCACAGAACAGGCTGGTCCTCCTCCGGTGCCCCTGCTGTGCTTTTTAATGAGGACAATTTTGTCCCGGACGCGACGCTGCATGTCCGTGAACTTTTTCTGGATGTCCATCCAAGTCCGGTCCTCAAAGCCCAGGGCATTGATGTCTAAGGTTATCGCCTCAAATATTGCCCTCCTTTGGGCTACGGTTGTATTTTGGCGTTCAGCGCCATACAGAACAGCAGTATGGCGTGTCAGTGCCTCCAGCATGATCTCCATCTCCGCTGCCACAAAATTAGCCTTCCTCTTTTTTTTTGGGCCGGGAGGTGCCATCTCGCAGCAAAGGGCAAAATTACCTTGCTCAAGGGGGGTGGAACAAGCAGGATGTAATTTTGCACAGGACCTGCGCCGGTCTGCCCCTATTTATTTGCTCAGTGCAAGCAGGTGGGCAAAATTTGCCCTGAAAATAGGCGCAAACCGCTGCTGAGTGGAAAAAAGATAATTTGCATAGGGCACACCCACTTTCACTTGCGCTGCCTTATGCCCTGATTTTTGCCTTACAAAGGAGCAAATTAGCAGACAAAAGGAATCCTGAATCAGGTGGCAATCTTTCCAATTTGCCCCAGCGCAGAGCAAATCAGCTGCTCTTCACATGCAACTAATGGGCAAATCTACCTGAATCTGGGCCAGTGTGTGTGTTTCCTACAGATGGATCCAGTAATGGGAACCCACCAGAGAGATGTCCCCGTCCTCTGTATTCCCGGGATTCCACACAGGAAGGTCACACCATCCCCCACCATCATCAGGTAGATGAGGAACAATCACTGAGAGTATCATTAGGATCTGTACATTATCTGCATTGTTACCATTGATGTCATTTTTATTCTATATTCAGAGTGGAAACCTGAGAGATCCTAAAGTTGAGGTTAAAGAAGAGATAAAAGAAGAGGATGATGAGGATGGGGTGATGGAGGAAGAACACAAAGATCTGTACCAGGACACCATGGTGGAGTCATCCAGCTACAGAGACCCCCCAGAGAGATGTCCCCGTCCTCTGTATTCCCGGGATTCCACACAGGAAGGTCACACCATCCCTCCTTATTTAAAGGTTGGTGGGACGGAACATCTAGACATGGACTTGTGGGGGGATGTGTGGATTTTATAGATGTGATGTCACAATAATAAAGCTTATATCTTACAGATGATATTCTCTCTCATTCTCTTGGTTTAGAGTGGAGATCCAATCGATATAGAATTTGAGGTGAAATCAGAAGAAGAAGAGACGTATGTGAGGGATGATCAGCAGTCTATGGAGGAGGATGGAATAACGGGGACATTTATAGAGGAGGACACTCCTACAGAGATCAGCACAGGTGGGTCATTAACCACTTGACCACCGGGCACTTAAACCCCCTTCCTAACCAGACCAATTTTCAGATTTTGGTGCTCTCACATTTTGAATGACAATTACTCAGTCATACAACACTGTACCCATATGAAATGTTTTCCTTTTTTCACACAAATAGAGTTTTCTTTTGGTGGTATTTAATCACCGTTGGGTTTCTTTAAAATAAAAAAGACTGAAAATTTGGTAAAAAGATAAATTTTTCTTCGTTTCTGTTATAAAATTTAGCAAATTAGTAATTTTTCTTCTTAAATTTTGGCCAAAATTTATACTGCTACATATCTTTGGTAAAAATAAGTACAAATTGGAGGATATTATTTGGTCTTTATGAAAGTTATAGAGTCCACAAGCTATGGTGCCAATCTCTGAAAATTGATCACACCTGAAGTACTGACGGCCTCTCTCATTTTTTGAGACCCTAACATGCCAGAAAAGTACAAATACCCCCCAAATGACCCCTTTTTGAAAAAGAAGACATTCCAAGGTATTTAGAAAGAGGCATGGCGAGCTTTTTAAAGTTGACATTTTTTCCCACAATTCTTTGCAAAATCAAGATTTTTTTCTTCACAAAATTGTCATATTATCAGGTTATTTCTCACGCACAGCATATGCATACCGCAAATTACACCCAAAAACACATTCTGCTATTCCTCCAGAGTATGGCGATACCACATGTGTGAGACTTTTACACAGCGTGGCCACATACAGAGGCCCAACATGCAGGGAGCACCTTCACATGTGTGCGACTTTTACACAGCGTGGCCACATACAGAGGCCCAACATGCAGGGAGCACCTTCACATGTGTGAGACTTTTACACAGCGTGGCCACATACAGAGGCCCAACATGTAGGGAGCACCTTCAGGCGTTCTGGAGCACCCAGGCCAATTCTGACATTTCTCTTCTACATGTAAAAATCATCATTTATTTGCTAGAAAATTACATAGAACCCCAAAACATTAATGTAGCGCTACCCCCTCAGGAGCCGCTAGTTAGATTTGGTATTGGCATAATTATGTTACCTCTGTGATGTGTCTAGGGGTGATGGCGGTGATGAGCAATGATGGAATGTCCAGACAATTAGTTGACATTTTCTGTGCTTTTATTTTGGGTCAAACATGACCAACAGTCAACATGAAGTAGATAGGATAGGTTGGTGAAAAGAAGAGAACTTTGCAGATTCAGGCTATGGATAAGTGAAGCAGTCCTGCCTCCAATGATCAATTTTGCTTCGTCGCCACTCCAGTCAGAGTGGGTATAGTGCCCCTGGACAGGTCTCTCTCACAGGCCTGGCAGCCAGGGCGTCACTCGGAACCACTGAGAAGGAACAAGTCTCTGCCACCGACTTTGCTCTAGTAGAATTGAGATTAGTAAAGTGCCTCTGCCACCGGCCCAGTACCCAGGAACATGGATAGTAGAGGGAATCCTCTCAGTCAATAATTTGCCTGAATCTCCCTCAGGTAGCCTTCCTATAGTTGGGGCCACCGACTAACAGTTTGCAGCATACAACCTATCAGTGTCCGGTCACCCAGATCCCTGATGGTTCGTCTGAGCCCTATTGGTTCACATGCCTCCGGGTTCACCTCAGACCGACTCCCCACCGAACAGCACAACTCACTTGGGATCTTCTTAGTAAGAGATGGGGGACCCAGTAAGTCACTGCGGCCCCTTTGCAGCATCAGTTGCTCCGGGCCATGAGGACCCAGAGCCAGGAACTCCGCGTAGCACGTGCGCCCCGGCCTGGTAGGCCATATCGCTGGGGCCCGTGATGTGCGCACACCCTAAAGGTGGGTGCCGCACCTGGAACCAGGAACCCGCGAAGAACCCCAGAAAATGGCGTCTGCCACAGAAATACCCTCCCCCAGCATGCCACGCGAGGGAAACACTCCTCTGATTGGCTTCTGGAGAAAAAGGGCGCCTCCGCCTGGACCCCTCTGGGGCCACCTGCCATCCAGAGATGAAACTGCATCTCTGGAGCGCAGAATTACCCACAGGACAGTTCAGGGCTGGCAACCGCCGAATTTAGACAAATCAACATGGATTAGAGCAAATAACTCTCTCATCCCACTAAATTTGACATAGCACCTGTACTGAAAAGTACACATGCGCTACATTATATATGTTTTTTTTAGAAAAGATCCTAGAGAATACAATGGCGGTCGTTGCAACTTTTTATCTCGCACTGTATTTGCGCAGCAATTTTTCAAACGCTTTTTTTGGCAAAAAAACAGTTTTGTGCTTTAAAAAAAAAAAACTGTAAAGTTAGCCCAATGTTTTTGCATAATGTGAAAGATGAAGTTAAATAGATAGTAAATAGATACCCAACATGTACATTTGTATCGTTCATGTTACTTTATTTCTTTTAGTTTAACACTTTTTTCCCAAAAATGAATTTTTTGATCACTTTTATTACTAATACAAGGAATGTAAACATCCCTTTGTTGTGGAAATTTGAAGATGTATTTAATATGTATTGTCATAATGGCACCCAGTTTTAGTACTTCCGCAACCCGCTCTAAATAGAGCTGGCTGGGGCAGTCTGAGGCTGGTTAAATCTCGCCTGGTAGGAGAAAATGTCTTGAGGTTGGAGTGTGATGTTTGCGGCGTGGGCATATGTCCGCAGGCGAGGGCCCTCTGTGCATTTAGCACAGACGATCGTTGAGGAGGGGATGCGCTCACTCCGCAAGCACACGAGTGGTTATGGACAGATGTGCGCTCTTATCTGGGTGATGTATGATCAGCATGGCTTGGTATTCGTAGCGTACGCCTGTAGATAGCCTCCATTCCAACTATAATAATGGTATAATCTGGATATGCATTATTCTATAGGACTTCCTGTCAGAAGGAATGTCCTTATATGGTGTTTGCTGTGTCAAGGGGACATCCTGTGATGACCATTTCCATGGGGGAGGTGTTTAACTGGTGGAGTGATCACTTCCTGTTTGTGAGAATAAAAGAGCCGTGCTAAGCCATGAGTCGGCTAATGATAGCGATGATGGTGACTTGATAACAAGCTGGTTTGATGGTCTCTGTTACTGAATGGATGGGCAGGGAATGCATGGTGAGTGAACTTATTTAGCTTAAAGATGGGTTGTTTCACTAAGACGAAGTCTGTGCTGTTAGCACAGGGCAAAATGGCGGTATGCTTTGCATACAGCCAATTTTGCCACGACACCTTGTAATAGGAATATGGCATGACAGGTCCTCTTTACAGTGAGATATGGTGGGTCAATAAGACCTCATATCTCACCTCCAGGCTGGGAAGCCTGAAACCCCCCCCCCCCAAAAAAAAATAGACCCTGGCTTATGATCGTTGCGGTTGATTCGGGAGAAGCACCGGAGGGGGAACGTCCCCTCTTGTCTCCCGTAAGAATGATTAAGCAGCAGAACAGCTACTAGGATCATTCTTATAGTGTAGGGAATCGCCGGCTGAAAAAGCTGATATCTGAATGATGTCTGTAGCTGCACCCATCATTCAGATATCCCCGCACAAAGTCAAGGACGTCATATGACGGCCGGCGGGCGGGAAGTGGTTAAAACGCATTTTTTTAAACACAAAGTTGTCCATTTATACAATATTTCTAACACATAGCATGTACATACCAGAAATTACACCACAAAATAGATTCTCCTCCTCCTCCTGAGTACAGCGATACCACATGTGTGAGACTTCCACAGCCTGGCCACATACAGAGGCCGAGTACAGCAGAGCATGGCAGAGTGCGGCCGGGTTTGGCAGGGTACGGCTGGGTATTGCAGAGTATGGCTGAGCATGGAGGGATGGATGGATGTGACTGCAATTGTCACTGAGCAGCGCTGTGGACACTACAGATCCAGCCCACAGTGCTGCTGCCACCGATCTCTCCCCCTCTCCTCTCACACTGTACCGATCGGTACACAGAGGGGAGAGAGGAACCAGCACATGACATGATGCCGGTTTGTTTACAAGTGATCGCTCCGTCATTAGATGGAGCGATCACGTGGTAAACGGCCACAATCAGGGGCCATTTTCCATTATTGACGTCCTCCCAGGGGGTGCGATTCTGGGAGGACAACAATGTACGCCCTCCCAGAATTAACGAACCGCTCTGTAGCCGTCAGTCGGCTATGGGCCGGTCGCTAAGTGAGTAACACTAAATATATTCCTCCACCCATACTGCTCACTGATTGGTCCAGAGTAGGACAGGGACTGGGTGATAATCTTCCTTCTCTGTGCTGCAGATCCAATTTATGTCTCTAGACTGGATTTATGGAGATTCTGGGGATCAGCAAAAGGTCGATTTTCACCATAGGGTGAACATAGGCACCTGGGGTATGTGCTTTGGGTCTTCTGCCCCATTCCCGGGTCTAGCATGATCTCTGACAGAACAATTCTCCCGGGTTACTTGTTCTGTTGTCTGCTGGCTGTGCCGGGGGAGGGATATGTCTGTATAGTCTCAGACCCAAGTCACTGAGTGCAGTCTCAGGAGATGGGAGGCAGCGATGTGGGATCTCTGCAACTTGTCTCATGTAAACATGAGGGGGGAATTGTAAGATCCTCAGAGACAAATCTGCCTGGTGTGGGCGGAGTCCTGGTTTAGGGGAACCAATCTGCTCATGTCTAGTAATAATCTTTGTATTTCTATTTTAGTAGATGGACGGGAGATGAGGAAAACCTCAGAGGATTGTCTCACTTTGTCTCCAGACTGTAAAGTAGAAGATGAGGACATCACACAGTATAGTCCAGGAGAAAACCCGACTACCTCAAATGTCCATCCGACACCACACAGTGTAGATGGACCATCGTATTCCTCTTATCCCGAGGAACCTCAGACTGTGCGGGACGGTGCCGGACCATCGTATTCCTCTTATCCTGAGGAACCTCAGACTGTGTGGGACGGTGCCGGACCATCGTATTCCTCTTATCCTGAGGAACCTCAGACTGTGCGGGATGGTGCCGGACCATCGTATTCCTCTTATCCTGAGGAACCTCAGACTGTGCGGGACGGTGCCGGACCATCGTATTCCTCTTATCCCGAGGAACCTCAGACTGTGCGGGACGGTGCCGGACCATCGTATTCCTCTTATCCTGAGGAACCTCAGACTGTGCGGGACGGTGCCGTACCATCGTATTCCTCTTATCCTGAGGAACCTCAGACTGGGCGGGACGGTGCTGTCTTTCCAACACATAAGAGGTTTCCATGTCCTGAGTGCGGGAAATGTTTTTCAGAGAGATCCAAGCTTTCCACACACCAGAGATCTCACACGGGGGAGATGTCTTTTTCCTGTTCTGAGTGCAGGAAATGTTTTTCAGTGAAGTCCCGTCTTTCCAAACATCAGAGATCTCACACGGGGGAGAAGCCTTTTTCCTGTTCTGAGTGCGGGAAATGTTTTTCAGTGAAGTCCAGTCTTTCCACACATCAGAGATCTCACACGGGGGAGAAGCCTTTTTCCTGTTCTGAGTGCGAAAAATGTTTTTCACAGAAGTCCTATCTTTCCACACATCAGAGATCACACACGGGGGAGAAGCCTTTTTCCTGTTCTGAGTGCGGGAAATGTTTTTCAGAGAAGTCCAGTCTTTCCAAACATCAGAGATCTCACACGGGGGAGAAGCCTTTTTCCTGTTCTGAGTGCGGGAAATGTTTTTCAGAGAAGTCCAATCTTTCCAAACATCAGAGATCTCACACGGGGGAGAAGCCTTTTTCCTGTTCTGAGTGCGGAAAATGTTTTTCAGTGAAGTCCAAGCTTTCCAAACATCAGAGATCTCACACGGGGGAGAAGCCTTTTTCCTGTCCTGAGTGCGGGAAATGTTTTTCAGTGAAGTCCAATCTTTCCACACATCAGAGATCTCACACGGGGGAGAAGCCTTTTTCCTGTCCTGAGTGCGGGAAATGTTTTTCAGATAAGTCCAGTTTTTCCACACATCAGAGATCTCACACGGGGGAGAAGCCTTTTTCCTGTTCTGAGTGCGGGAAATGTTTTTCAGTGAAGTCCAATCTTTACAGACATCAGAGATCACACACGGGGAGAAGCCGTATTCCTGTCCTGAGTGAGGGAAATGTTCCTCACTGAAGTCCTGTCTTCCTGTACATCATGGGTCCCACACAACCCTAGAGGTGTATTAGTGAGTGCGGGAAATGTCTTGTATGTGAATGTTGCTGGACATGTGGGGAAGAAGCACACCCTGATATATGGGTGAAACTCGAAAAATTTGAATATGGCGCAAAAGTTCATTTATTTCACTAATGCAACTTAAAAGGCGAGACAAATATATGAGAGAGACTCATTACATGCAAAGCAAGAGGGTTCAAGCCGTGATTTGTCATCATTGTGATGATCGTGGCTTCCAGCTCATGAAAACCCCAAATCCACAATCTCAGAAAATTCCAATATTCCATGCAATCAATAAAACACGGATTGTACAGAGAAGGATATCGCACCTCTGAAAAGTAGAAGCTGCGTATTAATTGTGTGAAAATAGTGCAGCGCTGCGTATCTATAAATCTTATAGAAACAAATAATTATACATTCCATAAAACTATTTATGAAAAAATAAATAAATGATAAAAAAACAGTTCATATGGAGGTTTCCAAAGCTGTCACCGCTGTGAAAAATCCGATTTAAATGGATCCAATATTCAGTGCACACCCCCACCTGCTAAAATGCATGCTCACCTCAAGGGTGAGTATAAAACTCATAGACAGATCACTCCTCGTGTCCGATCACGATCCGTCCACTTTACCAATGGTAGTAATTCCTACAGTCTCCAGACTGCACCTCTGTGTGGGGAATCAACGTATAAATTGTCACCAAACACCACCTTCCTCCATTCACTTATTAATAATCAATTCCACTTCTATATCCCGGGGGGAAGGACATGAAAGAAAAAACACAAGTACCATAGTGCTCTCTGCTTCTGAATTTATTATAAAAGACCCCCCTAAAAAGATACACAGGAACAAAAATTGTCTCTGGACAGCCGCACTCTGAACAAATTGTCGCCTTTAGTAAAAGAAGGACAGCACTACAAGTCACAGCAAAATAAAACCTGACTGCTGACGCGTTTCGCACTGAAACTAGTGCTAAGTCATAGCTAGAGTCCCCTAAAAAGTTACACTTACAAGAAATAACAATAAAAATAGCAAGTATCAAATCACCAGCTCATTCACCGCCGATCTAGACCCCCGGCGCTTCGCCTGACATCACAGATACGGCTCCTCCCTTCTAAACGCGTGTCGGCCTCTCATTGGCCTTCGTCAGTAGATGGGTGGGTCAAATGAGTTGAAACCTTATATACCTGCCTGTTGCCTAGGCAACCCTTCAGGCATCACCACAGTCTGTGAGGACACGCCCTCTTCCTGTGACTACAGAGCTCACATTCATAGAGTTGGAGAGCGTGTCACCCGAATCTGCAAACCAGCAGGGCGCTCTCACTCGATCACACCGCTGAGCTCCGTGGTAATGTCCCGTTACAATCTAATCTCCACATGAGTGTGCGATGTATCGCCATATACATACAATAAAAAAACAAGTCTAAAATAAAATGAAAAGATGTTCCTATGTGATAAAACCCGAGGGTTTCTAAAGTTAAAATAGCGCAGCTTCTGCTGTTTAAAGGCTTTACTTTGCGTTCTGGATGAATGACGAATCGTGAGACAAATTTGTGAATTAACGTGAATAAAAACTGTGTGTTTTAATATACACACTATAAAGGATAATGTAACGGTAGGGCCCATGGGACCCAGAGGCTCTTGAAGGGTGTGGGGTACTTCTGTTTCAGCCTCACCAATGACTCTTGTGTCTAGGGACATCCTATGTCCACTAGGGGCATAGGATGACTGAGAACTGATATCTCGGATTACATGAGATGGGACAGTAATGATAATCCACAATATATTCAGAATATCTTGAACTATTACTGGTTGTTGATTCTGAACTCAACAGGTTAATTGAAAGACGTCATCACCTTCAGCTACCTGGCTGTAGTGTACGATAAAAGCTTGCTGTGATTGCATTCTATTGTCTATTGTGCTAATTAAGTCTGCTACTGTGGTGATGTGGATTGGAGCTTGGTAGACAGTCTGGCTTCTAAAGACCTTTTCATTGTGTGATGCTAATTAACACTGTTTTGTGTGAATTTCTATTGATGATAATGTGTGTTGTGAATTAGCACAGTCTAAAAGGTCAGATGTCTGACTTGCCAGCTATAGGTAATTAGAATTGGAGTCAGAATGTCTGACTAAAGGAATGTGTATTGTATAAGCAGGTGTCCATCTTAAAAGATGTGTATTGAGGGGGGCTTGTTAGTACCCATTGTATGATGTTGTGGGTGTAGTTGAGTCATTGTTACTGACTGTATATAAAGAGCCTGATTTTCCCATTAAAGTATCTATCCGTTTGGAACCAGAGAACAGAGCTGTGTGTGTCTCGTAATTCTGGGGGAAATCCAATGGGTTCTGTCTGCCGGATTGTGGAGTGTCGATAAGCTGCCGTGGGTTGGTGGAATGGAATATCGTAAACGCTGTTAACCCCTGACCATTACAGATAATGGGCCAAATCCTCAAAAGGGATACGCAGGCGGAACTGCTGTTCAGCCTGCGTATCCCTGTGCCTATCTTTGGAACTGATCCTCAGAAGCAGTTTTCCAAAGATAGGCAGAAGATCCGACATCTGTAAGAGACTTACACTGTCGGATCTTAAGATGCAGTACCGCATCCGCCGCTGGGGGCATTTCGTGTCGAAATGCAGCCTAGCGTATGCAAATGAGGACTTACGGAGATCCACAAAGCTTTTCAGCTTTGTGTTTTCTGCGTAAGTTTACGTTTGCATGCGTAAAATTAGTTCTGCTTTTACAAAGTGTAAACTAGTAACACCTTGTAAAAACAGACCTTTTTTTCGATCGCCGCGATTTTTTTTAAATTTTGATTTTTTTTTTCCGGTGCAACTTTATTGTCCCGTCGCAATCCACAAAGCCCGGCGTAACGTAATTTCGCGCGCTGCCCGTCGGGAAAATGACGTCACGAGCATGCGCAGTACGGCCGGCGCGGGAGCGCCCCTCATTTAAATTGTCATCGCCCCCTGCAGAAGAGGACCGCCTTGCGCCGGAGACATTTAAGTTACACGGCCTGAAATTTCTAGGTAAGTGCTTTGTGGATCGGGCACTTAGGTAGAAATTTTAAGTCAGTGTAACTTAAATGGGAAAAGATAAGTTAGGCAGGATCTTTGAGGATTTGGCCCAATAAGTACAGTTACAGTACATTCATAGCTTCAAATAGAAGTTCAATACATAAAAGAAAGTTCTTGGAGAACATGTGCTTTAAAGATGGCCGATGAGCCCTGTGTTTGCTGGAGAAAATTGTCTGTGTGCTTCTGAAGATGGGTGAAGGGTAGAAGAGAGGGAGAAGCTTTCCACCCAAGCTTTTTATAAACTTCAAGATCCTTTCTTTGACTTTCCCGCCGAAAACTAAACCACTCCTCCTACATCACTCCCCAGAATGGAGGGGATGACGAGGAGGAATATGAGGCTTACCATAGGAAGTGGTCTATTTCCTAATTACTTACAGACACAGGAAATGGGGGAAGGGATTCGTCTGCCTTCGAATGCAACTTTCAAACAGAACATCAGTCATATGAAATACCTTTTATTTTATTTTTTTTAAACATAAGATATTTACAAAATGAATAAATATGTCTTCACAGCTTCTAGAAATTGATAACTGGGTTCAAATGTCACATCAGGAGATTATTAACTCAAAGCCCAACATCCATACCATTTATAGGAATTCATATTCTCTTTTTTTTTTTTTTACTTATCTTTTATTTATGTTTTTTTTTCCAACAAATAATCACAAATACTACAACTGACACGATGTAATTACAACTTCAATACATTCTCCTTCAGTTTTTTTTCTTTAACAGTCATCATTCCTATTACCACTCTTATTTAATACCCTCAAACAACCAACCTCCTCCCCCCCCCCAAAAAAAAAAAAAAACCCTATAGAAACCCCCCCCTCCCCCCCTCTCTCCTCTCACGAGACGTAGGATTGATTCTTTCAAATTCCTTCTCTTCACCCCTGCCTTTACTCTAATAACTTCTTCCCTTCCTCCGATCTTATAAATACGTTCCATCCTGACCATGTTTCTTCATACTGTGTCCTCCTATTCTGCGCTGAATGCACCAAATCTTCCATTGCACCAACCTCTTGAATCCTTTTAAGCCAACCTGCAATAGAGGGGGGGCACGAGTCCCTCCACCTCAACGTTATTCCTACCCTTGCTGCATTAACCATATGAGGCACTACCGACCTCCTGTACTTCTGCACCGGTATCTGTGAGCTATGTAGCAGAAAAAAGGCAGGATCATCTGGGATCAACTCTTCCTCAAATTTTTGTAAAATTCTTCTCACCTCCTCCCAGTACTGTCTGATTTTTTGGCAGGACCAGAAAATATGGATCAAAGTTCCTTGCTCTCTACCACACCTCCAGCACCTTTCATCTGCTTCTTCATCAAATTGATGTAATCTTTCTGGGGTGTAATACCATTGTATAAGGAGTTTGTAGTTAGCTTCTTGTATCTTTGAACATACCGAAGAGTTGAATGCTAGGTATATTATTTGTTTATGCTGACTTGGGGTGAAGGTTCTCCCCAAGTCCTTCTCCCATTTCCGCATTCCCGGCATCACAAATTCTTCCGGTGGCATGTTCAAAAACCCATACATTTTAGATAATACTCTTGATATTGGTTCCACCCCATTACAATAAATTTCCATTGTTGTCAGCTGCCTTTGAAATTCAGTTACCGAGCCCAGAGATCTTACAAAATGACTTACTTGAAGCGCCTGCCACGTTGAGAGTTCAAATAAACCTCCAACCTCCGTCAGATCTCCGATTGATGGCCAAGCATTTGGCTTTAAAAAATCCGAGACCTGTCGGAGGTTCTTTCCTTTAAACTTTTCAACTATATCCTTCTCCATCCCTGGGATAAAGTTAGGATTACCAATTATGGGTAACAGTGGTGATTTACTTGGTGTATATTTCTTATCTCCACATACTTTTGCTGAGATTAACAGTGTGGGGCCTATTATAGGGTGTCTCTTAAGTTGTCTAGGGAGAGCCGCATAGCACCAAGGTGCTCTACATAAAGGTATCTGACTTATGTACTGCTCTATACTTACCCAACGTTTACACTCCCCATGTCTACACCAGTCTACCAACCTGGTCAAATGTGTTGCTCTATAATATTTTATTATATTTGGGACTGCCATCCCTCCTACACTTTTAGGCATTCTCAGCAGATCTCTTTTAATTCTGGCTTTTTTCCCTGCCCAAATAAATTTCATAAACAGGGTATTCACCTGTCTAAGAAAGGTCATTGGTATAGAGATTGGCAGTGCCTGAAATAAATACAAAACCTTTGGCAAAATGCACATTTTAACTATACTTCCTCTCCCGAACCACGAGTGCATTCCATTTCTCCATTTATCTAACAAAATTCGTATTGCATTGTACAGTGGGGGAAAATTCAATGCATATATATTTTTGATCTCTGATGATATATATGTACCTAAATATTTTAATACCTTCCCCCATTTAAACTTAAAATTCTGTTTTATTATGTCGCCCATAGGTTCTGGGATCGCCACCTTCATTGCCTCAAATTTTGTTTTATTTATTTTCAGGTTCGATATCCTGCCATATTTCTCTATTTCTCTTACCAGGTTGGGGAGTGATACATGAGGGTTGGTCACTGAAAAGAGCAGGTCGTCCGCATATGCAGCTACTTTATGTACCTGATCTCCCATCTGAATTCCCTGGATATTCGCATTTTGTCGAATTCTATTTAACAGGGGCTCTAATGTAAGAGCGAACAACAGGGGCGATAGGGGGCATCCCTGTCTTGTTCCGTTCGTAATTCCAAAAGGGGGTGATATTACTCCATTAACCCTTACTGAGGCACGTGGGCTTGTGTACATACTCATGATCCATCTGACCATCCGTTCACCCAGGCCCACTTGTCTCAGCACTTGCTCCAAAAAACGCCAACTCACTCTGTCAAACGCTTTTTCTGCGTCAGTGTTCAAAAATACACAGGGAATTTTTTTCTTTCCAACATAATGCACCAGATTAAGGATTTTAATCGTATTGTCTTTTGCTTCCCTCCCTGGCACAAATCCCACCTGGTCCATGTCCACTAACTGTGCTATCAATGGTTGCAGTCTAGACGCTATTATTTTAGAGAAGAGTTTTAGATCAGCGTTTAACAGTGATATAGGCCTATAACTACTACACTCTGCCGGATCCTTCCCCTCTTTAGGGATCACTGTAATGTGGGCCAACAGTGCCTCTGGGGGAAAAACCGCCGTTCCCCCCACTGCATTAAAGAATTTTGTCATCTGCTCGTTTAGTATTCTGGAAAATTCCCTATAATAACTTACCGAAAATCCATCAGGACCTGGAGATTTCCCTACTTTGACTTTCTTTAAGTTTTCCTCTACCTCTTCAGTAGTTATAGGACTCTCTAATTTCTTCCGAACCGGTGATGGCACTCTAGTTAATCCTGCCGCTGAAAGATACTCCTCCGTCTCCAACTTTGTATCTGCTTCTGATGGTAAATTATATAACCCCGAGTAAAATTCCCCAAATGTTTGGGCTATCTCTCTAGGTTTTTTTATAAGCTGTCCCTCTTTCCCTTTAATCTGCGGAACATATATCGACCTGCTCTTTTCCTTGAGTTTCCCTGCCAGTAATTTACTGCATTTATCGCCTAACTCATAATTGACCTTCTTTCCTCTTTGTATGATCGCTTTGGCTTTAAACCGCATAATCTCTGAGATCTGCCTCCTTAATTGTCCTAGCTCTCTCCCCACCTCGGGTGATTGTTTTTTTTTGTGTTGAAGTTCTAATTCCTGGATTTCCTCTAATATCTCCCTAATCTGTTTTTCTCGTTTTTTTTACAATCCATGTTTTATCAGAATTCCCCTGATTACTGTTTTATGAGCTTCCCACACCATACTAGGGTTACTCCCTGGCGTATCATTGACCTGAAAGTATGCCACAATCTCCCTAACGACATCCTCTCTTACTTCTGAATTTTGCAACAAACTCTTGTTTAATCGCCATGTCCTATCTTGGGCAAATACATCAGCAGAGAGGGAGAGGCCTAAGCTAATCGGTGCATGGTCTGACCATGTTATGTTCCCAATAGTTGTCTCCGTTACTGAGGTAATCAGATAATGAGGGATAAGAAACATATCTACCCGAGTGTATACTTGATGTGGATTAGAAAAAAAAGTGTAGTCCTTTTCATCTACATGTAGGATCCTCCATACATCCACTAATTGTACCTCGTGTAGTTTCTTTATTATCCCCCTTCTGATACTCCCTGGCACCGATGAGGTCC
The DNA here is from genome assembly GCF_905171775.1 of Rana temporaria. NCBI lineage: Eukaryota > Metazoa > Chordata > Amphibia > Anura > Ranidae > Rana > Rana temporaria. Next base: position 1,480,007 of record NW_024404460.1, on the reverse strand, counting down.
CTGAAGATGCATCTATTCCTGGGTCCAGCGTGATGTTGAAATCCCCTCCCAAAATTAATTTACCCTCTGAAAATTCATCCAATTCTGTAAGAGCTTTTTTAATAAATATGTCTTGTTTCGTATTTGGTGCATACAGCGAAGCCAGAGTCACCTTAACCCCTCCTATGCTACCTTTCAGGAAAAGGAACCTGCCACTAGAGTCCATGCGTTTATCTTGTAAAGTCCAAGCAACTCGATTTGAAATCAAGATTGATACTCCCTTTGTTTTCGCCTTCTGGTTCATTGCGTGATATGCGCATGGAAAAAATCTATTCTGGAGAAATGGCAGGCTCCCTCCCCTGAAATGAGTCTCCTGTACAAAGGCCACATCCGTCCCCCAGTTCCTTAAATCTTTCAAAAGCATTTTTCGTTTTTCTGGAATATTCAGTCCTCTAGCATTCAGTGAAGTTACTTTTATAGTCCCCATCTCGAAAATCAGAGAGAGGAGAGAGAGAGAGTAAAAAAAAAAAAAAACCCCTGACCTACCCCCCTCTCTCCCTTAAATCAACCCCAATCCCTCTTTCCTAGCCCTAAGGAAAGATACCACCCAAGACTGGATCCTTCTCCAGTAGTCACCGTGGGTGTGTACCTACTCTGGGGGAAATAACGGAGCGGTCAAGTAGCACCATCCAGCCCCACTCCACTCCACTCCTCCCCCGACCTTCTTCCCCTCCCACTTCCCCATCTTCCCCTCCTCTCAATCCCCCTATCTCCTACTCTCTTACGTCTCTCCCCCCCCCCTTCCCCTTCCCTCTCCTCATCCCCCTTCCATTATTCTATGTTTCCCTTCCTAGTTTTTTTCTACTGCTTTTCTCATTCCTCTTCCTTATCTCAACCCCCCACTCCCTCCCCTCTAGCTCCTTCCCTTGTCTATTCCTTTATATTTACGTTATGTTTAGGTTACCCATCTTCTTTAATTTAATAGGTGGTTTAAAAACCCACTACACGAGGGGAGAGAGCCAGAAAACCAGGAAACAGGTTGAACTCACACTCAGTAAACCTCTATCTTTATAGAAATAACCTCATCATCTCTAACAGAGGGGAGGGGAGAAAAAAAAGAAAAACCCCAAGAGAAAAGGGGGGGAAGAGAGAGAAAGAAAAAAAAAAATAGGGGGGCTAAATCATTTATTTCGATCCCCCCTTTCGATCCCCCCTTTCCCAGCCTTATATCACCTAGGAGGCCTGAAAAGAAGATAAGACCCCTAATTCTTCTGTGGTGTTCCTCCCCCCCCTCCACCTCCAACCCCCCACATACCCCTTTCTCCCCGTCCCCCTTATTGTGCTAAATATTTATATAAAATACGTATCTGCATATATAAATCTACTTCACATTTCACCTTTCTACACATCTCCTATCTATCTTATCTACATTATTTAACAGCAGATACAGTTCAAATACAGTCCAAATACAGATACGGTCCAGTAATTTCTGTGATTTCTATAAATCTGTGAGTCTGTGAGTCTGTGAAACAAAAAAAAAAAAAAAAAACATTTTTAAGGTATCTGCTTAGTTACCTAAATGAGCCTGCATTATTTCCAAACATCCTCTCTCATTGTTTCTCTTTTTCCCTGACTGCTTTATCTACTTTTTAACTTTAGCAGATACAAAATCCAGTGTTATCTGTGAATTCTGTGAATCTGTGAAATAGTGAAATAATGATTCTGTGACATAATACACACAACAACCAAAAAAAAAAAAAAAGAAGAAAAAGAAAAGGGAAAGGAAAAAAAAAATTCCCCTTTCTTTTTCCCCCCTTACTCCATATTTCTGGAGCGCCATAATAAAAAATAACTGTATATATATTTAAACAAGGGGGCGAGAAAAAAAAAAAAACCCCCTCCACTCATCCCCAAATACCCCCCCCCCCAAAAAAAAAAAAATCCTCCATCCTCCTCTTAATCCTGTGCGATTTGTGTCTCGTGTCTCAGTTTCCTTAAATTTCTTAAGTTTCTCTTCTTATCGCCTATATCCTTTATCCTTTTGTGAATATGTGCAATTCAGTGAAGGGGTCGGGCGAAAAAATCAGGAGAGAGGAAAAAACTAAACCCTTCCCTCCTCTCCCCTCAAAACTAGGGGGGCAGGGGGGAGAGGGGGGGAGGGAGCCAAACCACATAAAAAAAAAAAGCACAGGGGACCCCCCCCTAAACGTCCTAATCCTCTTCAGGGTCCTTCCCTCTTCCGCCTCTCTTCTACTTCTGCTTGGCCCTATCTTCTTAACTTCGATAGCTGTTGTAGCCAATCTGGAACTTCTATTGGTTCTATTCCCATCTTTTCAAACAAGCCGGGAAGATCCTCATGCTGCTGCAGGAGAAAAGACTCTGCTCCCTTTCTTACTGTCACAGATATTGGATACCCCCATCTATAGTTCCCACCGACCCCCTTTACTTTGTCCAGCAGTGGGCGCAACATTGCCCTTCTTTGTAGCGTAGCCCTCGATAAGTCCGGGAGAATTTTAATTTGTGCCCCTTCCAGCACCACCTTCCCTGCCTCCCATGCAGCTCTACTGACCATCTCTTTATGGGAATACCTATGGAAGCACCCAATTATATCCCTCGGTCTGTCCAGGTTCGTTGAACGGGGGCCCAATGCTCTATGTAACCTTTCAAATTCAAACCCCTGGGGGGGAGGTGAGCCCACCAATTGATTACATATCTCATTTATAGTCATCTGCAGGTCCTCTTTTTCCACTGTTTCGGGGACCCCCCTGAACCTTAAATTCCTACGTCTGCTACGGTCCTCCATTTCTTCCAGCCTAAGCTGGATATAGTCACACTACCCTCTAGCTCCTTCCCTTGTCTATTCCTTTATATTTACGTTATGTTTAGGTTACCCATCTTCTTTAATTTAATAGGTGGTTTAAAAACCCACTACACGAGGGGAGAGAGCCAGAAAACCAGGAAACAGGTTGAACTCACACTCAGTAAACCTCTATCTTTATAGAAATAACCTCATCATCTCTAACAGAGGGGAGGGGAGAAAAAAAAGAAAAACCCCAAGAGAAAAGGGGGGGAAGAGAGAGAAAGAAAAAAAAAAAATAGGGGGGCTAAATCATTTATTTCGATCCCCCCTTTCGATCCCCCCTTTCCCAGCCTTATATCACCTAGGAGGCCTGAAAAGAAGATAAGACCCCTAATTCTTCTGTGGTGTTCCTCCCCCCCCTCCACCTCCAACCCCCCACATACCCCTTTCTCCCCGTCCCCCTTATTGTGCTAAATATTTATATAAAATACGTATCTGCATATATAAATCTACTTCACATTTCACCTTTCTACACATCTCCTATCTATCTTATCTACATTATTTAACAGCAGATACAGTTCAAATACAGTCCAAATACAGATACGGTCCAGTAATTTCTGTGATTTCTATAAATCTGTGAGTCTGTGAGTCTGTGAAACAAAAAAAAAAAAAAAAAAAAATTTTTAAGGTATCTGCTTAGTTACCTAAATGAGCCTGCATTATTTCCAAACATCCTCTCTCATTGTTTCTCTTTTTCCCTGACTGCTTTATCTACTTTTTAACTTTAGCAGATACAAAATCCAGTGTTATCTGTGAATTCTGTGAATCTGTGAAATAGTGAAATAATGATTCTGTGACATAATACACACAACAACCAAAAAAAAAAAAAAAGAAGAAAAAGAAAAGGGAAAGGAAAAAAAAAATTCCCCTTTCTTTTTCCCCCCTTACTCCATATTTCTGGAGCGCCATAATAAAAAATAACTGTATATATATTTAAACAAGGGGGCGAGAAAAAAAAAAAAAACCCCCTCCACTCATCCCCAAATACCCCCCCCCCCCAAAAAAAAAAAAATCCTCCATCCTCCTCTTAATCCTGTGCGATTTGTGTCTCGTGTCTCAGTTTCCTTAAATTTCTTAAGTTTCTCTTCTTATCGCCTATATCCTTTATCCTTTTGTGAATATGTGCAATTCAGTGAAGGGGTCGGGCGAAAAAATCAGGAGAGAGGAAAAAACTAAACCCTTCCCTCCTCTCCCCTCAAAACTAGGGGGGCAGGGGGGAGAGGGGGGGAGGGAGCCAAACCACATAAAAAAAAAAGCACAGGGGACCCCCCCCTAAACGTCCTAATCCTCTTCAGGGTCCTTCCCTCTTCCGCCTCTCTTCTACTTCTGCTTGGCCCTATCTTCTTAACTTCGATAGCTGTTGTAGCCAATCTGGAACTTCTATTGGTTCTATTCCCATCTTTTCAAACAAGCCGGGAAGATCCTCATGCTGCTGCAGGAGAAAAGACTCTGCTCCCTTTCTTACTGTCACAGATATTGGATACCCCCATCTATAGTTCCCACCGACCCCCTTTACTTTGTCCAGCAGTGGGCGCAACATTGCCCTTCTTTGTAGCGTAGCCCTCGATAAGTCCGGGAGAATTTTAATTTGTGCCCCTTCCAGCACCACCTTCCCTGCCTCCCATGCAGCTCTACTGACCATCTCTTTATGGGAATACCTATGGAAGCACCCAATTATATCCCTCGGTCTGTCCAGGTTCGTTGAACGGGGGCCCAATGCTCTATGTAACCTTTCAAATTCAAACCCCTGGGGGGGAGGTGAGCCCACCAATTGATTACATATCTCATTTATAGTCATCTGCAGGTCCTCTTTTTCCACTGTTTCGGGGACCCCCCTGAACCTTAAATTCCTACGTCTGCTACGGTCCTCCATTTCTTCCAGCCTAAGCTGGATATAGTCTACTTGGGACATTTTAACACTGTATGTCTGCTCTATTGCAGTGACCCGTGCATCCAAATTTGTCAACAGTAATTCATCTCTCTCCAACTTATCTGCTATCTGCTGGACTTCGCCTCGTATCGCCTCCGCCTCCTTACGGTGGGACTCCTCCATGCGGTGCACCAATGCTTCCATATCTGCTTTGGTAGGAAGAGCTTGTAACATGGCTTTTAATATACTCAATTCAGTCTCCTGCGGGGGCTGTGGGAACTGTACCTGAGACATTTCTATTCCCTTCTGCTCCTGATCTCTCCCCTCTCCAGCTTCCTTTCCTCCTGTACACAGCGTATCCGTCCCTCCTGACACCGTCGGGAAGGGAGAGAGAGTAATTGTCGGCGTCTCCCCAAGCGTCACACTACCATGTGACCCGGTCTCGCGGTGTTTGCTTGCAGCTGATCTCGTCAGAGGAAAGTACCGCTGTATCTCCGGCTGGGACGGGTAAGTCTGTTTTGCCTTTTTGGACGTCCTGGGTGGTCCCGAGGGTCCAGACAGCCGTGCCTGCAGTGGTTCTTTCCGCGGCTCCTTTCCCGGTGAGTTGACAACTTTCCTCTCGTCAACTTTTTCTCTCCTCATCCCCCGTATCCTTCCGCTGCAGTCCAGCTATCTGTTGCGATCTCCCCCGCAGTACTATACTGTTGCTGCTACTCTTCCCAGCTAGGATCGCCAAAAGCCACAAGCTCCGCTTCACTACGGGTTCTTGTCCGGGGGTTTCACATGAGAGGGTTCAATCACTCATACGCTCTCAGTCGGGTGGAAGTACATGGCGTGGTATGTGGAGCGGAGCCTGTCTGATCCTACTCCACCATCTTCCGGTCACCCCCCCCCCCCCCCCGATAATAATAATATTTTATAACCAAATCACATTTTAGATATTAAGAATATAACACTATGTATATCTTTATCTTCGGGGACAAATTCTATCTATATTAGGACCTCGTTGACCATTCATTAAAAATGTATAGAAAACATAAATATGTATGAATCAATCACATATATGAAAAATCGATTGTACACCTAAAAATACCACATGTAACGGGAGGGCCCGTGGAATCCAGAAGCTCTTGCAAAGTATGAGCCAGGAAATAATGGACATATCTTGGATTGCTTTAACATGGGTCTGTAGTCCACAATATATTCCAGGAGATCTGTAAGAACTATTTACAGGTTGTTGATTCTGAACTCAACAGGTTAATTGAAAGAGTGACTCATTCAATGTGGGAACACCGACCGTTGGGTGTTAATGTCGTCTGTTGTCATGTAAATGAATCTAGGATGGCCCTGAAAGAACCTGTCATTGTGTTGTGCTAATTGACCCTGTATTGTGTGAAGTTCTATTGATGATACATGTGTATTGTGAGTTAAACAGACAGTCTAAAGGTCAGATGTCTGACTTATCAGCTGTAGATTATTAGCTCATGCTAATTAGACCAAGAGCTGGTGCCAGAATGTCTACTAAAAAGATGTGTATTGGGCTCATTGTGTCGTGTTGTGGGTGGAGTTGTCATTGTTCGTTTTTGGTTACTAACTGTATATAAGAGTCTGATTTTCTCATTAAATAGTCTATTCGTTTTGAACCTCAAACAGAACTGTCTTGCGTTTCTGGGAGAATCTGTATGGGTCGTGTTCGCCGGATTGTGGAGTTTCGATAGCTGTCTTGGGTTCAGAATGGAATATCTTAAACGGCTTTAATTCCTGTCCCATTTGGTGTTCCGTTACACCACATTTGGCCATTAGATGGCGCTAAGTACCATAGAAATTATCTCCATCTAGTGGCCAAATGCAATCATTTCTATTGTAAATGAATGGAAACCGTTCGACCAGCACAGCAAATATCCTAATAACATTCATCCTTCCCCCATTCACACAGAAGAAATGTACATGGACTTTCCCCGGGGGAATTGCTATGCACATATTTTATGAACAGACCCCTAAATGTCAGGAGACGTTTAGAACAAAAGGAAATTGGGTTGTGGGACTTTAAATGGGGCATGGACGGGTTTGTAAGATTATTAAGGATATCAACAGTGGGAGATCTATCACAGTCCCATCAAGGGAAATCTCTGTGGTCAAGGATAATGCTTAGTGATCAATCCGAAAAGAAATTGAAGGAGTCAAATATAAACTTAATAATATAATGTGTATCATAATAAATAATACAGAGATCATGCATACAAAGGCATAATACGTGTAGTCATAGTAACATTGATATAAAATATTAAAAAATCCAGGACATGACCATTAAAAGCAATCACAATAAATTGACATATAGATACAGTAGACATGATTATCCAATAAAGTTGGTGGATGTAAACAATATGGTAATAGAACATATAATTCGGCAAGCTTGATCTTGGCATCCCTGAGCATAGACTTAACACGCGTTTCTTGGCGTTTAACCACTAGCCGACCGCGCACCGCCGTTCTAGGTCGGCTCGGCTGGGCGATAACACGTAGTATAACGTCCTCTCTCTCAGCCGCCACTAGGGGCGCGCGCCCCCCGCTCGCCCCTGACTCCCGTGCGTGTGCCCGGCGGGCGCGATCGCCGCTGGGCACACGCGATCGCTCGGTACAGAGCGGGGACCGGGAGCTGTGTGTGTAAACACACAGCTCTCGGTCCTGTCAGGGGGGGAAATGCTGATCTTCTGTTCATACAATGTATGAACAGAGGATCAGTGTTTCCCCTAGTGAGGCCACCCCCCCCCCCCCACAGTAAGAACACACCCAGGCATACTTAACCCCTTCCCCGCCCCCTAGTGTTAACCCCTTCACTGCCAGTGGCATTTTTATAGTAATCCAATGCATTTTTATAGCACTGATCGCTATAAAAATGCCAATGGTCCCAAAAATGTGTCAAAAGTGTCCGAAGTGTCCGCCATAATGTCGCAATACCGAAAAAAAATCGCTGATCGCCGCCATTACTACTAAAAAAATATATTAATAAAAATGACATAAAAATACCCCCTATTTTGTAAACGCTATAACTTTTGCGCAAACCAATCAATAAACGCTTATTGCGATTTTTTTTACGAAAAATATGTAGAAGAATATGTATCGGCCTAAACTGAGGAAAAAATATGTTTTTTTATATATTTTTGGGGGATATTTATTACAGCAAAAAGTAAAAAATATTATTTTTTTTTAAAATTGTCGCTCTATTTTTGTTTATAGCGCAAAAAATTAAAAACACAGAGGTGATCAAATACCACCAAAAGAAAGCTCTATTTGTGGGAAAAAAAGGACGCCAATTTTGTTTGGGAGCCACGTCGCATGACCGCGCAATAGTCTGTTAAAGCGACGCAGTCCCGAATCGCAAAAAGTACTCTGGTCTTTGGGCAGCAATATGGTCCGGGGGGTAAGTGGTTAAAGCCAGTCATCAGGAGTGGGGTGCATAGCAATAAGCTAGAGAGAAAGAGGAGGGGGGGAGGGATGAACATACAGGTGAGTAGGTGCAATCTTATCATGGTAGCAGCATAAGCGAGTTTGGTTGTGTGGTATATTACCTTTATGTTGGGCCAAAAGTGAAGTTAAACCTTTGCGTTCCAAACTAAGGAGTGGAATGATGGTCCTGGAATGAAATGTCTCCCCCGGAGTTGAAGCAGGGACATCTCCCCCTTAGTCCAGGGACAGACCAGCAAATGAGGAGAGCCGAGGACAGAAAGACGTGGGACATCAGTCAGATGAGGCAAAAGCAGCCACAGCACAATGCCAAAGGGTGAGGCGGGCGCACATGGGGTACACATTTGAGTACTGGTAAAGAAAAAAAGTGAATGAATGAGGTTATCAATCACTATGGGGTACTGGGGTATGGGTCCTATATAGGAAAAATCAATTACCAGTGAGCGTGGATACATGGAGCCTCTCATCAGATGGGAATGTGTGAAGTGAAATTGCCGGGGCCATCCGAACTAAATACCCACATCCTGGGGGCGTGTCCCCACTAACGTCATGCATCATCGCATTGGGCCAGACAATGGGATGGGAAAAGACCTCAGTGGGTGTCCACCCATCTAGTCAGCCATGCGGGATGGAAAAGCCATGCAGCAATCAATGGCGTCCTAGGATGCCCTGAATGCAGCATGCTCGCATGACGCTGATGCGCCGAAAGTCCGCTCTCCATCAAGGAGAGAAAAAAAAATTGGAGGATGGGCAGGGGAGGAGGAGCTGGGTGCATCACAACCCCGGAATGAGACACTCCTGTCCCATTTGGGGTTCCGTTACACCACATTTGGCCGTTAGATTGCGCTAAGTACCATATAAATTATCTCCATCTAGTGGCCAAATGCAATCATTTCAATTTTAAATGAATGGAAACCGTTCGACCAGCACAGCAAATATCCTAATAACATTCATCTTTCCCCCATTCACACAGAAGGAATGTACATGGACTTTCCCCGGGGGAATTGCTATGCACATATTTTATGAATAGACCCCTAAATGTCAGGAGACGTTTCTATAAAGATGGGAAGTATGGAGCAGATAAATGAATAGACCTCCTAGCAATGTTATTACCAGGCTGCAGCTAGGGGGAGCTCTAATGATTAGAGTGTGAGCACAGCAGAGTGATCCCATCTAGCTCACATTAACCCTTTCACTGTCAGATGTTTTTGTATTATTTTGGGCCTGAAGATTAGATAAAACCCCCAAACATATATTATCTGATAGCAGAGGCCCTGGAGAATAAAATGGTGGTGATTGTTGAGGTGTTCCTCGTAATTTAGCTGTTAGTGAACATAATGAATACGAATTTATCCGAAGTTACGAATTACCCGAAATAACAAGTGCTGCATCTAAACTAATGGAACGTAATGAATTAATAATAATAACAAAAAAAACGTCTTTGTTTCTGTAATAAAATTGTGTAAATTAGTACGTTTTCTCCCTCACTGATGAGATGGCACTGGTGGGCACTGACAATGGGCACTGATAGGCAACACTGATGGGCACTGAAGGGTATATATGAGTGGCACTGATTGGCATATCCCTGGTGGTCCAGGATAGCATACCTGGTAGGCATCCTTGGTGGTCCTGGGTGGGGGCTGCACTGATAAACAATCGGCACAGACCCCCCTGTCGGGAGAGCAGCCGATTGGCTCTCCTCTACTCTCGTCTGTCCGATGCGAGTGAGGAAAAGTCAATAAACGGCTCTTTCTGTTGACGCTGTGATCAGCCGTGATTGGACATAGCTGATCATGTGGTAAAGAGCCTTCATTAGAGGCTCTTTATCGAGATCGGTGTGGCAGTGTGTCAGACTCACACACCACAACAGAGATCACCGGGCTGTGTGCCCCGTATGGCAGGCAATCGCGGCTTATCCTGCTGGACATCATATAATGGGCAGTCAGGATAACGGAACCACTTCCCGGCCGTCATTTTGCTATAGGCCGGGTGGGAAGTGGTTAAAAGTTAACCCTGAATAATGGGCCTAGAGTGCAGTGGTCAGGAGTATATCATATACAGGGGTCAGCAGTATATCATATACAGGGGTCAGGAGTATATCATATACAGGGGTCAGGAGTATATCATATACAGAGGTCAGGAGTATATCATATACAGAGGTCAGGAGTATATCATATACAGGGGTCAGGAGTATATCATATACAGTGGTCAGGAGTATATCATATACAGGGGTCAGGAGTATATCATATACAGTGGTCAGGAGTATATCATATACAGAGGTCAGGAGTATATCATATACAGGGGTCAGGAGTATATCATATACAGTGATCAGGAGTATATCATATACAGAGGTCAGGAGTATATCATATACAGGGGTCAGGAGTATATCATATACAGGGGTCAGGAGTATATGGTATACAGAGGTCAGGAGTAAATCATATACAGGGGTCAGGAGTATAACATATACAGTGATCAGGAGTATATCATATACAGAGGTCAGGAGTATATCATATACAGGGGTCAGGAGTATAACATATACAGTGATCAGGAGTATATCATATACAGAGGTCAGGAGAATATATCATATACAGTGGTCAGGAGTATATCATATACAGGGGTCAGGAGTATATCGTATACAGAGGTCAGGAGTAAATCATATACAGGGGTCAGGAGTATATCATATACAGGGGTCAGGAGTATATCATATACAGGGGTCAGGAGTATATCGTATACAGAGGTCAGGAGTAAATCATATACAGGGGTCAGGAGTATAACATATACAGTGATCAGGAGTATATCATATACAGAGGTCAGGAGAATATATCATATACAGGGGTCAGGAGTATATCATATACAGTGGTCAGGAGTATATCATATACAGTGGTCAGGAGTATATCATATACAGAGGTCAGGAGTATGTCATATACAGAGGTCAGGGTCTTCTACTGACAATAATTAGAGAGAAAAGTCTCTTCTGTACGGTTCTCTCCTTGACATATCGTAGAATGAAGCCGTATTGTTCTTTCAGTGTCATCATCCCGTGTTCTGTCCATTTCCACACCGACACCAACATCTCCTCCACCATCCCGCTGTATTTGTTGTCTCACCATGTTTCCAATGATGGAGATCCAGAGACTGACCGGAGTCTTCTTCTCCATGTCACCAGACCACCTCTTCCTCTACTATTGGGGTGCTGGGCCTTTCTATGACTACTCAGGACCCCCAACCTCTTCTATATGTAGCAATACCCCCGAAGGAGCTGCTGGTTTAGATTTGGGCCTGCCGTTACCTTACTGTTCACCACACTCGTCCCAGGGGTCCCTCTTGAAGAGTTATTCACAAATGTCCGCACCAACACTTAATTTCTTTTTCTTCAAGGGTTTTATTAAACCAGGTTCATCAGAGGGGTGGAGCGATAGAGGAGATTCAGGTACCTTGCTTGTGGATCACGGGTACAGTCTTAGATCCAGAGGACAAATCGGTTCCACACTGGATTCAGCAACTACCGGATAGGCCTCTCTCGCTGACCTAGCAGCCGGTGCGAAGCTCGTTCAAAGTCTCTGCCACAGACTTGATGAGTGTCGTCGAGTCATCACACAAGATCATGTAACCACACACTCTGCAAAGCTCCAAAGACAGCACACAGTCCATGGTGCCAGGATCTTTCAGCCAGGCCGGCAGCACAGTGAGGTAAATTGGCCAGGATGCGTCCTACAATTGAGCCCCCAATTGTTCGGCTTCTTCCCGCAGGCAAGACAGCACAGGACCACCCCTGGACCAGTAGGCCCCAAAAACTCCTGGGCCTACTCTCAGTTGTGGAGCCTCGGGCGAGCAGGCCCCAAGACTGGACCTTGACTCCTGGTGACAGCGACACCCACAGTCAAGTGGAAGATGTGCAACACATCAGAACTCGAACAGAAACCCACAATTTGCCATAATATTCTGAGCCAACTACAGCTCAGATAACTAAATTTACTAAATAGCGCCTACTCAACAGGAGCAGGGCGCTACATATAAGATTGTGAAGATTTTCATCCTATTTACTAAGAAGCTGAAGAAGATGTCCATGATGTAGATGAGGGCTACTTATAGTATGAGCAGCATCACCCTTCACTCTGTCACCAAGACCTCGTCTGGCAATGCCCAGAATGTTACCAATTAGTCTCTGACCAATCTCACGGTTTGGATGGAATTTCTCCTTATATCAGTGGTCAGTGTAGTGTGGTCCCTTACATTGGTGACCAATGGGAGAAGGACCCTCCGATATGTCATCAGTGGGAAGACTGCCCTCCTTACAGATCATTGATGTCAGTTGTTACAGAGAGACAGAAATTGTCCATTGCTCAAGGAACCCCTAGAACCCTTTGGAGGAACCCTGGCTGAGAAAGGCTGGACTAGGCAGTAATATATTTCCCTCCCCCTTGGTGGGAGTGGAGATGACCCATCTATAAGGATATACAATACATACACACACAGCACAAGGCCGTGTTCAGACTATGGTGTGCTTTTATGAAAGTGAGATCAGCGGCGATCCCGATTCTCACCGCTGATCTCAGGTCATACCAGGGGAGGGGGGGGGGGCAGGGTGGAAATCTCCCCCCGGGCTGGTGACACTATGCACAGCCACCGGCCGCCACTACCAAATGCTGTTTTTGAAGAGCAGGAATATGCCTGCTGGAGCTCTGTTAACACAGGTCACTGCCCCCGCTCACCTCCCACTGGGCAGCCGTGCCTGTGTCAGCTCCGAGGTAGATGGCTGCAGAGCTATGTCTCGTCTCACACATAGCTCAGCCTCAGCGCACACCAGCGCTGACATCCCCTTCTCTCTCTGCAAAGACACGAGGAGAGATAGAGCTCATATGCCCCTCCTTCTTCTGAGTCTGCCCTGCCCACACTCCCCGGGCATGTGTGGGCACTGGACAGGAAGTTTGAACCCAAAAAAGCATCAAACCTCCATCCTGGTAAGCTCACCCTCTCTAGTCTCTCCTGGCTACCAGTGTATAAAAAAGGGTGCTCTGACTCTGATGTAAGGGGGGCCTCTGTGCGGACTCTGATGCAAGATGAAGGGAAGGACCTCCAAGGTGATATTCTCTGAAATATTGCCTGTGCCATGCGCAACACAGGAAAGGCAGGGGGAGATTAGAGAGCTGAATGCATGGCTAAAGACCTGGTGTAGGAAGGAGGGATTTGGGTTTCTAGAGCACTGGGCTGACTTTTCATTGGGGTGCAACCTATATGCTAAAGAAGGTTTGCACTTGAATGGAAGGGGGTCTGCTGTGCTGGGGGAGAGGTTTATGGGAATACTGGAGGAGTATTTAAACTAGGATTGAGGGGGGAGGGTGAACTAGAATTACATCGGGCACACAGGTCAGCTAGGGGTCAGACATTAATGGAGAGTGGAATGGGGATAGATGGGGGGAGGATTATGGCAGGTGACAAGAAAGTTCCCATGTTGCAAACAGCCATTGGAAATAATAGTGCCATTTTTACTACTATAAATTATATGAAAAACACCAGAGAAAAATGTAACAATACATTTAAGTGTTTGTTCACCAATGCCAGAAGTCTGCCAAGCAAAACAGGTGAGTTGGAAGCTCTGGTGCATGAGGAGAGCTATGATATAATCGGTATTGCTGAAACTTGGCTTCAATCCTCACATGACTGGGCTATTAATATTCCTGGCTATGCTCTCTTTCGGAAAGACAGGGTAAAAAGGAAAGGAGGAGGGGTCTGTCTCTATGTGAGAAGTGACCTCAAAGCAAGCGTGAAAGAGAACCTGGTTGATGGAGAGTGTGATGAGGCTGAAGCATTATGGGTGGAACTGCATACAGATGTGCGTAGTTCAAAATTAATCATTGGAGTTTGTTATAGACCACCCAATGTTAATGAGGAGGTGGAGACTCAGCTCCTTGCACAGATGGAAAGGGCTGCAAGGGCTGGGATGGTGATAATAATGGGGGATTTTAACTACCCAGAAATTGACTGGATTAATGGCACTTCTGGGACAGTTAAAGGACAAAAATTTAAAAACCTATTGCAGGACAATTTTATGGTGCAGTTTATTGAGGCCCCAACTAGGAATGATGCTCTGTTGGACCTGATAATCTCAAACCATGCAGAGCTTATTACTAATGTTCAGATAAAAGAAACACCTGGGTAGCAGTGATCATAACATGATTTCATTTAATGTTAACTATAAGCAAGAAATACATACAGGAAAGATAAAAATACTTAATTTCAAGAGAGCAAATTTTCCAAGGATGAGGGCTGCTCTCCGGGACTTACAGTCCCTGTCTAGTTTGTACCGCCTGTATACTGCTGTTCAAAGTATATAGGGCCAAAGGGGCTGGTAATGACCAAGGGGGAGGGGGCGGGGAAACCCATGCTATTTTTCTCAATGATTTTCATCCATATTGCAGGGACCAAACATTACATTAAAGCCGCAAGCAGTTTTAAATGACTTTTTTCTTATAGTAATCTCATTTTGTGCAGGGACAGTTCTAAACATGTGCCACCTCACAGGCATATTATAGACACCCAGCAGGTACGATATTTAAAAGGATGTTTTCAATTTTTTTTTCACTTTAAGCATCATTAAAAATCACTGCTTCAGAAAAAACAACCGTTTTTAAAACTTTTTCCATTGATACATGTTCCCTAGGGCAAGACCCGGGTTCTCAAACCCGTTTTTCCGACAATAACTTGCATATTAGCCTTTAAAATTAGCATTTTTGAATTTGAACGTTCGAGTCCCATAGACTTCAATGGGGTTCTAAAAGTTTGCGCGAACGTTCGGTCCGTTCGAAGGTTCTGGTGCGAACTGAACGGGGGGGGTGTTCGGCTCATCCCTAATCACAGATTTTCATCATTACACCGACACACACTGTATTTTTCTTCATTCAATAAACTTTTTATTATAATGTTACTTATAACAAGATTGCAGTCATAAAATCAGGGAATAGTAAAGGAAGAAATCCGATTGGTCAGGAAAATGACATGTCTGGAATGTGGAGGCGGAGTCATTATTAATTTGTGTACAATACAATACACAACGTGTTACATTATTATAACAAAGTATTGTAGAAAAGATCACACCATAGAAAATGGGGGAAAGGAGAAAATAAACCCGGATATGAAGGTGACATTTGTGTACGAGGAACACCTTAACAATCACCACCATTTTATTCTCCAGGGCCTCTGCTTTCAGAAAATATATGTTTGGGGGTTTTATCTAATCTTCAGGCCCAAAATCTGCATTTTACCATGTGTGCAAAAAGAATGGAAAACCAGCTCTGGCAGTGAAAGGGTTAATGTGAGCTAGATGGGATCACTCTGCTGTGGTCACACTCTAATCATTAGAGCTCCCCCTAGCTGCAGCCTGGTAATAACATTGCTAGGAGGTCTATTCATTTATCTGCTCCATACTTCCCATCTTTATATAAACGTCTCCTGACATTTAGGGGTCTAGTCATAAATAATTGTACAGCAATTTTCCGGGTGAAAATACATGTACATTCCTTCTGTGTGAATGAGGGGAAAATGGAGTTTAATTGGCTATTTGCTGGTCGAATAATTTCCATTGATTTAAAATAGAAAATACTACATTTGCCACTAGCTAGAGATAATTGCTATTATACTTAGCGCCATCTAAAGTCCAAACATAGTATTTCTCATTTTATATCAATGATTAGTCTAATAGTGTTGTCTTATTGAAGTTCTATCCTTCAGTGTGTACTGTACTGATAAGTGTATGAGTATGATCTCAGGTATTAGTATGAAGACATGTCTGATGAAGGGAAATAAGACGTCTGTTTTTCACAGAATTTATTGGACTAATGTGACAATCATTCATCCAGCTGTTACAATTTCTGGCTGTGATCTAACACAGTGATTTCCTATGATCATCAGCTCCATCTAGTGGCCATAATCAGGTATTTTCCTGAAATACCTCAATTAGTGCAATACTGCATTATGGTCACTAGATGGAGTCAAGGAAATCAGAGTATGAAATAAAATACGGCCAATATTCATCACAGCTGGGTGAATGCCGGTCATAAACGTTCAAATATTTTTTTTTTATAAACAGACCTCTAAGTGTTTGTGAAATCTTCCACCACAAAATGTAATCAGCCAATGAGAGGTAATGACTCCATTTTTATTTTTCTCCTGCTATCAATGGCCAACACGGTACAACACTTCATCCATGTCTTTGGTGATCTCTGATCTCCTTATGAAATGTTTCTTACATGATGAAGATCAGCCATGGAGTATATCTGAGGTGTATATCAGGGTGTGCTTCTTCCCCACATGAGACCTGTGATGTCCAGCAACATTCATATACAAGACATTTCCCGCACTCACTAATACACCTCGAGGGTTGTGTGGGATCCCTGATGTACAGGAAGACAGGACTTCAGTGAGGAACAATTCCCTCACTCAGGACAGGAATACGGCTTCTTCCCCGTGTGAGATCTCTGATGTCTGGAAAGACTGGACTTCACTGAAAAACATTTTCCACACTCAGGACAGGAATACGGCTTCTCCCCCATGTGAGATCTCTGATGTGTGTTAAGATTGCACTTCACTGAAAAACATTTTCCGCACTCAGGACAGGAATACGGCTTCTCCCCTGTGTGAGATCGTTGATGTGTTGAAAGACTGGACTTCACTGAAAAACATTTCCCACACTCAGGACAAGAATACGGCTTTTCCCCCATATGAGATCTCTGATGTATAGAAAGACTGGACTTCTGTGAAAAACATTTCCCACACTCAGGACAGAAATACGGCTTCTCTCCCGTGTGAGATCTCTGATGTATGTCAAGATTGATCTTCAGTGAAAAACATTTCCCGCACTCAGGACAGGAATACGGCTTCTCCCCCGTGTGAGATCTTTTATGCACAATAAGACTGGATTTAAAACAGAAACACTTCCCGCACTCAGTACAGGAAAGGCTCTTCTCTGTTGGAAGGACGGCACCGTCCCGCACAGTCTGAGGTTCCTCAGGATAAGAGGAATACGATGGTCCGGCACCGTCCCGCACAGTCTGAGGTTCCTCAGGATAAGAGGAATACGATGGTCCGGCACCGTCCCGCACAGTCTGAGGTTCCTCAGGATAAGAGGAATACGATGGTCCGGCACCGTCCTGCACAGTCTGAGGATCCTCAGGATAAGAGGAATACGATGGTCCGGCACCGTCCCGCACAGTCTGAGGTTCCTCAGGATAAGAGGAATACGATGGTCCGGCACCGTCCCGCACAGTCTGAGGTTCCTCAGGATAAGAGGAATACGATGGTCCGGCACCGTCCCGCACAGTCTGAGGTTCCTCAGGATAAGAGGAATACGATGGTCCGGAACCGTCCCGCACAGTCTGAGGTTCCTCAGGATAAGAGGAATACGATGGTCCATCTACACTGTGTGGTGCCAGATGGACATTTGAGGTAGTCGGGTTTTCTCCTGGACTATACTGTGTGATGTCCTCATCTTCTACTTTACAGTCTGGAGACAAAGTGAGACAATTCTCTGAGGTTTTCCTCATCTCCCGTCCATCTACTAAAATAGAAATACAAAGATTATTACTAGGCATGAGCTGATTGGTTCCCCTAAACCAGGACTCCGCCCACATCAGACAACTTTGTCTCTGAGGATCTTACAATTCCCCCCTCGAGGTAACTAGTAAATGGGTCCTCTGATCCTCTACCAGATCATTTCTTTATTCCTGGACCTTAGTCAGAGAGTGAGGAAACAACAAGAACTGTATTTTATAGGAGTTAAGGTGATTTTTTTTCTTTTTCCATATGAAAATAGGTTTATTTTGAATAAAACCAGTAAAAAGGTACTCACATTGTCTCTGTACATATACACTTGGGAGGTGTGGACTATGAAGGAAGTTACATCATTTGTCTAACACCATCATCTAACACAAAACTAATATTTTTCCCTATACCTATGGTGACTCCTTTTGCCCTCTTATTTGGGGAATCCCCATAGTACCAGGTTGGGATGGCCCGTGAGTGCAATCTTGTGTTTCCTGAGGAGTGACAGTGATGAGGGGATTATAGGACGAGTGTCCCCACCCCCTCTATCACTCATTGCTATCTTCCCAACACAAGAAGTCCTGCACTTCCTTATTTAGTCCATGATTTAGTCATGAATAACAGCGGGGCTGAGCCCCACCAGAGGTCAGAGAGTGAGGATGGGGGGAGAACAATCAAGATGAAGACTGGACTGATCCTGAAGACCTCCATCATTGGGTTATTGACTCCTCCCCCTCATTATCACTTTCTGTTTAAGGTTTCTAAGTCTGATGATGTTATCACATTATTATCACCATGTAAAAGTCTGTGCTCCAATCAAATCATCAGATATAAAATGAGTGTAACATAAGAGAATACATATTATGGCCCAGATTCACGTACATCGGCGCATCTTTATGCCGCCGTAGCGTATCTTATATACGCTACGCCGGCACAACGCAGAGAGGCAAGCACTGAATTCACAAAGCACTTGCGCCCTACGTTGCGCCAGCGTAACGTAATTTGGTCGGCGTAAGCTGGCCTAAGTCAAAGTAGGATGGGCGTGGTCCATTTAAATGAAGTGTGACCCCATGCAAATGTGCCAGACAAGTACTTAAAACGAACGGCGCATGCGCCGTAACTTAGACGCATCCCAGTGCGCATGCTCACAACCACGTCGGAACAAATGCCTAAGATACGTTGAATCACTGCCTACGAGGTGAACGTAACCTACGCCCAGCCCTATTCACGTAGTACTACGTAAACTACGTAAAATACGACGGCTGTTCCCTGGTCCATACCTTTCCATGGGTTGCGCCTCCTATATGGGGAATAACTTTACGCTAGACGTAAGCCTTACGCAAACCGCGTATCTTTTCCGCCAGGCGCATTTACGTTCGTGAATCTGCGTATCTCCCTCATTTGCATATTTGCAATGGGGCGTCCAGTGTAACTGTGCGCCCAAGATACGCCGGCGTAGGCAAGTTACGTCGGTCGGAAGAAGCCTATTTTTAGGCGTATCTAGCTTTCAGAGTCCCGGCGCATAGATACGACGGCGCATATGTGCACTTACGCGGCGTATCTCGAGATACGTCGGTGTAAGTGCTTTGTGAATCCGGGCCTATGTGTATATATAGCAGTGGGTAGAGGGGAGAGAGGAGAAGTCAGGACTATGTAATGTACATCATATTGTATAAGATACAACAGATAGGACTATATAGTATCAGAATAATGTACAACATAGAGGGGCAGATCCACATACATACGCTGCGCCCGGCGCATATGTAAGATATGCTACGCCACTGTAACTTACTTGGCTTTGGTTTGAATCCTCTACGAATTTGCGCCGTAAGTTACGGCGGCGTAGTGTATCTCTTGCGGCGTAAGGGCGCGGAATTCAAATTGGGTGGGTAGGGGGCGTGTTTCATTTAAATGAAGCGCGTCCCCGCGCTGAACGAATTGCGCATGCGCTGTCCGTAAAAACTCCCAGTGTGCATTGCTCCAAATGACGTCGCAAGGACGTCATTATTTTCAACGTGAACGTAAATGGCGGCCAGCCCCATTCACGGACGACTTACGCAAACGACGTAAAATTTTCAAAATTAGACGCGGGAACGACGGCCATACTAAACATTGAGTACGCCACCATATAGCAGCTTTAACTATACGCCGGAAAAAGACGAGCGGAAACGACATAAATAAATGCGACGGCCGGTCGTACGTTCGTGGATCGTCGGAAATAGCTAATTTGCATACTCGACGCGGGTTACGACAGGAACGGCACCTAGCAGATGCCGAAAAAAATTGCATCTAAGACCCGACGGCGTACGAAGACATACGCCTGTCGGATCTAACACAGATGCCGTCGTATCTTGTTTTGTGGATACCACAACAAAGATACGACGCGCAAAATTTGAAATTACGTGGCGTATCAAGAGATACGCCGTGTAATTTCTTTGAGGATCTGCCCCAGAGTATATAGTGCAGGGGTCAGGAGTATGTAATGTACACCATAGAGCAGCCCTCAAAATTTCCACTCGCCTGCTAGCATTTGGCGAGTGGATTTAAGCTGGGGGCGAGTGATAACAGTTCTGCATGACCAACAGTCCAATCTGTCCCTACACTTAGAGCCACGCTGCGATTGGCGGCCGAAGAGGAAAGGTGTGTGCCCAGGAAAAGTAGTCGGGTGAGCCGCACACATGCAGAGCAGTACACAGGTGCTCTCCTTACAATTCTCGTTAAGCCATGGGACCTGATAGTATGACCTCTCTGAGCCTGGCTTCCCAACCTGACCAATGTAGCTAGAGAGCAGAGAGCAGGAAGGAACAAGTGAGCTGGAGGACTGCGATTATCACCACTCTAGGTGTCCCAGGTAGGCAGTGCAGCACAGCGCTCACCAAGAGTTGCCCTGACAAGAGAGCGGCAGTATGCTGTGCGGTGTCAGTGTGCGCTGTGTTGTGGTGTCAATGGCTATGCAGGTGTGTGAGACTCGGTGCTGGATTGTACTCCCTCCCGCTGTGCTGAAGCTCCTCTCCTCACTGCCCGACAATGAAAGGGGGAAGTGGGGACATGCAAGTGTGGAGCCGCACACAGGGGCTCCTGATTATGAGAGTGGGTAGAATAGGAGAGGGAGAGAGAGAGAGGAGGATGGATGGGGGTTGCAGAGGAGACAGCAAGAGAATGGGGGAAAAAGTAAAAAAGTCCATGTCCCTCTGGTTTGCCCCAGTGCCCTGTCCCTCTTGTTTGCCCCATTGCCCTGTCCCTCTGGTCTGCCTCAGTGCCCTGTCCCATTTTGTTAAAGTTGTTGTTGGTAATATTTAATTGTGTAACTTGATTCGGCATAAAACATTTAACAGTGTCATTCCAAGAGATAATCTACAAGGGCGTTTTTAGGGGCGGAATTAGGGGCGGGGCAGTGTATGGGTTAGGTGAGGCAACTGGAGGCGAGTAACACTTGAGTAGTGGCTAGAAGCTCAGGGCTTGAAATTTTGAGCCCTGCCATAGAGTATATAGTGCAGGGGTCAGGAGTATGTAATGTACAATATAAATTATACAGTGTAAGGGTCAGGACTCATAATATTGGTATTCAGTAATCAGTGGAAGATGAAATGTTTACATGAGACAAGTTGCAGAGATCCCACACCGCTGCCTCCCATCTCCTGAGACTGCACTCAGTGACTTGGGTCTGAGACTATACAGACATATCCCTCCACCCGACACAGACAGCAAACAACAGAACAAGTAATCCTGGGAGGAGAATTGTCTGTCAGACATTTTTCTATACTCGGTATGGGGCAGAAGACCCAAAACACATTCCCCAGGTGCCGAGATCTAGTAACATCTATGGTGAAAATTAAAATTTTGCTGCCAGCTGATCCCCAGAATCTCCATAAATCCAGTCTAGAGACATAAATTGTGTCTGCAGCACAGAGAAGGAAGATTATCCGAGAGAAATACAGGAATACAGGACGGGGAACACAGCTCAGGAAAGTGACCAGGGGATTACAGGCTGATATCACCCAGTCTCCGCCCTACTCTGGACCAATCAGTGAGCAGTATGGGTGGAGGAATGGATTTAGTGTTAATGACCCACCTGTGCTGATCTCTGTAGGAGTGTCCTCCTCTATAAATGTCCCCGTTATTCCATCCTCCTCCATAGACTGCTGATCATCCCTCACATACGTCTCTTCTTCTTCTGATTTCACCTCAAATTCTATATCGATTGGATCTCCACTCTAAACCAAGAGAATGAGAGAGAATATCATCTGTAAGATATAAACTTACATACAAAATCCACACATCTCCACCAGTCCATGTTCTAGATGCTCCGCCCAACCGACCTTGTAACAGTGGGGGATGGTGTGACCTTCCTGTGTGGAATCCCGGGAATACAGAGGACAGGGACATCTCTCTGGTGGGTTCTTGGTATTAGGTGGCTTCATCATATCCTTGTGTCCTTCTGAAAACTCCTCCATCACTCCATACTCCTCATCCTCCTCTTTATACTCTTCTTTAACATCAATATTATCATCCCCGAGGTTTCCACTCTGAATATAGAATAAAAATGACATCAATGGTAACAATGCAGATAATGTACAGATCCTAATGATACTCTCAGTGATTGTTCCTCATCTACCTGATGATGGTGGGGGATGGTGTGACCTTCCTGTGTGGAATCCCGGGAATACAGAGGACGGGGACATCTCTCTGGTGGGTTCCCATTACTGGATCCATCTGTAGGAAACACACACACTGACTGAATACATTGTTTCTATGTGTTTATCAGATGATGGGGGATCTAGGTGGAGCCTCCGTACTGCTCTCTCCTTTACAATAAAGTCTCCTCTTACCCGGTGATGTGAGGGGCGGCTGATTCTCCATCATGACGTCCTTGTAGAGATCCTTGTGTCCTTCTAAATACTCCCACTCCTCCATGGAGAAATAGACAGTGACATCCTGACACCTTATAGGAACCTGACACACACAATGATACAGTCACCATCCAGACACACCCCTTGTCTGTTACTGGATAATGTCCCAGAATCCTCCTCACCTCTCCTGTCAGCAGCTCCATCATCTTCTTGGTGACTTCTAGAATCTTCTCCATGTTGTGTCTCTCGGGTTTTAGGGAGTCACATGGAGGCACTGTGATGGTCATGTGATCACCTGACTTCACAAGAGGAAATCTCTGTATAGGAGAACCAATAGGAATATCATGTTAGAATCCCAGAATCCTCCTCACCTCTCCGGTCAGGTCTGTGTATTATTAATAGAGATAAGAGTGATGTCATGTGACCTCCCAGAATCCTCCTCACCTCTCCGGTCAGGTCTGTGTTTTATTAATAGAGATAAGAGTGATGTCATGTGACCTCCCAGAATCCTCCTCACCTCTCCGGTCAGGTCTGTATTATTAATAGAGATAAGAGTGATGTCATGTGACCTCCCAGAATCCCCCTCACCGGTCAGGTCTGTGTATTATTAATAGAGATAAGAGTGATGTCATGTGACCTCCCAGAATCCTCCCCACCTCTCCGGTCAGGTCTGTGTATTATTAATAGAGATAAGAGTGATGTCATGTGACCTCCCAGAATCCTCCCCACCTCTCCGGTCAGGTCTGTGTATTATTATTAGAGATAAGAGTGATGTCATGTGACCTCCCAGAATCCTCCTCACCTCTCCGGTCAGCAGGTAGATGATCTGCAGGGTGAAGTTTACTATCTTCTCAGTCATGTGACTCCGGTCCTCCTCCATCCTCATTGGTGCCGTCATCTATGAAGATTCCCCTGTAGACAGATAACATTAATAACAGAGAATTATCTATATTGGCTGTACAATAGGATGAAGATATCAGGAGGTATTATGAAGGTCAGTATGTACTTAAACACTATGGCCCGGATTCACAGACAGCAGGCGCACATTACGCCGTCGTAGTGTATCCCCTGTACGCTACGCCAACGCAGCGCAGGGAGGCAAGCATGGAATTCATAAAGACAGTGCTCCCTAGGTTGCACCAGCGTGGCGTGGGTTTCAAAGACGCAGGCCGGCGTAAGTGGAAGTGGGCGTGAGCCATGCAAATGAAGCGTGACCCCATGCAAATGATGGGCCGAGCGCCAGACAAGTACATAAAACGAACTGCGCATGCGCCGTGGCGTGGACACATCCCCGTGCGCATGCTCACAACCACGTCAGAACAAGTGCCTATGCTACGCTGGATTACTGTGTACGCCGTTAATGCAACCTACGCCCAGCCAGACCCACGTCCAACGTAAAATACGCCGGCTTGTGTTCCCTGGTGCAGACCTTTGCATGTCTGGTGCTGGGTTACACCTCCTTTATGGGGAATAACTTTACGCAGGACGTACAACTTACGCGCACCGCGCGTAGCCTGCGTCGGGCGCACGTACGTTCGTGAATCGCCGTATTTCCCTCATTTGCATGGCTAATCAATGGGAGCGGCACCATGCACCCAGCCTAAATGTACGCCCACCTTACGCCTGCATAAGCAAGTTACGTCGGCCGGGTGTAGCCTGGTTTTAGGCGCATCTCTGTTTGTGGGTCAGGCGCACAGATACGATGGAGCACATTTATACTTACGTCGGCGTATCTTGTTATACGTCGGCGTAAGTGCTTAGTGAATCCGGGCCTATGATCCCTAGTGAGAAAATATTGATCTGACAGTTTAGTGTTCACTATGATTCTTGCAAATTGGGAGCCTTGCTAAATTTGACCTCCTGGATCACAAATTCCATTCAATATGTTTGGTGTGAGATGAGGAGGAGATCCAGGAATCAGGATAAAGGTCAGGACAAGCAACAGACGAGCGTATCCAAGAGATGAAGCCGGGGTCACTACACAGAAAATCAATCCAAGGAAACAACAGGCAGGACGAGGAATAGCAAGAAGGAGCTCAGAGACAAATGAGAATATTGCTCAGCCAATGGGAGATTATCTCAGCAGGACTTACATAATGAATGAGATGAGGGGGAGGGGAGGAAGTCACTTCAGGTGACCATGGATACATGGAAATTCAGCTGGTTCAGCAGGGATCGGTCACATTTACATCCATGTGTGGTCACTGCCGGATAAAAGTCACTCGATCAGTGGCTGCAGCCAATAGCTTCATCACTGATCTGTGTATTCTGAGAGCGGAGGAGCGCCCCCCATTGTCAGAATACAAATAGTGCAGCGTGGAGGATTCCCCCATCCCCCTCCAATGTGTGGATGGGGGAATCGGTTCAATTTTTTAACTCTTCCCGCTGGCTGAATGATAAAACTGAACCATGTATGGCCAGCTTTGGAAGAAAGATATATTAATCATCAACTGATCCCATGAAGGGGTTAATCTACATTTCCACACTATATATGTGTGTATCATCATCTGCTGGAGATAAAAGACATCACAGTGACTATGGAGGAAGAGGACGGACATGACGGGGTGTAATGAACTAAGAGTGCAGTGAGAGCACACAGTGGCGAATCACCAGGAACCTGATGTGTGGGTGTTTGTTGGGGTACAGGCAGGAGGAGAATTTGTTCACAGGACAAACAATAGACACAGCAATGAAGAGTGATCCTCAGGGTGGCAATATGGGACAGCAAAGGGGGAGTAGTCCACAGGGCAAACAGAAGGCACAGCAATGAAGAGTGCTCCTCAGGACAGAAATGTGAGACAGTAAAGGGGTGATAGTCCACAGGGCAGAGCAGTGTTTGGTACGTGGGCGAATCAAAGTCCTTGGCACATGGACAGAGCAGTGTTAGCACATCAGGGCAGTAGGACACAGTAAAAATAAACATTCCTCCATGGAGTAATGTAACATCACACAGATAGTCCACATAGGATGGCCCAGCAAAAATTGGGATCCTGTACTCAGGGACAGAGATTCAGGCAAGCCGGTGTAAGCCCAGAACAGGACAGAGATCCAGGCAGACAGGACTAAGCCCAGAACAGGACAGAGATCCAGGCAGACAGGACTAAGCCCAGAACAGGACAGGGATCCAGGCAGACAGGACTAAGCCCAGAACAGGACAGAGATCCAGGCAGACAGGACTAAGCCCAGAACAGGACAGGGATCCAGGCAGACAGGACTAAGCCCAGAACAGGACAGGGATCCAGGCAGACAGGACTAAGCCCAGAACAGGACAGGGATCCAGGCAGACAGGACTAAGCCCAGAACAGGACAGGGATCCAGGCAGACAGGACTAAGCCCAGAACAGGACAGGGATCCAGGCAGACAGGACTAAGCCCAGAACAGGACAGGGATCCAGGCAGACAGGACTAAGCCCAGAACAGGACAGGGATCCAGGCAGACAGGACTAAGCCCAGAACAGGACAGGGATCCAGGCAGACAGGACTAAGCCCAGAACAGGACAGGGATCCAGGCAGACAGGACTAAGCCCAGAACAGGACAGGGATCCAGGCAGACAGGACTAAGCCCAGAACAGGACAGGGATCCAGGCAGACAGGACTAAGCCCAGAACAGGACAGGGATCCAGGCAGACAGGACTAAGCCCAGAACAGGACAGAGATCCGGGCAGGCAGGGCTAAGCCCAGAACAGGGCAGAGATCCAGCCAGACAGGTGTAAGCCCAGAACAGGACAGAGATCCGGGCAGGCAGGGCTAAGCCCAGAACAGGACAGGGATCCAGGCAGACAGGACTAAGCCCAGAACAGGACAGAGATCCAGGCAGACAGGACTAAGCCCAGAACAGGACAGGGATCCAGGCAGACAGGACTAAGCCCAGAACAGGACAGGGATCCAGGCAGACAGGACTAAGCCCAGAACAGGACAGGGATCCAGGCAGACAGGACTAAGCCCAGAACAGGACAGGGATCCAGGCAGACAGGACTAAGCCCAGAACAGGACAGGGATCCAGGCAGACAGGACTAAGCCCAGAACAGGACAGGGATCCAGGCAGACAGGACTAAGCCCAGAACAGGACAGGGATCCAGGCAGACAGGACTAAGCCCAGAACAGGACAGGGATCCAGGCAGACAGGACTAAGCCCAGAACAGGACAGGGATCCAGGCAGACAGGACTAAGCCCAGAACAGGACAGAGATCCGGGCAGGCAGGGCTAAGCCCAGAACAGGACACAGATCCAGGCCGTCCCGCACACAGTCCATACTGATCTATCAGACTCAGCAGTTCTAAGCACCTTCCAGCTTCCTTCTAGTGAGGTCTGTGACCATCAGCCCCTCTCTGTGTCCATCATGGAAGACGACTCTCACCAGACTGACCCCCTTCTTTATTATCTGTGTTCTGAATTCAGTCAGAGACCTCACCTCAGATTCAGGGGGTGCCGAGGTGTCTGGTTCTATCCTACCACAATATACAATCATTTACGTTCTTCTTACTGAGGGAGCCTCATGTCCTCTCCATGTGGGGACCCCGGAACTCACACACCACATTATACAGATAAACTGACTGTGTTATACATTGCTTCCGGATTAGAGATTGTCAATTTCATAAAACATAATCATATCCAATATTTTTGGCCTTCGTTACAGTAACTATGGAGGAAGAGGACGGACATGACGGGGTTACTGGGTGTAAATAGAAAAGAAGATCTTATTACCTCCTCTGCTGCCTCTTCCAGCAATGTCTCCTCTCTACTTCCTCCCGACTCACCTCTCACCCGGAACTTCCTGTCTGTACCTGACATCACTTCCGGTCTTCCATAGAGACTTTCTTTCTGGGTAGAAGTGAGATCACCACCTTGTGGAGCTCAGAGGAACTGCAGTCATGAGAAACATCTCGTAGTGTGAACACGGCCTTGTGCTGTGTGTATGTACTGTATATCCTTATAGATGGGTCATCTCCACTTCCACCAAGGGGGATAGAAATATTTTACTGCTCTGGGGGGGTAGAGATTTTGGTGCCTTTGATTTTGCAGATTTATTATTATTATTATACATGATTTATATAGTGCCAACAGTTTACGCAGCGATTTGCAATCTATTGGGGGACAACACAATTACAGTACAGTTCAATACAGAAGGTACAGGAGAGCCTATGAGCTTACATTCTAAAGGGAGGGGGTGGTACAAAAGGTAATAGCTGCAGAGAATAATTTGATGGGGGTGGCTCTGGGACAGTTGTTAAGCGGGTGTGGGATTCCCTGAATAAATTAGTTTTCAGGGATCTGATTTAGTCATGTAGAACATCTGTTATATGGATACAAAGAACCCCAGCCGAGAGTAAAGGGTGGAAATGGCTCCTGATCCCCAGATTTGGGCAATTATGTCCCCAATATAAATAGAAAAAAACCTGCGCTATGTGTAACAACTCAAATACCTCCAGAAATAACTTCTACCGGACTGCTGCTGTAACAAAGGTAAGTCTTCCCTTTATCACCTAGAAGAGCATTATGTGTCACAGCGCTGTCCTATTGTGTGTGCCGCCCATCAATTATCACACATACACTAAAATATGTGGAGACATTCATATATAAAGTGCTAGGGGCCCCAATAATATTCCCTGCAAATCCACTGCTTCCACTTTGCACCTACTTCTTTAATCTTCTAATATTTGCTGCTATATTAAATAAACTTAAAATGTGTGAAAATTCATGTAATTGCAGCACTCACCCCCGAAGGAGCCGCTGGTTGAATTTGGGATCGGCCTACTGAGTTACCCTGGCGGTGTCTAGGGGTGTAATTGTGAGAACAGAAGTAGTGAGCGAAGGTCCAGACAGTGAATAAAGGTTTTTCCAATGCTTTATTTTCCAGGCCCAACACGGCCAACATCAACATAAATTGGGAAGGTCAAGGTTGATGAAGGAGAGAAAAAGAGAACCTTGCAGTATCAGGCCTGGATATTAAATGGAGTAGTCAGTACTGCTCTGTATAGTACCAATTTGTAACTGGTCGCCACTCTGCTTGGAGTGGGTGAAGTGCCCCTGGACAGACCCCTGCCACAAGCCTGGCAGCCGAGGTATCACTTTGGATTTCTGGGAGGAACAGGCCTGTGACGGTAGTAGAATGATATCCCCGTCAAGCCGTCCCTTCTTCCCATAAAAGAAAACCACAGAATCATCCACACATGAGCCAAGGCTTAATGCTGGAACAAGACAGACTTTAATGGTATAACACACAGCTTATATGTAATTTCCAAAACTGTTACAATGACAAATATCCGCCCCCTCACACTGGGGCTTCCATACAGATCATAGGCAGACATTTCGGAGCCGACCCTGAAAACACATTTTCTTTAGATAATGACATCAGTGAAGGTAATTACTAGTTGTACAGAATACATTATCTAGACAGCCTGGCCCCGCATGTAGAAGAGATAATTACCACAATGAAACAATCAGAATAATTAACATGAGCCCCTTCTAATCACAGTAAACAGTAACCACAGGGCTTCTTCACACAACACACTAGACCATTTACCCTTTGAAATAGGACTGGCTGAGGAAAGGCCATTACCATATCAACAGCCTGTTAGCCGAGGAGTGAGTCACACCTGAAATCCTCTAACACACACACAACATTACTAGCAGGGAGAATTACACTGAAACATCCTTCACAAGGCCTCTCTCACAGACCTGGCTCTAGGGCCTCTGCCACAGGACAATTTCAATAAAGGAATTAGGTGGATAAAGAGAGCTTTTCCTATATAGGTCCCCGGATGACAGCAAGCATACCTGTCAGTGGTCCGGTCACAGCCTGGGATTCTCTCAATAGGTCCAGGAACCCAGAATCAGGCCTAGCCGCGTACAGGACCCCAAAAAGCAAGCACGCCTTCAAGATTTCTAAGGGCATACATTTTTGATTTCACTCCTCACTACCTATCACTACCCATCACAGTTTTGAAGGCCATAAAATGCCAAGATGGCACACAACCCCCCCAAATGACCCCATTTTGGAAATAAGACACCCCAAGCTATTTGCTGAGAGGCATGTTGAGCCCATTGAATATTATATTTTTTTACCCCAAGTGATTGAATAATGACCAATAATGACCAATAATGACCAAAAAATTAAATAAAAATTACAAAAAGTTGTCACTAAATGATATATTTCTCACACATGCCATGGTTATATGTGGAATTGCACTCCAAAATACATTCTGTTGCTTCTCCTGAGTATGGGGATAACACATGTGTGAGACTTTTTGTGAGCCTAGCCACATACAGGACCCCGAAAAAACCAAGCACTGCCTTCAAGATTTTTGATTTCACTCCTCACTACCTATCACAGTTTTGAAGGCCATAAAATGCCAAGATGGCACACAACCCCCCCAAATAACTTAATCTTGAGCCCATTGAATATTTAATTTTTTTGTCCCAAGTGATTGAATAATGACCAAAAAAAAAATGTTTTTGCAAAAAGTTGTCACTAAATGATATATTGCTCACACATGCCATGGGCATATGTGGAATTACACCCCAAAATACTGCTTCTCCTGAGTATGGGGATACCACATGTGTGGGACTTTTTGGGAGCCTAGCCCCATACGGGACCCTAAAATCCAAGCACTGCCTTCAAGATTTCTAAGGGCATAAATTGTTGATTTCACTCCTCACTACCTATCACAGTTTCGAAGGCCATAAAATGCCAAAATAGCACAAAACCCCCCCAAATGACCCAATTTTGGAAAGTAGACACCCCAAGCTATTTGCTGAGTGGCATGTTGAGTATTTTACAGCTCTCATTTGTTTTTGATAATGAAGAAAGAAAAACATATTTTTTTTCTTTTTTACATTTTCAAAACTTTGTGACAAAAAGCGAGATCTGCAAAATACTCACCATACCTCTCAGCAAATAGCTTGGGGTCTCTACTTTCCAGGGGGGTTTTGTGCCATCTTGGCATTCCATGGCCTCCAAAACTGTGATAGGTAGTGAGGAGTGAAATCAACAATTTACACCCTTAGAAAGCCTGAAGACGGCGATTGGTTTTTGGGGTCCCGTACGCGGCTAGGCTCCCAAAAAGTCCCACACATGTGGTATCCCCGTACTCAGGAGAAGCAGCAGAATGTATTTTGGGGTGTAATTCCACATATGCCCATGGCATGTTTGAGCAATATATCATTTAGTGACAACTTTGCGCAACTTGTGTCAAAATATAAAATATTCCATGGACTCGAGATGCCTCTCAGCAAACAGCTTGGGGTGTCTACTTTACAAAATGGGGTAATTTGGGGGGATTTGAACTGTCCTGGCATTTTATGCACAACATTTAGAAGCCTATGTCGCACATCACCCACTCTTCTACCCACTTGAAGACAAAGCCCTTTCTGACACTTTGTTTACATGAAAACATTTTTTTTTTGCAAAAAAGTTAAGTTGAACCCCCAAACATTATATATTTTTTTAAAGCAAAGGCCCTACAGATTAAAATGGTGGGTGTTGCATTTTTTTTCCCACACATTATTTGCGTTTTTTTTGTCATCTTTTATTACTGGTATGAGATTTTTTATTTAATCCCATACACGATAGCAGTCTATGTGTGACACATCAGGGTTCATCAAAGTGTTCCATTGCCTAACGATCACCTGTGGGGTTAATTGGTGGAACACCCCATTCACCTTTTCTTCCCTCCTCTTTTTAAACACAGTTTTTGTCATTGTTCACTAGCTATGAGTAAGCATCACATGATGTGAAACATGTCAGCCACCTTTTTCTTGCTGTTCACCACGTTTTGACTGTATTGCTTTGGTTGTTTTTGGATTTTGTTTGTACAAATAAAGACATCGTTTTAAGGAGTGCGGCAGTCCAGGACCTTCTATCCACAGTATTTGCGCAGCAATTTTTCAAATGCATTTTTTGGGGAAAAAAATACACTTTTTTTTATTTTAAAGCACTAAAACACAATATATTGCGCAAATTATTGATGAAATAAAAAAGATGATCTTAGGCCGAGTACATGGATACCAAACATGACATACTTTAAAATTGCGCAGAAACGCGCAGTGGCAACAAACTACATACATTTTTAAAAGCATTTCAAAGCCTTTACAGGTTACCACATTAGATTTACAGAGGAGGTCTACTGCGAAAATGACTGCCCTCGATCTGCCCTTCGCGGTGATACCTCACATGCAAGGTGCAATTGCTGTTTACATATGACTTCAGACCGACGCTTGCGTTCGCCTTTGCGCAAGTGCAGGGGAGGACAGGGATGCTTTTTATATATATATATATATATATATATATATATATATATATATATATATATAGATATTTAGCTTTTTTTTATTTTATTTGTAAACTGTTCCTTCCATTTTATTTATTTTTTACCATTTTTATTGTTATCTCAGGGAATGTAAATATCCCTTATGATAGCAATAGTTAGTGACAGGTACTCTTTTTTTTAAAAATGCGGTCTATTAGACCCTAGATCTTTCCTCTGCCCTCAAAGCATCTGACCACACCAAGATCGGTGTGATAAAATGCTTTCCCAATGGCACTGTTTATATCGGGGGAGGGGGGTACATTCCCTCCCACTGAATGTAACATTAGTCTAGAGGCTAATTTAGCTTCTAGGATTGCTTTTAAATGAAAGCCAACCGCTGGCTGAAAAGAATGATACCAAAACCTGCAGGCATCATTCTGGTATAACCATTCAAAGTCCAGCAACATACCAGTACGTTGATGGTTCTTGTTGGACATGTATTGTAATCTTTTTTTTTCATGCAGCCTGTTGGCTGAACGAAAAAAAGATTGATCGGTGGGTATGCCCACCATTAGAATACCTCCCTTCATCCACCCACTTCTAATGATGGGCATACATGCACCATTAGTGATGTCGCAAACCTAAAATTTTCGGTTCGCGTACGGCGAACGTGAACTTGCGCAAATGTTCACGAACCGCCATAGACTTCAATGGGCAGGTGAATTTTAAAACCCACAGGGACTCTTTCTGGCCACAATAGTGATGGAAAAGTTGTTTCAAGGGGACTAACACCTGGACTGTGGCATGCCGGAGGGGGATCCATGGCAAAACTCCCATGGAAAATTACGTAGTTGTCGCAGAGTCCGTTTTTAATCCATAAAGGGCATAAATCACGTAACATTTATAAATTATTTGGAATAACGTGCTTTAAAACATCAGGTATGATGTTGTATCGATCAGGTAGTGTAAGGGTTAGGGTTACAGATAGGGTTAGGGTTACAGATAGGGTTAGGGTTACAGATAGGGTTAGGGTTACAGACAGGGTTAGGGTTACAGACAGGGTTAGGGTTACAGTTAGGGTACAATGTCTCTAACCCTATCTGTAACCCTAACCCTGTCTGTAACCCTAACCCTGTCTGTAACCCTAACCCTGTCTCTAACCCTAACCCTGTCTGTAACCCTAACCCTGTCTCTAACCCTAACCCTGTCTGTAAACCTAACCCTGTCTCTAACCCTGTCTGTAATAGGGTTAGGGTTCACAGTGACAGACCAAACTCCCCGTTTAAAGCACCACAAACACCTGCAAACAGTCCATTTGCACAACCGCAAACTCCCCATTTACACAAGGTTGGATACCAAGCTAGCCATGTCCCGTTCCTTGTCCTCACTGACGTCAATGAACGTTTTTGAGATTGCAGGCGATGGGGTTTTTCAAAGCCTATGGTCGTGCTGAGGTAGTTCAGTGACAGCTAAGTGACCCAGAAAACAATGATTCTGCAGTGTGGGCCCATTGTTGGCCTAGTAGGCTTTAATGATCACCTTAGATGATCACAAAGAAAATTCATGTTTTTTCTATGCAAAATTATCCAGCCGATCGCTTTTGGTCTGTTCACAATGAAGCAACGACCTTATCATCTGGGGTGTGCCAACATTGCCATTGCCAACACACTCATAGAGGTGGTCGCTTCATTGTGATACGCAAGCCTCTTCACCACAACAAGGTAACGATCACAAAGGGGAATTGACACATGTATGTGCCTTTGTTTTTTTTTGCAGCCACAGTGCCAGAAAAATTAGGCATGTACACATGCCTGAAAAAGTAGGTATTGTTGCAGCTGCTGCTGTAGCAGCGGCCAGAAAAATTTATGTTTTCCAGGCAGAAAGTGCACTAAAACATTGAGGCTTGAACCCTATTTGGTGGCGGATAAGTCACGCAAGTCACCCGGCATGCAGAGATAAAATACAGCAGCGTGTGGACCATTTGTAGCCCAAGGAAGCTCATCTCATCAGGCCTTTAGTCAAATGTATCGCCCACTGTCAGTCCCTTCGGGATCCATGCCTCATTCATCTTAATAAAGGTGAGGCAATCTAGACTTTTTTGACCTAGGCGACTTCTCTTCTCAGTGACAATACCTCCTGCTGCACTGAAGCTCCTTTCTGAAAGGACACTTGAAGCGGGGCAGGCCAGAAGTTCTATCGCAAATTGGGATAGCTCAGGCCACAGAACAAGCCTGCACACCCAGTAGTCAAGGGGTTCATCGCTCCTCAGAGTGTCGATATCTGCAGTTAAGGCGAGGTAGTCTGCTACCTGTCGGTGGAGTCGTTCTCTGAGGGTGGACCCCGAAGGGCTGTGGCGATGCGTAGGACTGAAAAAGCTCTGCATGTCCTCCATCAACAACATGTCTGTAAAGTGTCCTGTCCTTGCCGGCGTGGTCATGGTAGGAGGAGGATTACTTTTACCTCTTCCACTGTTAGACTCCCGTTGTGCTGTGACATCACCCTTGTATGCTGTGTAAAGAATACTTTTTAATTTATTTTGGAACTGCTGCATCCTTTCCGACTTCCGGTAATTTGGTAACATTTCAGGCACTTTCTGCTTATACCTAGTAGGCCACGTGGGTGGCCACGGGGTCTAGTAGCGTGGCCACCCAGTACAGGTCGTTCTCCTTCAGCCTTTTTATACAAGGGTCCCTCAACAGGCACGACAGCATGAAAGACCCCATTTGCACAAGGTTGGATGCCAAGCTACTCATGTCCCGTTCCTCGTCCTCACTGATCTCACTGAAGGTCTGTTCTTCCTCCCAGCCACGTACAACACCACGGGTACCAGATAGGTGACAACGAGCACCCTGGGATGCCTGCTGTGGTTGGTCTTCCTCCTCCTCAAAGCCACATTCCACCTCTGACTCCTCTTCCTCACACTCCTCTTCCAGCGTTTCTGCAGGTCCAGCAAGTGATGCTGATAAGGCTGTTTCTGGTGGTGATGGTGACCACAACTCTTCCTCTCGCTCATCTACGGCCTGATCAGCACTCTTCACAGGGCACGTTCCAGGAAGAAAACAAATGGGATGATGTCGCTGATGCTGCCTTCAGTGCGACTGACTAGGTTTGTCACCTCCTCAAAAGGACGCATGAGCCTACAGGCATTGCGCATGAGCGTCCAGTAACGTGGCAAAAAAAATTCCAGCTGCGCAGAGGCTGTCCTAGAACCCCGGTCATACAAATACTCGTTGACGGCTTTTTCTTGTTGGAGCAGGCGGTCGAACATTAGGAGTGTTGAATTCCAACGTGTCGGGCTGTCGCAAATCAAGCGCCTCACTGGCATGTTGTTTCGCTGCTGGATATCTGAAAAGTGCGCCATGGCCGTGTAGGAACGCCTGAAATTGCCACACACCTTCTTGGCCTGCTTGAGGACGTCCTGTAAGTCTGGGTACTTATGCACAAAGCGTTGTACAATCAGATTCATCACATGTGCCATGCACGGAACATGTGTCAACTCACCCAAGTTCAATGCCGCCAACAAATTGCTTCCGTTGTCACACACCACTTTGCCGATCTCCAGTTGGTGCGGAGTCAGCCACTGATCCACCTGTGCGTTGAGGGCGGACAGGAGTGCTGGTCCGGTGTGACTCTCTGCTTACCAGGCAAGTCAACCCCAAGACGGTGTGACACTGTCGTATCCGGGATGTGAAATAGCCCCTGGGGAGCTGGGGGGGTGCAGTTGATGTGGAGCAAGACACAGCAGCAGAAGAGGACTCAGCCGAGGAGGTTATCGAAGAGGATGGAGTAGGAGGAGTAGAGGAGGTGGCAGCAGACCTGCCTGCAAGTCGTGGCGGTGTCACCAACTCCTCTGCAGAGCCACGCATTACATGCTTGGCAGCCGTCAGCAGGTTTACCCAATGCGCAGTGTAGGTGATATACCTGCCCTGACCGTGCTTTGCAGACCAGGTATCAGTGGTCAGAAGGACCCTTGCCCTAAAACACTGTGTGCCAGGGATGCCATGACTTCCTTTTGCACAATAGAGTACAGGTTCGGGATTGCCTTTTGTGAAAAGAAATTTTGGCCGGGTACCTTCCACTGCGGTGTCCCAATAGCTACAAATTTTTTGAAGGCCTCAGACTCCACCAGCTTGTATGGTAAAAGCTGGCGGGCTAAGAGTTCCGACAAGCCAGCTGTCAGACGCGGGTCAAGGGGGTGACTCTGTGACATTGGCTTCTTATTCTCAAACATGTCCTTGACAGACACCTGACTGTGGGCAAATGAGCAGGAACTGCTCAAGGTGAGAGACGGAGTGGCGGATGGTTGAGAGGGGGCAAGGAGGACAGCAGTGGTTGACATGACTGAAGATGCTGGACCAGAAGGAGGATGGTGGCTTTGAGCTTGTGTGCTGCTTGTACTCGCCATCATGTGTTGATCCCATAGGCGTTTGTGATGTGCGATCATGTGCCTTTGCAAAGCAATTGTACCTAGGTGGGTGTTGGATTTCCCCCGACTCAGTTTCTTTTGGCACAGGTTGCAAATGAAAATAGAAGGCAGTGCAGCGCAAACCAAAAAAGATGAATGATATAAAAATAGATAATGAATAAAAAACTTTTAAATAAATATGTGAAAGTCCAAAGAAAAAATCATGCAACCAAATTCATAGAAAACTCCACCACGTGTGTTATAGTACACCAAAGATTCAAGACGTGATCCCTCCACCAGCGAAGATGGGTACTCTCACCTCAGCTTTTGACCCCTGTTTTACCAGAAGGTCAAATGGGCTTTTGGAATTCAATTGGAAAACCGGATAACACAATGATGTTTGATAATCTTCAAGATGACCAGGAAGCACAATAATACTCAGTGTAGCCGCCAAAAACATGAACCGGAACATGCAGAGAAATATAAAGTGACATCTAAGAGCTTCCGTTGGGTTCAAATGAATTTAATTCAGCATAAAACGTACAGGCTACTCAC
The DNA here is from genome assembly GCF_905171775.1 of Rana temporaria. Taxonomy (NCBI): domain Eukaryota; kingdom Metazoa; phylum Chordata; class Amphibia; order Anura; family Ranidae; genus Rana; species Rana temporaria. Next base: position 1,443,239 of record NW_024404460.1, on the reverse strand, counting down.
ATATTAGCTGATAAAATTAGGCATTGGAAACATGGCATCACAGCATCAACGAGTGTATGGGACCACAGCGAGCGATGTGATAAGAAGGCTCCTGACCCCCGGACGAGTTTTCCTCAGTTTGAGGAAGTTCTCAAACGCAACGCGTCCTGGTCATCTTGAAGATTATCAAACATCATTGTGTTATCCGGTTCTCCAATTGAATTCCAAAAGCACATGAGTGGTGGGTGGTGGGTGGCACTGGGCACAGTGTACGCTGTACCCCTGACACACGCTGGCAGCCAGGCAACTGACTACTATTATATTGCAGTAAAAAAAAAAAAATTAAATGTCATCTACTGTGCCACCAAGATAGATGAGTGGTGGGTGGCACTGGGCATAGTGTACGCTGTGATCCTGACACACACACGCTGCCTAGCTGGCAACTGCAATTAGATTACAGAGAAAAAAAAGCAGAATGATATACTAGCCCTAAAAAGGGCTTTTTGGGGTGCTGTCCTTACAGCAGAGATCAGATGAGTCTTTCAGGACTGGAGTGGACACTGAATACACTGGCCTAGATATAGATTTCCCTATTCAAACAGCAGCAGCTACACTATCCCTCCTCTCACTAAGACTGCAGGTTCCGAATGATTCTAAAATGGATGCTGTCCAGGAGGTGGGAGGGTCAGGGAGGGAGGGTATGCTGCTGATTGGCTGGAATGTGTCTGCTGACTGTGAGGTAGAGGGTCAAAGTTTGCTCAATGTTAATTAATAGGAGGCGGATCGAACATCGCATATGTTCGCCCGCTGCGGCGAACATGAACACGCGAAAATCGCCACAAACTATTCGCCGGCGAACAGTTCTGTACATCACTAGTTCCCATCAGTGAAGGAGAAAATTTACCCATTTACAAAATTTTATAACAGAAACAAACAGAAATGTTTTGTTATTATTATTAATTGATTCCGTTCACTAACAGCTAAATCTGAAAAGAAAATTCCGATACCGATAATTTGTTAGTTATTATTTCAGATTTTCGAATTTTGAATTTCCGGATTTTCAAATTTATTCAAATGAATGAATGTCGATCATAACTAATGACCCGAAAAACGAAGAAACAAATGAAAGTAAAACAAAGAAATGTTTGGTCAGTGCACATGTCTACAGCTTAGTAGATGATAAATTAGACAGATAACTGAGAAGCCGCAGATGTCACTCGCTAACAAGCTTTTGGATGTTTTACGAAGTTCCAAGGAATGTCTATACAAGAGGAAATCTATATGTTGTAAACGCCTAGAAGAGGCCACTTGGCATCCTGGCGTGAGTCGCTCCTTTCCCTGGTGAAATAAAAGGTTTGTTTTCCTGGAGTCCGTGTCCGGAGTCCATTCCTGGTTTCCCAGAACTCAAAGAGCCGTTTTGCTGCAACATTTATCTGGTGCATTGGCCGGGAAACCAGGTGTGACGGCTGTGACAGGTGACAACACCACCAGCAATTCTTCTCATTCCACCGACACACACAACTTTTTTTTCTCTTCAATACATTTTTTTATTATAATTTTTACTTTTAAACAGATTACAGTCATAGAATCAGGAAATAGTAAAAAGGTAGAAATGCGATTGGTCAGGAAAATGACTTGTCTGGAATGTGGAGGCGGAGTCATACAATACAATACACAACGTGTTACATTATTATAACAAAGTATTGTAGAAAAGATCACACCATAGAAAATGGGGGAAAAGGAGAAAATAAACCTGGATATTAAGGGGAAATTTGTGTACGAGGAACACCTTAACAATCACCACCATTTTATTCTCTAGAGTGTTAGAAAAAAATATATATTATGTTTGGGGGATTTAAGTAATTTTCTACCAAAAAAACAGTTTAATCTTGAAAGGACAAAGTCTGAAAAACAGGCCCCGGTCCTTAAGTGGTTAATAATCAATTCCACTTCTATATCCCGAGGTGAAGGACATGAAACAAAAAACACAAGTACCATAGTGCTCTCTGCTTCTGAATTTATTATAAAAGCCCCCCCCTAAAAAGTTACACTTACAATAAAAACAGCAAGTATCAGATCACCAGCTCACTCACCGCCGATCGACATTCACATTAGATTTTATTAATGATTGATTGTAATATGTTTATAAAGTGATAAGCTCATGAAATGTGGGAGGGGTAACTCGGCTCGTTGGTCTAGGGGTACGATTCTCGCTCGGGGTGCGAGAGGTCCCGTGTTCAAATCCTGGACAAGCCGTAGTTTTATATATTATTATTATTTTTTAGGATCGGTGTACAATTGATTTTTCATATATGTGATTGATTCATACATATTTATGTTTTCTATAATAATTTTTAATGAATGGACAACGAGGTCCTAATAAAGATAGAATTTGTCCCGGTAGATAAAGATATACATAGGAACATCTTTTCATTTTATTTTAGACTTGTTTTTTTATTGTATGTATATGGCGATACATCGCACACTCATGTGGAGATTAGATTGTAACGGGACATTACCACGGAGCTCAGCGGTGTGATCGAGTGAGAGCGCCCTGCTGGTTTGCAGATTCAGGTGACACGCTCTCCAGCTCTATGAATGTGAGCTCTGTAGTCACAGGAAGAGGGCGTGTCCTCACAGACTGTGGTGATGCCTGAAGGGTTGCCTAGGCAACAGGCAGGTATATAAGGTTTCACCTCACTTGACCCACCCATCTACTGATGAAGGCCAATGAGAGGCCGACACGCGTTAGAAGGGAGGAGCCCTATCTGTGATGTCAGGCGAAGCACCGTGGGTCTAGATTGGCGGTGAATGAGCTGGTGATTTGATACTTGCTGTTCCTATTGTTATTTCTTGTAAGTGTAACTTTTTAGGGGACTCTAGCTATGACTAAGCACTAGTTTCAGTGCGAAACGCGTCAGCAGTCGGGTTTTATTTTGCTGTGACTTGTAGTGCTGTCCTTCTTTTAATAAAGGCGACAATTTGTTCAGATTTTTGTTCCTGCTTAACTTTTTAGGGGGGGGGGGGGTTGGGCTTTTATAAAAAATTCAGAAGCAGAGAGCACTATGGTACTTGTGTTTTTTCTTTCATGTCCTTCCCCCCGGGATATAGAAGTGGAATTGATTATTAATAAGTGAATGGAGGAAGGTGGTGTTTGGAGACAATTTATACGTTGATTCCCCACACAGAGGTGCAGTCTGGAGACTGTAGGAATTACTACCATTGGTAAAGTGGACGGATCGTGATCGGACACGAGGAGTGATCTGTCTATGAGTTTTATACTCACCCTTGAGGTGAGCATGCATTTTAGCAGGTGGGGGTGCGCACTGAATATTGGATCCATTTAAATCGGATTTTTCACAGCGGTGACAGCTTTGGAAACCTCCATATGAACGTTATTTTTATCATTTATTTCTTTTTTCATAAATAGTTTTATGGAATGTATAATTATTTGTTTCTATAAGATTTATAGATACGCAGCGCTGCACTATTTTCACACAATTAATACGCAGCTTTTACTTTTCAGAGGTGCGATATCCTTCTCTGTACAATCCGTGTTTTATTGATTGCATGGAATATTGGAATTTTCTGAGATTGTGGATTTGGGGTTTTCATGAGCTGGAAGCCACAATCATCACAATGATGACAAATCACGGCTTGAACCCTCTTGCTTTGCATGTAACGAGTCTCTCATATATATTAGTCTCGCCTTTTAAGTTGCATTAGTGAAATAAATGAACTTTTGCGCCATATTCTAATTTTTAGAGTTTCATCCGTATATCAGGGTGTGCTTCTTCCCCACATGTCCAGCAACATTCACATACAAGACATTTCCCGCACTCACTAATATACCTCGAGGGTTGTGTGGGACCCCTGATGTACAGGAAGACAGGACTTCAGTGAGCAACAATTCCCTCACTCAGGACAGGAAAAAGGCTTCTCCCCCGTGTGTGATCTCTGATGTGTGGAAAGATTGGACTTCTGTGAAAAACATTTCCCGCACTCAGGACAGGACAAAGGCTTCTCCCCCGTGTGAGATCTTTGATGCGTGTTAAAATTGGACTTTTTTGAAAAACATTTCCCGCACTCAGAACAGGAATACAGCTTCTCCCCCGTGTGTGATCTCTGATGTGTGGAAAGATAGGACTTCTCTGAAAAACATTTCCCGCACTCAGGACAGGAATACGGCTTCTCCCCCGTGTGAGATCTCTGATGTGTGGAAAGATAGGACTTCTCTGAAAAACATTTCCCACACTCAGAACAGGAAAAAGGCTTCTCCCCCGTGTGAGATCTCTGATGTTTGGAAAGATTGGACTTCACTGAAAAACATTTCCCACACTCAGAACAGGAAAAAGGCTTCTCCCCCGTGTGAGATCTCTGGTGTGTGGAAAGATGGGACTTCACTGAAAAACATTTCCCACACTCAGAACAGGAAAAAGGCTTCTCCCCCGTGTGAGATCTTTGATGCGTGTTAAAATCGGACTTTTTTGAAAAACATTTCCCGCACTCAGAACAGGAATACAGCTTCTCCCCCGTGTGTGATCTCTGATGTGTGGAAAGATAGGACTTCTCTGAAAAACATTTCCCACACTCAGGACAGGAAAAAGGCTTCTCCCCCGTGTGAGATCTTTGATGCGTGTTAAAATCGGACTTTTTTGAAAAACATTTCCCGCACTCAGGACAGGAATACGGCTTCTCCCCCGTGTGAGATCTCTGATGTGTGGAAAGATTGGACTTCATTAAAAAACATTTCCCGCACTCAGAACAGGAAAAAGGCTTTTCTCCCGTGTGTGATCTCTGATGTGTGGAAAGATAGGACTTCTCTGAAAAACATTTCCCGCACACAGAACAGGAAAAAGGCTTCTCCCCCGTGTGTGATCTCTGATGTTTGGAAAGACTGGACTTCACTGAAAAATATTTTCCGCACTCAGAACAGGAAAAAGGCTTCTCCCCCGTGTGAGATTTTTTATGCGTATTAAGACTGCTTTTGCAACTGAAACATTTCCCGCACTCAAGACAGAAAAACTTCTTATCTGTTGGAAGGACGGCACCGTCCCGCACAGTCTGAGGTTCCTCAGGATAATAGGAATACGATGGTCCGGCACCGTCCCGCACAGTCTGAGGTTCCTCAGGATAAGAGGAATACGATGGTCCGGCACCGTCCCGCACAGTCTGAGGTTCCTCAGGATAAGAGGAATACGATGGTCCGGCACCGTCCCGCACAGTCTGAGGTTCCTCAGGATAAGAGGAATACGATGGTCCAGCACTGTCCCGCACAGTCTGAGGTTCCTCAGGATAAGAGAAAAACGATAGTCCATCTACACTGTGTGGTGTCGGATGGATATTTGAGGTAGTCGGGTTTTCTCCTGGACTATACTGTGTGATGTCTTCATCTTCTACTTTACAGTCTGGAGACAAAGTGAGACAATCCTCCGAGGTTTTCCTCATCTCCCGTCCATCTACTAAAATAGAAATACAAAGATTATTACTAGACATGAGCTGATTGGTTCCCCTAAACCAGGACTCCGCCCACATCAGGCAGCTTTGTCTCTGAGGATCTTACAATCCCCCCCTCAAGGTAACTAGTAAATGGGTCCTCTGATCTCCTACCAGATCATTTCTTTATTCATTAACCTTAGTCAGAGAGTGAGGAAACAACGAGAACTGTCTTTTATAGGAGTGACAGTGATGAGGAGATTATAGGACGAGGGTCAGGAGTATATAATGTACAACATAGAGTATATAGTGCAGGGGTCAGGAGTATGTAATGTACAACATAGAGTATATAGTGCAGGGGTCAGGAGTATGTAATGTACAACAGAGTATATAGTGATGGGTTAGGACTCATGATATTGGTATTCAGTAATGGATGAAATGTTTACTGGAGACAAGTTGCAGAGATCCCACACCGCTGCCTCCCATCTCCTGAGACTGCACTCAGTGACTTGGGTCTGAGACTATACAGACATATCCCTCCACCCGGCACAGCCAGCAGACAACAGAGCAAATAACCCAGGAGAATTGTTCTGTCAGAGATCTCACTAGACCCGGGCATGGGGCAGAAGACCCAAGGTACATACCCCAGGTGTCTAGGTCAAGCAAACCCTATGGTGAAAATCAATTTTGTTGCCAGCTGAACCCCAGAATCTCCATAAATCCAGTCTAGAGACATAAATTGTGTCTGCAGCACAGAGAAGGAAGATTATCCAAGAGAAATACAGGAATACAGGACGGGGAACACAGCTCAGGAAAGTGACCAGGGGATTACAGGCTGATATTATCCAGTCCCCACCCTACTCTGGACCAATCAGTGAGCAGTATGGGTGGAGGAATGGATTTAGTGTTAATGACCCACCTGTGCTGATCTCTGTAGGAGTGTCCTCCTCTATAAATGTCCCCGTTATTCCATCCTCCTCCATAGACTGCTGATCATCCCTCACATATGTCTCTTCTTCTTCTGATTTCACCTCAAATTCTATATCGATTGGATCTCCACTCTAAACCAAGAGAATGAGAGAGAATGTCATCTGTAAGATATAAGCTTACATACAAAATCCACACATCATCTCCACCAGTCCATGTTCTAGATGCTCCGCCCCACCAACCTTGTAACAGTGGGGGATGGTGTGACCTTCCTGTGTGGAATCCCGGCAATACAGAGGACGGGGACATCTCTCTGGGGGGTTCCTGGTATTAGGTGGCTCCATCATATCCTTGTGTCCTTCTGAAAACTCCTCTATAACTCCATACTCCTCTTTATACTCTTCTTTTACATCAATATTATCATCCCCGAGGTTTCCACTCTGAAAATATAATAAAACATTCATTATAATAAACATGCTGTGTATAAATCATAACCACCAATAATTGTTCCTCATCTACCTGATGATGGTGGGGGATGGTGTGTTCTTCCTCCATCACCCCATCCTCATCATCCTCCTCCTTTATCTCTTCTTTAACCTCAACTTTAGGATCTCTCAGGTTTCCACTCTGAATATAGAATAAAAATGACATCAATGGTAACAATGCAGATAATGTACAGATCCTAATGATACTATCAGTGATTGTTCCTCATCTACCTGATGATGGTGGGGGATGGTGTGACCTTCCTGTGTGGAATCCCGGGAATACAGAGGATGGGGACATCTCTCTGGTGGGTTCCTGGTATTAGGTGGCTCCATCATATCCTTGTGTCCTTCTGATAACTCCTCCATCACTCCATACACCTCATCCTCCTCTTTATACTCTTCTTTAATATCAATATTATCATCCCCGAGGTTTCCACTCTGAATATATAATAAAACATTCATTATAATAAACATGTTTGTGTATAAATCATAACCACCAATAATTGTTCCTCATCTACCTGATGGTGGTGGGGGATAGTGTGTTCTTCCTTCATCACCCCATCCTCATCATCCTCCTCTTTTATCTCTTCTTTAATGTTGACCAGTGTGGAATACAGAGGACGGGGAAATCTCTCTGGTGGGTTCCCATTACTGGATCCATCTGTAGGAAACACACACACTGACTGAATACATTGTTTCTATGTGTTTATCAGATGATGGGGGGATCTAGGTGGAGCCTCCGTACTGCTCTCTCCTTTACAATAAAGTCTCCTCTTACCCGGTGATGTGAGGGGCGGCTGATTGTCCATCATGACGTCCTTGTAGAGATCCTTGTGTCCTTCTAAATACTCCCCCTCCTCCATGGAGAAATAGACAGTGACATCACCTGATACTTACAAAGATAAAGTCATCATCCAGACACATCCCTTGTGTTGAACCTTCACAGACATCAGGAATAGTTATTTCCTCCTCCATAAAGATTATAAAATCAAAAACACGTATCATAAGTCCACCCAACCCGTATTATCGTATAATCTGTTAGTATAAACTGAAATTAAGAGAATGTGACCCTGAAGGGGTTAATCTAGGTCTCCACACTATATATGTGTGTATCACCATCTGCTGGAGATAAAAGACGTCACGGTGACTATGGAGGAAGAGGACGGACATGACGGGGTTACTGGGTGTAAATAGAAGATAAAATCTTATTACCTCCTCTGCTGCCACTTCCAGCGATGTCTCCTCTCTAATTTCCTCCCGACTCACCTCTCACCTGGAACTTCCTGTCTGTCCCTGACATCCCTTCCTGTCTTCCATAGAGACTTCTTCTCTCTATGGTAGAAGTGAGATCACCATCTTGTGGAGATCAGAGGAACTGCAGCCCAGAGAAACGTCTCATAGGTGTCCTTTTATGAAAGTGCGGTAAAATACCGCTATTCAGTTCTCAGGCATTCTCAGGGGAGATCGCTCTCCTCTGAGTGCCTGTTTATGAAGCTTTGTAGATCGATTCTCATGTTGAGATGAGGAGCGATCTACAAAACGACTGGAAACTCCTGAGAACTGCTTCTCTCACTGTAATCTCGCGTGATGTAGCAGGATTACAGTATGAGGAAGTGAAAAATACAGAAAAAGTTGAACACGAATCAGCACACATTATACACCACATATTAATAAAATAATAAAGTTACATTCCCACCTAACAATATACATTAACCTAATTATTAAAAAACATTGTTTTTATCAATATTTAAAGCTCATACATGTGCCTATTTACATGTGAATGGTGTATAGGAAATGAATGGAATCCCACATATGTAATGCAGCTATACACCATTCATATCAATAAAAAATACATTTATAATCATTACATTTTAATAAAGTATACAAATATAAACCCTGTATAACTGTAATAGAACAGTCCATGGGTTATGTTTTTGATGTCCTGGGTGCACACTGATGCTCCCCTCCTCATTCCTCCCCCACCTCTCCATGTGGGGCGGGTGCCGCCATTTCCACAGGCTTCCCGACACGGTGGGGAGACGTGTTATTATGCACGATTCTCCCCATTGCTGTGCTCCCATTAGGGTGTGCCATTCCACCTGTGGCCACCCGGGGGAGCATCACCGTGTCGGCGGCATTCCTTGATCACCTCCAGAATTGCCATGACGCCGCATGCATGCGTGGCCTCGGCCCTGCGTGCGTTTTTGAGTCATGACATCACGCGATTGCGATGGAGGTGACGGTCATGGCCGAAGCATCAGCTTACAGGAACGCCGAGGGAGTAAAGGGTTAACCAGCACGGGGATGTGGTTGATGAGGGGGAGGGAAAAGACGACACCTGGCACTAATTGGCTTAGACCCTATTTAATGTGCCTTATTTTCCTGGGTTTGGTAATGATCCCAGAAGAGCTCCCTCCACACACTGACAGGATGTGAGCCCATGTGAGTACTTGATCCAGCATACTACATATATTCATATTATGTTTGCACACTATACTACACTTTGTAGTTATTTAGCAATATCATTACTGCCTTAAAATGCATACATCTACACTTATTTACAACTACCAGCACTGGGACATACTATCACACTGACCTTCACCATTCACACATACTTTCTTTTACTTCCTACATTTTTTACTTTCTGCTCACGTCACCTGATTCACTAGATTTTTCTTGTTTTTTCAATTATCACTACACATATTGCCGCTTTTTTTTTATTTTAATTTTTTTCTCATTTTTTTTTATTTCTTTGCACATCATTGCACACACTAGTATTTCCAAACCCATACACAGTGCATTAACATGCACTCTGTACCTATACACCCTACACACACACATACACATTACTTTTGCACCACACATTTTTCTGTCATTTTTTCAATCACTTCATCCACCAGCAGCATGTTCACTCTGCATTCACTTGTATATTATACCTACCATGTCAATGGTTCTGGTATATTTAATAATAATAACATGATATTCTGATTTGAGTATCAACAATACCTTCATACTCTATCATATTCTTTTATACATATTTACACCAAGATCTTGTTAGTACACAATGACTTTATACTCTTATTACAAATACATATTGAATCATTATGGGTGTCGTCTGTTTTTCCTAGCCCCCCTCCCCCCCTTCTCGCAGGTTCACACTCGAGACTCCCTGCAAGCCTGTGTTTGGCTGACTCCCGCCTGGAGTGATGGGGGACGTTCATCATGGGGATATTGGGATCCTTTGTCTGCACCACGGCCATCATCTCTGGTTACATGTCACCTTCTATATGCTTCGAGCGGTAAATATATCCTCACTATCTGTACTATGGGTGCCAGAATTTTACTTGAATGTTAGTATCCTAACATATTTTTTTTGACATCTTTCCAGAATACAAATCCCCCTGAAGAAGACCAAATTGTGGTCGAAACGCGTCGGGGTATTCTTACGGAAGCTACTTCATCAATGGCACTATATATTATTCCATTGTATCATTTAACATTTAATTGTTGTTGAGATAGGTCTCCAACTGTCTGTAACCTGAATGTATTTTATATTACAACTATCTACATCTTCATTACTCGTGATACAGAAACCTAGTAAAGAATTTTTTTTTTATATATTTCCATGTCTTTGAATTTAATATACCTTATACAATATGTCGCTTAAAAGCCCCCGGGGGGAATTTCTCCATTTTTGTCAATCATCTACATAGGAACGCCTATTCCCCCGCGGGAAGAAGAAAAGAAAATCAACGATTAAACGGTAAGTACAGCGGAAAAAAAAAAGAAGCATACTGTAGCTGATGCAAGTATGCTGGATGGGATGGTAGATAATTTTTTTTAGGGTGAACCTCCGCTTTAAGAACAAACCTACAGTCCCTGTCTTGTTTGTAACCCGGGGACCACCTGTATACTGCTGTTCAGAGTATATAGAGCCTGCGGGCACTTTTGATTTTTCACGTTCGGGCCCCATAAACTTTAACGGTGTTCGAATGTTCACACAAACTTTCGGTCCATTCGCTTGTTCTGCCGCGAACCGAATCAGAGGTGTTAGGCTCCTCCCTACTCGCTGGACTTCCAGATTCAGTGGCCACTGAATCTCCTGAGCTCTTCTACAGCTAACCCGCTGTATATTCCTCAAGCGTCACCCCCCGCTATCCTGCTGGGCCCCTGGTTTGGCACTTACTGATGCTCCTCAAGCGTCACCCCCGCTATCCTGCTTTGACCCTGGCTTGGCACCTGCTGAAGCTTTCCCACTTCTTCACTGTCCCAGGCTGGAGAGAAGATTGCTCTGGTACTGGCTCCAGCTTACTAACTGTAGTCTCCGGTAACAAGGTGGATGGTCCCTTAGTGGCAACAGCTTCCCCTCCACCTCCGACCACAACTGGTTCCCCGTTCGGCTGAACCTTTACTCTCAGTTGGAATCCAATCCTGCAGTCCCAACCCTGCGCTGCTTTTCTTGCTCCTGGATAGGCCTCAGGCTTCTGGCCTAAGAACCCGGGCGACATAACACACGTCCACCCAGACAGCCGTCCAGGTGGCACAGAACCTCGATCACCTGACTCCACCCAAATAAATAGGCTCTCCCAGCAGGCCAAGGAACCAAAGAAACCCCTGCCAATTGGCTGAGGCACCCCATCCATTCATAATCCGACCTTGCTACACCCTTGTCTATCTAGTGCCACCTAGTGACAGAAGAGAAAAGGTGCAGCAATCCAAAGTTAGAGAGGAATCAGTAGATCTCCTAACAATAAGCAAGGATAACTACCACCTGGTGAACTCAATTAGCCACGCTTCCTAAACACCTGGGTGCTACATGTTCATTACATACTCCTGACCCCTGCACTATATACTCTATGCTGTACATTACATACACCTGACCCCTGCACTATATTCTCTATGTTGTACATTACATACTCCTGACCCCTGCACTATATTCTCTATGTTGTACATTACATACTCCTGACCCCTGCACTATATTCTCTATGTTGTACATTACATACTCCTGACCCTCGTCCTTTAATCCCCTCATCACTGTCGCTCCTATAAAAGACAGTTCTCGTTGTTTCCTCACTCTCTGACTAAGGTCCATGAATAAACATATGATCTGGTAGGAGATCAGAGGACCCATTTACTAGTTACCTTGAGGGGGGAATTGTAAGATCCTTAGAGACAAAGCTGCCTGATGTGGGTGGAGTTCTGGTTTAGGGGAACCAATCAGCTCATGTCTAGTAATAATCTTTGTATTTCTATTTTAGTAGATGGACGGGAGATGAGGAAAACCTCAGAGGATTGTCTCACTTTGTCTCCAGACTGTAAAGTAGAAGATTAGGACATCACACAGTATAGTCCAGGAGAAAACCCAACTACCTCAAATGTCCATCCGGCACCACACAGTGTAGATGGACCATCGTATTCCTCTTATCCTGAGGAACCTCAGACGTTGAGGGATGGTGCCGGACCATCGTATTCCTCTTATCCTGAGGAACCTCAGACTGTGTGGGACGGTGCCGGACCATCGTATTCCTCTTATCCTGAGGAACCTCAGACTGAGTGTGGGAAATGTTTTTCAATGAAGTCCAATCTTTCCACACATCAGAGATCTCACACGGGGGAGAAGCCGTATTCCTGTCCTGAGTGCAGGAAATGTTTTTCACAGAAGTCCCATCTTAACACACATCAGAGATCTCACACGGGGGAGAAGCCACATTCCTGTTCTAAGTGCGGGAAATGTTTTTCAGATAGTTCCCATTTTTCCAAACATCAGAGATCTCACACGGGGGAGAAGCCGTATTCCTGTCCTGAGTGCGGGAAATGTTTTTCAGTGAAGTCCCATCTTTCCAAACATCAGAGAGCTCACACGGGCGAGTGGCCCTTTTCCTGTTCTGAGTGCGGGAAATGTTTTTCAGATAAGTCTAGTCTTTCCACACATCAGAGATCTCACACGGGGGAGAAGCCTTTTTCCTGTTCTGAGTGTGGGAAATGTTTTTCACAGAAGTCCCATCTTTCCACACATCAGAGATCTCACACAGGGGCAAAGCCGTATTCCTGTCCTGAGTGCGGGAAATGTTATTCAGATAAGTCCAGTCTTTCCAAACATAAGAGATCTCACACGGGGGAGAAGCCGTATTCTTGTCCTGAGTGAGGGAAATGTTTTTCACTGAAGTCCTGTCTTCCTGTACATCAGGGATCCCACACAACCCCTCGAGGTGTATTAGTGAGTGCGGGAAATGTCTTGTATGTGAATGTTGCTGGACATGTGGGGAAGAAGCACACCCTGATATACGGGTGAAACTCTAAAAATTTGAATATGGTGCAAAAGTTCATTTATTTCACTAATGCAACTTAAAAGGCGAGACTAATATATGAGAGAGACTCATTACATGCAAAGCAAGAGGGTTCAAGCCGTGATTTGTCATCATTGTGATGATTGTGGCTTCCAGCTCATGAAAACCCCAAATCCACGATCTCAGAAAATTCCAATATTCCATGCAATCAATAAAACACGGATTGTACAGAGAACGATATCGCACCTCTGAAAAGTAGAAGCTGCGTATTAATTGTGTGAAAATAGTGCAGCGCTGCGTATCTATAAATCTTATAGAAACAAATAATTATACATTCCATAAAACTATTTATAAAAAAATAAATAAATGATAAAAAAACAGTTCATATGGAGGTTTCCAAAGCTGCCACCGCTGTGAAAAATCCGATTTAAATGGATCCAATATTCAGTGCGCACCCCCACCTGCTAAAATGCATGCTCACCTCAAGGGTGAGTATAAAACTCATAGACCGATCACTCCTCGTGTCCGATCACGATCCGTCCACTTTACCAATGGTAGTAATTCCTACAGTCTCCAGACTGCACCTCTGTGTGGGGAATCAACATATAAATTGTCTCCAAACACCACCTTCCTCCATTCACTTATTAATAATCAATTCCACTTCTATATCCCGGGGGGAAGGACATGAAAGAAAAAACACAAGTACCATAGTGCTCTCTGCTTCTGAATTTATTATAAAAGCCCCCCTAAAAAGTTACACAGGAACAAAAATTGTCTCTGGACAGCCGCACTCTGAACAAATTGTCGCCTTTATTAAAAGAAGGACAGCACTACAAGTCACAGCAAAATAAAACCCGACTGCTGACGCGTTTCGCACTGAAACTAGTGCTTAGTCATAGCTAGAGTCCCCTAAAAAGTTACACTTACAAGAAATAACAATAAAAACAGCAAGTATCAAATCACCAGCTCATTCACCCCCGATCTAGACCCACGGCGCTTCACCTGACGTCACAGATAGGGCTCCTCCCTTCTAAACGCGTGTCGGCCTCTCATTGGCCTTCGTCAGTAGATGGGTGGGTCAAATGAGGTGAAACCTTATTTACCTGCCTGTTGCCTAGGCAACCTTCAGGCATCACCACAGTCTGTGAGGACACGCCCTCTTCCTGTGACTACAGAGCTCACATTCATAGAGCTGGAGAGCGTGTCACCCGAATCTGCAAACCAGCAGGGCGCTCTCACTCGATCACACCGCTGAGCTCCATGGTAATGTCCCGTTACAATCTAATCTCCACATGAGTGTGCGATGTATCGCCATATACATACAATAAAAAAACAAGTCTAAAATAAAATGAAAAGATGTTCCTATGTATATCTTTATCTACCGGGACAAATTCTATCTTTATTAGGACCTCGTTGTCCATTCATTAAAAATTATTATAGAAAACATAAATATGTATGAATCAATCACATATATGAAAAATCAATTGTACACCGATCCTAAAAAATAATAATAATATATAAAACTACGGCTTGTCCAGGATTTGAACACGGGACCTCTCGCACCCCGAGCGAGAATCGTACTCCTAGACCAACGAGCCGAGTTACCCCTCCCACATTTCATGCGCTTATATCACTTTATAAACATATTACAATCAATCATTAATAAAATCTAATGTGAATGTCGATCGGCGGTGAGTGAGCTGATACTTGCTGTTTTTATTGTAAGTGTAACTTTTTAGGGGGGGGGGGCTTTTATAATAAATTCAGAAGCAGAGAGCACTATGGTACTTGTGTTTTTTCTTTCATGTCCTTCCCCCCGGGATATAGAAGTGGAATTGATTATTGTCATGTTACATGATATTATTTTTATTATGTACTGTCTCTTTAATCCCTATCTAGTTTGACTCTTGTGGCATTCCTTAGTTTGCATGCTGCTCAGTCTCCTCCCCCTCTTTTCTGTATCAGTCATTTCAATGCTGTACTTCATGTGACCTGTATGTTTCTTCTACCTGCATGTAAGAATCGTTCTTTTACCTGTTGTAACTTGCATTCTACGGATCATACGACGAATAAACATCGCCAGATCTTCTTTCATGTGAGTTGTGACTGAGTAAGCTATCTGGAAAGGTGATTTGGGATGGATAATCTCTTTAGGGCAATGAGCTCCATGTGCTACTGAAAAATACATTCATAGCCTTTGTAGCCGATTCAGAATAGTAAAAGAACGTATCCAGCAGCCTGCACAGAGATAACTGCGTCACAGGACAGATCATAGGGAAGTGTAACTGTGTGTATTGCATGAGAATTCTGCATACAACCCCAGCACAGCTTGTTACAGCTCCTCACAGTATACAGACACTCTTCACTGCTACAGTCAAGCCTGTGTACTGCAGGCCATCATGAGTGGAAAGGGCTCAGTGTGTGATGAAACACCACAGCATGCTTCACACAGAGAAAGCCAGGATGAGGACCCAGAGTCCACTGCATTGACCAAACGCTCTGTGAAACCCACTTGGAAGGTTAAAGAGAACTATGAATCCATGAGAACTGAACTAGCAACCAGTTTGAAGCAGATTTGGGATAAAATCCTCACCCACATTGATGTGATTTCATGTCCCAGCCATGAGGTACTGCAACTAGAGGGCGCCATAAAGCATCTCTCTGCCTCATACGAACTGTACCAGACTACAAGCAACAAATATAAAACTATTCTGCAAAGCATCAACACTGAGGAGTCCTTAGAGCAACTTAACAATGCCCAGCTTCTTAATGAGGAAAGAGAAAGCTTTATCCAGCGAACTAAAGCAAAGGCAGAAGCAAAATTAATGCTGCCACGGGACACTGTATCTCACAAATCTGTATCCACTAGACGTTCTAAAGGTTCCTCTAGATCCCGAAGTTCAAGGCACTCAACGCTTAGTGAACAGCTAATGAATGCCCGCGCCGAAGCAGAGGCTATCAAGGTACGGGCCGCATATGCAAAAAAGAGAGCAGAAATGGAAACCGAGGCAGCGCATCAAAAGGCAGTAATGGAAACCGAGGCAGCGCATCAAAAGGCAGTAATGGAAACCGAGGCAGCGCATCAAAAGGCAGTAATGGAAGCCGAGGCAGCGCATCAAAAGGCAGCAATAGAAGCTCAAACGGCACGTCAAAGGGCAGCAATTGAAGCTTTAAAGGAACAGAGCAACTACGAGGCAGCTGCAGCAAAACTAAAGGTTTTGGAACAAGCTATCGGTGCAGATGAAGATGCTAGCGAAAGGGTCAGCGTCAAGGCAGATGTAGAAGATCCTTTTGAACGCACTAAGAACTATGTTCTAAACCACAGCAGTGAACACTCAATTACCTCCACGTTTCACGGCAACGCAAGGACTTCACCACATCATCAGGTAAAAGCTGTTCCAGCCACTTCCTACATGCAAACCCACCCCAGTGCAGCTCCCGACTGTCATGCTGATCCCGCATATGTCACAAAACGGCACACTAATCCGCAAGCAAGTCGCC
The DNA here is from genome assembly GCF_905171775.1 of Rana temporaria. Classification (NCBI taxonomy): domain Eukaryota; kingdom Metazoa; phylum Chordata; class Amphibia; order Anura; family Ranidae; genus Rana; species Rana temporaria. The sequence goes on along the minus strand of NW_024404460.1, from coordinate 1,426,624 downwards.
AGCCTCCTGCTAACAGTACTGTTCCAGACCTTCACCCAACAATTCAGCTGAATGTCCTTGCTGCACCATATCTTCCCACGTCTCTTTGCAACGATACCATAAACAATGCTATCCACAACAATCAACCAGCAACCTCCTATGTAAAGTCAGAGGCAACAGAGGTAGTAAAGTACTTACTTCGACATGAGCTCGCCAAGTCAGGCCTAGTAAACTTCGACGACCATCCTGAAAATTATAGAAGCTGGAAAGCCGCTTTCAAAACTACATTAGGCGGTATCGGTTTTACTGCCGATCGTGAGCTGGATCTGCTGATCGGGTTGCTTGGCCCACAGTCAACAGAACGTGTCAAGAGCCTCAGGTCAGTTTACATCGACAATCCAACTGCAGGTCTCACCGCAGCATGGGAGCGTCTAGAACAGACTTACGGTAGTCCTGAAGCCATAGAGAATGCATTGCTCAAACGATTGGAAAATTTCCCAAGGATATCTGGTAAGGACAATATAGAGTTCCAGAGACTCAGTGACCTTCTTCTCGAAGTCCAGCTTGCCAAAACTGACCCTAAGCTACCTGGCCTCAGTTACCTGGACACTGCTCGAGGAGTTAACCCTATCGTTTGCAAGCTTCCGCATGGCCTACAAGAAAAGTGGATCCAAGTTGGGTCATCATACAAACGGGAAAACAAGGTTTCCTTTCCCCCGTTCTCCTACTTCTGCAATTTCGTCAGGAACATTGCTGACACCAAGAACGATCCTAGTTTTGCATTCAGCGAGTTCAATACTCCCTCACCTAAAGGTGACAACCTACATACTAGCTACAGGAACCGCAGAGGTCCCGTGTCCGTTAGGAAGACAGACATTATTCCCACTCCCGCCCCAAACAAGAGCGGCAAGATCGAAAACCCAAACCGATTATGTCCCATCCACAAGAAGCCTCATCCCCTCAAAAAATGTATAGGTTTCAGAAAGAAGCCCCTACAAGAACGAAAGGAACTCCTAAAGACTTTTGGGGTATGTTATAGATGCTGTGCTTCCACCGATCACTTTGCCAAGGAATGTAAAACTCCTATCAAGTGCATAGAGTGCGATTCCGAGGACCATGTGCAAGCACTCCATCCCCTTGAGTCCAATCCTTCACAACATGCAGACCTTCCTCCTGGGCAGAACCACAGCAGGAAGAGTACAGATCACGTACCTAATTCCACCATGGTATTTTCTTCGTGCACTGAAGTCTGTGGGGAAGACCACTGTGACAAATCTTGCGCTAAAATATGCCTAGTGAATATTCATCACAAGGATCAGCCAGAAAAGACTTTAAGGGTGTATGCTATCTTAGACGATCAAAGCAATCGATCGCTTGCACGATCCGAACTGTTCGATCTATTTTGCACAAAAGGAGAGGTTCACCCTTACACCTTAGGTACTTGTAGTGGAACTACAGAGGTTTTTGGAAGAAGGGCTCATGGATTTATTGTGTCCTCCCTAGAAAATAACCTACAATTACCCTTACCTACACTTGTAGAGTGTAACCAGATACCAGCCAACAAAGAAGAAATACCTACACCAGAAGTTGCCTCCTACCACCCTCATCTAAGGTCAATAGCCAGTGAAATCCCACCACTTGACAAAGATGCTAAAATCCTTCTTCTGCTGGGAAGAGATATTCTAAGGATCCACAAGGTACACAGGCAGGTCAGCGGACCTCCAGAGGCCCCATTCGCCCAGTACCTGGACTTAGGCTGGGTCATCATAGGCAACGTCTGTATAGGCAAAATGAAAAGGCCTACTAACATTTCTTCATTCAAGACAAATGTATTGCCAAATGGTCGTAATACTCACTTTGAGCCATGCCCACATCACTACTGGGTAAAGGAGAAGGTAACTAGCTGCAAGTTGCGACATTGCAACGCAAACCTTTCCCGCACCTACGATGACAGCTTTGGTTCTACAGTTTTCAACGTAAGCAGTGAAGACGACAAGTTGGCTCCTTCGGCAGAAGACAAAGAATTCCTTAAAGTAATGGACAATGAGTTCTTTCAGGAAGATTCCAATAGCTGGGTAGCACCCCTACCCTTTCGCCTCCCGAGAGAGAAGCTACCAAACAATCTACATCAAGCAGTCAAAAGATTCTCCTCCTTAAAGCGTACCTTAAGCAGGAAGCCAGAGATGGAAAGACATTTTGTGGACTTCATACAGAATATCTTTGACAGGGGTCATGCCGAACCCGCACCCCCATTGAAAGAAGGAGAAGAATGCTGGTACCTCCCTTCCTTCGGTGTGTATCACCCACGAAAGCCAGACCAAATCAGAGTTGTCTTTGACTCCAGTGCCCAACATGAAGGCTTCTCACTTAACGACATGCTCCTCACAGGGCCCAACTTGAACAACAACCTCATTGGAGTCCTAATTCGCTTTCGTCAAGAACCTGTAGCGGTGATGGCGGACATTCAACAAATGTTCCACTGCTTCATCGTCAAGGAAGATAACAGGAATTACCTCAGGTTTCTATGGCACAAGGACAACGACATCAACAAAGAGGTAATTGATTACCGAATGAGGGTACATGTCTTTGGGAACAGCCCTTCCCCAGCTGTAGCAATCTATGGACTAAAAAAGACAGCTCAGCTTGGAGAAGCTGAGTATGGATCCGATGCTCGTCAATTTGTTGAAAGGAACTTTTACGTAGACGACGGGCTCAAATCCTTTCCTACTGCTAAAGAAGCAATTAATCTTCTTACCAGAACAAAGGAGATGCTAGCTGTAGCAAACTTGAGACTTCACAAAATTATATCTAACAGCCAAGAGCTAATGAATGCATTTCACCCTGAGGACTATGCTGCCAGTGTGAAAGACCTTGACCTTGGGTCAGACACACCCCCTATACAGAGAAGTCTAGGTCTGCTGTGGAACATCAAAGTAGACACATTCACCTTCCAGGTGTCAACCTGTGACAAACCCTTCACCAAGAGAGGAGTCTTGTCCGTAGTGAACAGCATCTACGACCCACTGGGATTTATAGCCCCAGTCACCATCCAAGGTAAGATGTTATTAAGACAGCTTACTACTGATAACCTAGATTGGGACACTCCGTTACCTATTGAGAAACAACAAAGATGGGAGAAATGGAGAGGTTCTCTGAAGACATTAGAACAGCTCCAAATTCCACGTTGCTATGCCCCAGTCTCCATCTCAGCCGCTGTCCAGAGGGAAATCCATATTTTCTCTGATGCATCAGTTGAAGCTATAGCTGCAGTGACCTATTTGAAGACCTCAGGAGTTAATGGAGACATACACTGCAACTTTGTTCTAGGCAAGACAAAGCTAACACCAAAACCCGCACATACCATACCCAGACTTGAACTTTGTGCAGCTGTGCTAGCAGTGGAAATAGCTGAAGTCATGATGAGTGACTTAGGCAGGAGTACCGGCTATACCCGCTATGGCGGGGAGAATATCACTATCACTATTGACTGTGCTACTGTTGAAGTCCCACGATTACAAACGATAGACTGCAGGACTCAAGCCATCTGTTTTTTGGACGTCATGTTTCATTGTTCATTTACTGCATACCTTCTTGTGTTTGCGGGTATCTCGTATCTATGGTTTACACACCAGTTTTACCTTTAACGTTTCTTCCCCTACAGGTTCAAGTTGGACTTATCTTTATATATGTAATAGACTTTGAAATCTAAAGATTTCAGGCGGGGAGTGTCATGTTACATGATATTATTTTTATTATGTACTGTCTCTTTAATCCCTATCTAGTTTGACTCTTGTGGCATTCCTTAGTTTGCATGCTGCTCAGTCTCCTCCCCCTCTTTTCTGTATCAGTCATTTCAATGCTGTACTTCATGTGACCTGTATGTTTCTTCTACCTGCATGTAAGAATCGTTCTTTTACCTGTTGTAACTTGCATTCTACGGATCATACGACGAATAAACATCGCCAGATCTTCTTTCATGTGAGTTGTGACTGAGTAAGCTATCTGGAAAGGTGATTTGGGATGGATAATCTCTTCAGGGCAATGAGCTCCATGTGCTACTGAAAAATACATTCATAGCCTTTGTAGCCGATTCAGAATAATTATTAACCACTTAATGACCGGGGCCTGTTTTTCAGACTTGGTGCTTTCAAGACTAAACAGGTTTTTTTTGCAAGAAAATGACTTAAAACCCCCCAAACATTATATATATTTTTTTCTAAGACCCTAGAGAATAAAATTGCGGTCATTGCGATACTTTTTGTCACACCGTATTTGCGCAGCGGTCTTACAAGCGCACTTTTTTTTGGAAAAAAAACTTTTATTTGAATACTAAAATAAGACAACAGTAAAGTTAGCCCAATTTTTTTTATATTGTGAAAGATAATGTTACGCCGAGTAAAATGATACCCAACATGTCACGCTTCAAAATTGCGCCCGCTCGTGGAATGGAGTCAAACTTTTACCCATAAAAATCTCTGTAGGCGACGTTTAAAAAATTCTATAGGTTGCATCTTTTGAGTTACAGAGAAGGTCTAGGACTAGAATTATGTTGGCCATTGATAGCAGGAGAAAAATAAAAATGGAGTCATTCCCTCTCATTGGCTGAGTACATTTTGTGGTGGAAGATTTCACAGACATTTAGGGATCTATTATAAAACAAATTGTAGAATGAATGTGACACGCGTTCCTCCAATCATGACAAATATTGGATCATCGGCTCCATCTAGTGGCAAAAATCTGCCCATGTGGTATTAATACCGACCATTGACGTAAAACAGAAAATATCACATTTGGCCATTAGATGGTGCTAAGTACCATAGAAATTATCTCCACCTAGTGGCCAAATGCAATCATTTCCATTGTAAATGAATGGAAACCGTTCGACCAGCACAGCAAATATCCTAATAACATTCATCGTTCCCCCATTCACACAGAAGGAATGTACATGGACTTTCCCCCGGGGAATTGCTATGCACATATTTTATGAATAGACCCCTAAATGTCAGGAGACGTTTATATAAAGATGGGAAGTGTGGAGAAGATAAATGAATAGACCTCCTAGCAATGTTATTACCAGGCTGCTGCTAGGGGGAGCTCTAATGTGTGAGCACAGCAGAGTGATCCCATCTAGCTCACATTAACCCTTTCACTGTCAGATGTTTTTGCACATTTTGGGTCTGAAGATTAGATAAAACCACCAAACATATATTATCTGATAGCGGAGGCCCTGGAGAATAAAATGGTGGTGATTGTGAAGGTGTTCCTCGTACACAAATTCCCCCTTAATATCCAGGGTTTATTTTCTCCTTTCCCCCCATTTCCTATGGTGTGATCTTTTCTACAATACTTTGTTACAATAAACAACGTGTGTTACATTATTATATTGTATGACTTTGCCTCCACATTCCAGACAGGTCATTTTCCTGACCAATTGCATTACTACCTTTTTACTATTTCCTGATTCTATGACTGTAATCTGTTTAAAAGTAAAATTATATATATGTGTGTCGGTGGTGTAAGGCTTGCTAGAGTTCCCCCATAATATCAATGCATTGTAAGGCTTTCTAGAGTTCCCCCATAATATCAATGCATTGTAAAGCTTGCTAGAGTTCCCCCAAAATATCAATGCATTGTAAGGCTTGCTAGAGTTCCCCCATAATATCAATGCTTGTAGAGATGCATCCTTTAACCCAGAACCGTTAGGATTAATTACACAGAAGCTAGAAACAGCCTTGCAATATGTTATTGTGTACGTGAAATAGAACAAATACATCTTGCATAACAAGATAGGGCATGCGGTAGAACAAGTCTTAGCTGGTTACACGCTCAGGAATGTTGTATAATTGTGACGTACTGTATTACTTGTATAAACTAATTACTTTACTACGATTGGCTAAACCAACGGCGTTCCTTTTCTTGTATGTTTTGAATAAGTGCAGTGCCTACGAGGAATAAAATTGTAGTTTTTGATTCACCATATCCCTGCGTGTGTCTTGACTAACCGATGCATCAGAGAGTCTCCATACATCCAGAAGTCCTGAAGCCCGGGTCCAGTTGAACCACCAACCTCACAGGTGGAATGAGAAGAATTGCTGGTGGTGTTGTCACCTGTCACAGCCGTCACACCTGGTTTCCCGGCCAACGCACCAGATAAATGTTGCAGCAAAACGGCTCTTGGAGTTCTGGGAAACCAGGAATGGACTCCGGACACGGACTCCAGGAAAACAAACCTTTTATTTCACCAGGGAAATGACCCAGCACCGACTTTGTGCTTCTGTGATTCCGACCTATCACGTTCTTGCAGCCGATCTATAATTTCTCGGTCAAATGTTGCCTTTGGCCCATAGCAGGGCCAATCTTTTTCACACAATACATCTAATCTTTTAGGACTGAGTTTCAGTTTTCAACCTTTGCAGAAACCCTTCCTAAAATGGGTTGGGTAAGGTTTTGAGAATCCGGTGAGGGGTCTGAATTCTCGACACAAATAGGGTTACTAGACAACACTTTCCCCTATCCGCATCTGACGCGGTCTCCCGGGTGAGAAATACACTTACACGGGGGGTCCACACTCACTTCGTTGCTGAGCAACGTCTCATACAGACACAATTCATACCAACCTCTACCACCCAATTGTTACTGACTGAGTTCTGCCCGAGAAGCGCAACCTTCCAATGGGTTTTCCTCAGGATATGATCAGGCTCTCCTTCCCTCAAATATCGTTGAGAGGCCCCACCTGACAGATATCCCAAATCAAAAAGTAGAGATCTCACCTGTTCCTGACGTTGGAGCTCCAATTATTTGGTTCCCGAGTCCGATTCGAGACAGGGTGGTCCTGGAGCAGACAATTGAGATGTAGCGTGGTCTCCCAGACAATTGGTCTGGGGGTGGCGCCAGAGACAATGCAGCAACTCAAGAGGCTGTTTCCAGCAGGCCAGTCACTGTGGGTCTGGTGGAATGCCACCTGCCACACCTGGTTTCCTGGCCAATGCACCCAGAGAAATGTTGAAGCAAAACGGCTTTTTGAGTTCTGGGAAATCAGGAATGGACTCCAGACATGGACTCCAGGAAAACAAACCTTTTGTTTAACCTGCAAAATGACTTCGCACCGACTCCTGCCAGAATGCCAAGTGGGCTCTTATAGGTGTTTACAACGTATATACACTGCTCAAAAAAATGGAAGGAACACTTGAAAACACATCAGATCTCAACAGGGAAAAATATCATGATGGATATCTATACTGGTATGGACTGGGTAATGTGTTGGGATCTATACTGGTATGGACTGGGTAATGTGTTGGGATATATACTGGTATGGACTGGGTAATGTGTTGGGGTATGGACTGGGTAATGTGTTGGATATCTATACTGGTATGGACTGGGTAATATGTTGGGATCTATACTGGTATGGACTGGGTAATGTGTTTGGATCTATACTGGTATGGACTGGGTAATGTGTTGGGATATATACTGGTATGGACTGGGTAATGTGTTGGGATCTATACTGGTATGGACTCGGTAATGTGTTGGGATCTATACTGGTATGGACTGGGTAATGTGTTGGGATCTATACTGGTATGGACTGGGTAATGTGTTTGGATATATACTGGTATGGACTGGGTAATGTGTTTGGATATATACTGGTATGGACTGGGTAATGTGTTGGGATATACTGTATACTGGTATGGACTGGGTAATGTGTTAGGATCTATACTGGTATGGACTGGGTAATGTGTTAGGATCTATACTGGTATGGACTGGGTAATGTGTTAGGATCTATACTGGTATGCAGTGGCGGCTCTCCTTTATAGTGTTGCTCACGAATATTCGCATTGCGAATATTCGACTCGAATATAGCATATTCGAGAAATCGCGCTATATTTCGAATTTCGCGGTGAATATTCGCAATTCCGAATATTCGCATTTTTTCAATTTGATTTTTAAAACAGATCACATCCTATCGACGTCTAAAAGCATTGCTGGTATGATTAGAGACCCTGGGCCGAGTAGCTAAGCTGAGGCGATCCTTTTATGTTGCCAAATTGAAAAAAAAAAATTGCGATTTTTCGCTATTGCGAATGCGAAAATGATTGCGAATTTTCGATAACTGTGGTAGGAGAACTCTGATTGTCTCTGATGCAAAAGGGGGGGGCTTTGTGTATGTGTATGTTATGAATATTTGTATGTTTGATATTATTATTTTTTGTAAGAAGGAAAAAATTGCGCATACCTTAAAAAAGGGGAGAATACAGCAGCAACTCAAAAATGTTATACAACATAAATTAATACAAGACAGAAAATGGAGTCGCTCTACAAGAATAAAAAATATGTCTAGTGACAAGACATGTGGGCAAATTATAAAATAAGCAAGCGAAAATAACTTGTGAAATACACAGTGAAACAAATATATAAAGAAATATAGTCCCAATAATAGAAAAATAATCTTTCATAAAAATGTCTTTGATATGTGAAGTGAAAAAAAGTCCAAAGCATGCAGCATGAACGTGTTCAATCTTCAAGGTGTTTGATTGACAAACGGCTGTGACAGATGGATAGAGTAAAGAATCACCACCAATGCAAAACACTTTTTATTTTCTATTGTAAAATATCAAGAATATTCTGAGCCAATCAGAGTGCTCCTTCCGCATTTGCCGAATATTCGCAATTATTTTGTATTGTAAAATATCAAGAGTATTCTGAGCCAATCAGAGTGCTCCTTCTGCATTTGCCGAATATTCGCAATTATTTTGTATTGTAAAATATCAAGAATATTCTGAGCCAATCAGAGTGCTCCTTCCGCATTTGCCGAATATTCGCAATTATTTTGTATTGTAAAATATCAAGAATATTCTGAGCCAATCAGAGTGCTCCTTCTGCATTTGCCGAATATTCGCAATTATTTTGTATTGTAAAATATCAAGAATATTCTGAGCCAATCAGAGTGCTCCTTCCGCATTTGCCGAATATTCGCAATTATTTTGTATTGTAAAATATCACGAATATTCTGAGCCAATCAGAGTGCTCCTACAGCATTTCTCGAAATTGCGCAATAAATATCGCATTCGCATGTTGCGATATTTCGATAAAATATCACGAATATTCTGAGCCAATCAGAGTGCTCCTACCGCAGTTATCAAAAAATCGCAATTATTTTCGCATTCGCAATAGCGAAAAATCGCAATCATTTACTTTCGATAAAATATCACGAATATTCGAATTTAGCGAATATATCTCGAATATTCGAATATATATTCGAGATATATCGCGAAATCGAATATGGCATATTCTGCTCAACACTACTCCTTTACTCGCTTATGTCAGATGCGTGTGAGGAAATGTCGATAAATGTCTCTTCCTGTATACACTGTGATCAGCCGTGATTGGGCACAGCTGATCATGTGGTAAAGAGCCTCTATCAGAAACTTTTTATCGAGATCGGTGTTGCGGTGTGTCAGACTGACACACAACAATAGCGATTGCCACGCTGCGCGCCCCCATAGGGCACGTGATCGAGGCTTATCCTGCTGGACATCATATGACGCCCAGTCAGGATAACTGAACCACTTCCCGGCCTTCATTTTGCTATAGGACAGGTGGCAAGTGGTTAAAAGTCTTCACAGGTCATCAGGTTAAAGGTAACTCTGAATAATGGGCCTAGAGTGCAGGGGTCAGGAATAAATCATATACAGTGGTCAGGAGTATATCATATACAGAGGGCAGTAGTATATCATATACAGGGGTCGGGAGTATATCATCTACAGGGGTCAGGAGTATATCATATACAGTGATCAGGAGTATATGCTATACAGAGGTCAGGAGTATATCCTATACAGAGATCAGGAGTATATCATATACAGTGATCAGGAGTATATCCTATACAGAGGTCAGGAGTATATCATGTACAGGGGTCAGGTGTATATCATATACAGGGGTCAGGAGTATATCATATACAGAGGTCAGGAGTATATCATATACAGAGATCAGGAGTATATCATATACAGAGGTCAGGAGTATATCATATACAGAGGTCAGGAGTATATCATATTCAGAGGTCAGGAGTATATCATATACAGTAATCAGGAGTATATCCTATACAGGGGTCATGAGTATATCCTTTACAGAGGTCAGGAGTATATCATATACAGTGGTCAGGAGTATATCATATACAGAGGTCAGGAGTATATCATATACAGTGGTCAGGAGTATATCATATACAGAGGTCAGGAGTATATCATATACAGAGGTCAGGAGTATATCATATACAGTGGTCAGGAGTATATCATATACAGAGGTCAGGAGTATATCATATACAGAGGTCAGGAGTATATCATATACAGGGGTCAGGAGTATATCATATACAGGGGTCAGGAGTATATCATATTCAGTGATCAGGAGTATATCATATACAGGGGTCAGGAGTATATCGTATACAGAGGTCAGGAGTATATCGTATACAGAGGTCAGGAGTATATCATATACAGAGGTCAGGAGTATATCATATACAGTGGTCAGGAGTATATCATATACAGAGGTCAGGAGTATATCATATACAGTGGTCAGGGTCTTCTACTGACATTAATTAGAGAGAAAAGTCTCTCCTGTACGGTTCTCTCCTTGACATATCGTAGAATGAAGCCGTATTGTTCTTTCAGTGTCATCATCCCGTGTTCTGTCCATTTCCACACCGACACCAACATCTCCTCCACCATCCCGCTGTATTTGTTGTCTCACCATGTTTCCAATGATGGAGATCCAGAGACTGACCGGAGTCTTCTTCTCCATGTCACCAGACCACCTCTTCCTCTAAAGGCAATAGAAAGATTGCTGACGCAAGTGAAAATATATTATATTATAGTAGTGGGTGTGCCGCAATCAAGAAAGAAGGGTCAAGACACCTGATGGTGCCTGGTCCTTTAAGGAATGTGTGTGGTAAGTGGGGAGCGCAATCCAATTACCACACACACCTCTTCCTCTACTATTGGGGTGCTGGGCTTTTCTATGACTACTCAGGACCCCCAACCTCTTCTATAGGATTGTGAAAATTTCTATCCTATTTATTAAGAAGCTGAAGAAGATGTCCATGATGTAGATGAGGGTTACATATAGTATGAGCAGCATCACCCTTCACTCTGTCACCAAGACCTAGTCTGGCAATGCCCAGAATGATACCAATTAGTCTCTGACCAATCTCACGGTTTGGATGGAATTTCTCCTTATATCAGTGGTCAGTGTAGTGGTCCCTTACATTGGTGACCAATGGGAGAAGGACCCTCTTATATGTCATCAGTGGGAAGACTGCCCCCCCTTACAGATCATTGATGTCAGTTGTTACTGAGAGACAGAAATTGTCCATTGCTCAAGGAACCCCTAGAACCCTTTGGAGGAACCCTGGCTGAGAAAGACTGGACTAGGCAGTAATATATTTCTCTCCCCCTTGGTGGGAGTGGAGATGACCATCTATAAGGATATACAGTACATACACACACAGCACAAGGCCGTGTTCACACTACGAGATGTTTCTCGGAGCTGTAGTTCCTCTGAGCTCCACAAGGTGGTGATCTTCTCACTTTACCATAGAGACAGGAAATGATTTCAGGGACAGACAGGAAGTTCCGGGTGAGAGGTGAGTCGGGAGGAAGTAGTGAGGAGACATCTTTGGAATCGGCAGCAGAGGAGGTAATAAGATCTTATTTTCTATTTACACCCAGTAACCCCGTCATGTCCGTCCTCTTCCTCCATAGTCACTGTGACGTCTTTTATCTCCAGCAGATGATGATACACACCAGGGCCGGCCTTAGATGTTCAGGCGCCCTGTGCGAGCTAATCTTGTGGCGCCCCCCCATCTTCACCCCCTCGCCCCCTGGTCACCTAAACATACACAAAGAGGAAAAAAATATTTGTAACAAATAATTTGTTTTAATAAACAAACAGACAATTTAAGTGCGTCTCAATGGACCTTTCACACTGAGTTCTGCAAGCAGCATCTTTGGAGTAGCTTTTGGGCACTGAAAAAAAAACATTGAAATGAATAAAAAGCGCTGTAAAAACGCCTTACCCTTTCACACTGAGGCACTGCAAAAACGTCCTAAAACGTTAGGGTCTTAGCGGTGCTTTACCAGCACATTGGGATTGCAGATGAGGCTTTGCTTGAATAACGCCTCAATAACGCTTGAATAACAGTTAAGCCTTTAATTGCCCTAGATCAGGGGGTCTCCAGATGTGGCCATTTACTTGCTTTTATCTGGCCCTTGGGGCAATATTTCATCTTCTGACATAAAAAATGGGGCACAATTCCTCCTAATGACACCAACAATGGGGCACAATTCCTCCTAATGACACCAACAATGGGCCACAATTCCTCCTAATGACACCAACAATGGGGCACAATTCCTCCTAATGACACCAACAATGGGGCACAATTCCTCCTAATGACACCAACAATGGGGCACAATTCCTCCTAATGACACCAACAATGGGGCACAATTCCTCCTAATGACACCAACAATGGGGCACAATTCCTCCTAATGACACCAACAATGGGGAACAATTCCTCCTAATGACAGCAACAATGGGGCACAATTCCTCCTAATGACACCAACAATGGGGCACAATTCCTCCTAATGACACCAACAAAGGGGCACAATTCCTCCTCTTACTGACACCAAAAAACGTGTCATTGTTTACTCCTGCTGATACCGGAACATTTTTGCTATTTCCAGTGGCCACAGTCCGGCCCCCTAAAGTCTGAAGGACAGTAAACTGGCCCTTTGTTTAATAAGTTTGGAGACCCCTGCCCTAGATGATTAACCCCTTGCCAGCCAGTGTCATTAGTACAGTGATCACTGTATTAGTTCCCACAAAGTATCAGATTGTCAGTCACAATATCGCAGCCCCGCTATAAGTCCCTGATCTCCGCCATTACTAGAAAAAAAAATTCCATAAATATATCCCATAGTTTGTAGACACTTATTAGGATATTTTGTACTAACAACATTGACCTAAATCAGAGGTCTCCAAACTGCGGCCAGGGGGCCAGATGTGGCCCTTTGCTTGCTTTTATTCCGGCCCTTGGGTACAATTCCTCCTACTGCCACCAATGATGGGGCACAATTCATCCAATGACACCGATAATGGGGCACACTTTTTCCCAATGACTCCAATGATGTGACACAATTTCTCTCAATGACACCAATGACGGGACACAATTTCTCCTGACAACACCGATTATGGGGCAACCATTACTCCCATTGACACCAATTATGGGGCACAATTTCTCCCATTGACACAAAAGATGGAGCATGGTTTTTTCCCCACTGACATCAGGACATTTTGTACTCCAAATGGCCACAGTCTGGCCCGCCTGAAGCCTGAAGCACAGTAAACCAGCCCTTTGTTTAGAAAGCTTGGAGACCCATGGCCTAAATTTATGAAAAAATGTTAATACAATTGGATATGTTATATAGCAGAAAGTAAAACATTTTTTTTTTCAAATTTGGTCTTTTGTTAAAACAGAAAAAATAAAATAACACAGAGGTGATCAAATACCACAGAGAAAAAAATACAAAATTTATTTGTGTACAGCGTCGCATGACCGCGCAGTTGTCAGCTTAAATTATGCAGTGCACATCGAAAAAAATGGCCTGTCATGGAGGGGGGGGGTAAATCTTCCAGAGCTCACGTGGTTAAACCGTGACATTTTTTTGCCCATAGTTTATTTATACTTCAGGCAATAAACATGGGGTGTCACAAACATGAAGTGATCCTCTGTAGGAGTACAGGCCAATTACAGACTGCCTGAAGTATAAATAAACTCTGGGCAAAAAATCGGACCTCTGGAAGATTTACCCCCCCCCCCCCCTTTCATGATAGGCCATGTTTTGCTATGTGCGCTGCTTAAAGTGGAGGTTCACCTAAAAAAAAAAAAAAAATTATCATTGCATTAGGCTATTTAGTAGAATGAGAATCTGTGTTTGTTTTTTAAAAATGCTAGCGGGACATACCTTTTTCTATATAGATGATCAACGCGGCTTCCGGGTATGGTCGTCGGGGCTGGGCGTTCCTAATTGATTGACAGGCATCCCGACAACGCATACAGCGCGTCACGAGTTGCCGAAAGAAGCCGAACGTCGGTGCGCAGGCGCCGTATAGAGCCGCACCGACGTTCGGCTTCTTTCGGCTACTCGTGACGCGCTGTAACGCAGATTCTCATTCTACTAAATAGCCAAATGCAATGATAAAAAATTTTTTTTAGGTGAACCTCCACTTTAACTTAAGCTGACAACTGCACAGTGATATTTGATCACCTCTGCGTTTTATTTTTTTCGTTTTTTTTTCTCTAACAAAAGACCAATTTTGAAAAAAAATTATAATTTTATGTTTTGCTATAACATAAAAAAAATGTTTTACAGGCTCAAATCTGGTGTACAGGTGGGGGGGGGGAGAGGGAATGACAGGTGTGAGCCTGCTAGATAAGGGGGAGGGGACAGGCTGCCTTACCGTTACTTTTCTTCAGAGTTACGGCAGTCTGTCAGGCAGGTCCCGGCTTCAGTCGGTCAGTGCTCTGCTGTCTCTTGGCGCCATTAGGATTTGAAGCTCAGCGGCATGCATCATGCATGCACGCTTTACGCTACGGCGCCGCGCTACCCAGGCCAGTACCACCTGAGACAAGGAGAGGAGAGGAGGAGGGAGGGTCAAGGCCCTGTGCATGAGTGTCAGCGGGCGCGACGCTCCCCCCCCCCTCCGCAGCGTCGGGGTGCCGTGCTCTTGCTGAGCAGTGTGACACGGGCGGCGGCCGCCCCTGCTCCTGCCACATTCAACACATTTTTAGTAAAGTGACTGCAAGATGTGACGGCGCCCGTATTGTCCAAGGCGCCTTGTGCGATCGCACAACTCGCACAACGCAAAGGCCGGCCCTGATACACACATATATAGTGTGGAGACCTAGATTAACCCCTACAGGGTCAGAACATTCCCCCACTTACAGGGCCGGAACATTCTCTTCATTTCAGTTTATACTAACAGATTATACGATAATACGGGTTGGGTTTTTTTTTTTTTTTTTAGAGGTGAACTTATGATACGTGATTTTGATTTTATAATCTTTATGGAGGAGGAAATAACTATTCCTGATGTCTGTGAAGGTTCAACACAAGGGATGTGTCTGGATGATGACTTTATCTTTGTAAGTATCAGGTGATGTCACTGTCTATTTCCCTATATAGGAGTATTTAGAAGGACACAAGGATCTCTACAAGGACGTCATGATGGACAATCAGCCGCCCCTCACATCACCGGGTAAGAGGAGACTTTATTGTAAAGGAGAGAGCAGTACGGAGGCTCCACCGTAAAATAGAGAGGCAAGGCCAGTATTCACAAAGCACTTGCTCCCTAAGTTACGTCAGCGTAGCGTAAATGGGCCAGCGTAAGCCCGCGTAATTCAAATTAGGAAGGTAGTGGGCGTGTTGTATTAAAATTAGCCGTGACCCCATGTAAATTACTTCCCGAACGAACGGCGCATTCGCGCGCATGCTCAGAATCACGTAGAATTTACGCCCTAAGATACGACGGCTCAATGGCAACGACTTGAACGTAACCTACGCCCAGCCCTACGTAAAATACGACGGCTGTTCCGTCGTCCATAACTTGAATGGGTTGTGCCACCTATAGAGGTGTTTTATATTTACGCCGGACGTACGCCTTACGTAAACGGCATAGGTTACTGCGACGGGCGCAAGTATGTTCGTGAATCGGCGTATCTAGGTCATTTACATATTCAACGGAAGCACCCCTGCGGCCAGCGTAAATATGCACCCAAGATACGATGGCGTAGGAGACTTACGTCGGTCGTATCTTGCCACAATTCAGGCGTATCTGATTTAGAGAATCTGCGCATAGATACGACGGCGCACATTTGGACTTACGCCTTTATCTACTGATACGCCGTTGTATCAGTAAGCGTATCAGTAAGTCTTTCTGAATCTGGCCCATAGAAACAATGTATTCAGTCAGTGTGTGTGTTTCCTACAGATGGATCCAGTAATGGGAACCCACCAGAGAGATGTCCCCGTCCTCTGTATTCCCGGGATTCCACACAGGAAGGTCACACCATCCCCCACCATCATCAGGTAGATGAGGAACAATCACTGATAGTATCATTAGGATCTGTACATTATCTGCATTGTTACCATTGATGTCATTTTTATTCTATATTCAGAGTGGAAACCTGAGAGATCCTAAAGTTGAGGTTAAAGAAGAGATAAAAGAGGAGGAGGATGAGGATGGTGTGATGGAGGAAGAACACAAAGATCTGTACCAGGACACCATGGTGGAGTCATCCAGCTACAGAAACCCCCCAGAGAGATGTCCCCGTCCTCTGTATTCCCGGGATTCCACACAGGAAGGTCACACCATCCCCCACCATCATCAGGTAGATGAGGAACAATTATTGGTGGGAAAGGTTCATACTAAAGCTATTTCGTTACAATGAATGTTTTCCATTTGTTTTTATTCAAAGTTTTTTAAGAAACACAAATATACTTTACATTACATTTCCATACAAAAGAGGATCACATTTAAAATACAAACAACATTACATATCCAGAAATAACAACATTAACATCCTGGGTCTATCCTACACCTCCTGATCTTTCATCTCTTTTTCCTTTTCCTTTTATCTCATGTGATTACCCCTCCCTTACTTTATCCTCTGGCACTTCCTGTACATCTACCCAGCCGTGGGTCGCGGGCCTGCGACCCGATCCGAAGCTCCGGGACTGTGGGACCCGCGGACCCGATCGCCGCTGGGGTCCCTGGAACTGAAGAACGGGGAGAGCCGTGTGTAAACATGGCTTCCCCGTGCTTCACTGTGGCGGCTGCATCGATCGTGTCATCCCCTTTATAGGGAGATACAATCGATGACATCACTCCTACAGCCACACCCCCCTACAGTTGTAAACACACACTAGGTGAAACATAACCACTTCAGCGCCCCCTGTGGTTAACTCCCAAACTGCAACTGTCATTTCCACAATAAACTGCATTTTTTGCTGTGAAAATGACAATGGTCCCAAAAATGTGTCAAAATTGTCCGAAGTGTCCGCCATAATGTCGCAGTCACGAAAAAAATCACTGATCGTCGCCATTAGTAGTAAAAAAAAAAAAATTTATAAAAATGCAATAAAACTATCCCCTATTTTGTAAACACTATAAATTTTGCGCAAATCAACCTATAAATGCTTATTGCGATTTTTTACCAAAAATATGTAGAAGAATACGTATCGGCCTAAACTGAGGAAAAAAAATGTTTTTATATATTTTTGGGGGATGTTTATTATAGCAAAAAGTAAAAAATATTGAATTTTTTTTCAAAATTGTCGCTCTATTTTTGTTTATAGCGCAAAAAATAAAAACCGCAGAGGTGATCAAATACCACCAAAAGAAAGCTCTATTTGTGGGAAAAAAAGGACACCAATTTTGTTTGGGAGCCACGTCGCACGACCGCGCAATTGTCAGTTAAAGCAACGCAGTCCCGAATCGCAAAAAGGGGCCTGGTCCTTTACCTGCATTTTGGTCTGGGGCTGAAGTGGTTAATTAACTCTAGTATTTGTATCCAATACAACTGGATCTTAGGACACTGCCACCGGATATGGGCATGGGTTCCCACTCCTCCGCACTCCCTCCAACATAGAGGTGACACCTGGGGATTTATCTGGAACATAATACCACTTAATTAATAATTTGAAGGTCATTTCTTTTATCCGGGTGTCCACAGATGTAGAGTGAACATCATCGAAAACTTTACTTCTCATGGTTTCTGATAGTGGTTGGTTCAATTCTATTTCCCAGCTCTCTGTTGGGCACACAGCTCCTCCCTCTAAATGTGTCATTAACAACTTATAAATAGTAGAAATTCCATGCTTACCTATCCCCATTTGGTCGATTCATTTTTCCCAGACATTAAACCCACCCACCCCCCGGAGAGGTTTTGGGAGGGAATTTACAAAATGTTGTTTAGATCTCCAGACTTCCCATGGAGTGGGCCCATATCTATCACGCAGTTCACGTAATGAACATAGGACATTGCCCCTCATGACGTCCCTTAATCTCAGGTGGGACGATGTAGTCCATTTTAAATACAGTTTGTTGTCTTTCCCCGGGGGAAGTAGTTATTTCATGTTAAGGGCATTAAGGGGCTGTTGTGTTGTCCCTGTATATTTGTAATTAATTTGTCCCATGTTCTTAATGCTTCTATGGTGATCGGGGCCGCTTCCTCCAAGGATCCCCTAAACTGCCTTGGGATCCAGATACCCCGTCCCAACTCAGATTTGCAGATTTTCTCCTCCAACTCTACCCATTTTTTCTGCCGAGGGGCATGTGTCCAGTTCATAACCCTCCACAGAATTGCTGCCTCGTGATATTTTTCAAGATCCGGGAGGAATACCCCCCCCCCCCCCCCCCCCTTCTCTTTAGATCTGATTTAAGTCCGGTTTACAATGAATGTTTAATTCTATATTTTTAGGGTGGAAACCTCGGGGATGATAATATTGATATTATTAAAGAAGAGTATAAAGAGGAGGATGAGGAGTATGGAGTGATGGAGGATTTTTCAGAAGGACACAAGGATATGATGGAGCCACCTAATACCAGGAACCCCCCAGAGAGATGTCCCCGTCCTCTGTATTCCCGGGATTCCACACAGGAAGGTCACACCATCCCCCACCATCATCAGGTAGATGAGGAACAATCACTGATAGTATCATTAGGATCTGTACATTATCTGCATTGTTACCATTGATGTCATTTTTATTCTATATTCAGAGTGGAAACCTGAGAGATCCTAAAGTTGAGGTTAAAGAAGAGATAAAAGAGGAGGATGATGAGGATGGGGTGATGGAGGAAGAACACACCATCCCCCACCATCATCAGGTAGATGAGGAACAATTATTGGTGGTTATGATTTATATACAAACATGTTTATTATAATGAATGTTTTATTATATATTCAGAGTGGAAACCTCGGGGATGATAATATTGATGTGAAAGAAGAGTATAAAGAGGAGGATGAGGAGTATGGAGTGATGGAGGAGTTTTCAGAAGGACACAAGGATATGATGGAGCCACCTAATACCAGGAACCCACCAGAGAGATGTCCCCGTCCTCTGTATTCCCGGGATTCCACACAGGAAGGTCACACCATCCCCCACTGTTACAAGGTCGGTGGGGCGGAGCATCTAGAACATGGACTGGTGGAGATGATGTGTGGATTTTGTATGTAAGTTTATATCTTACATATGATATTCTCTCTCATTCTCTTGGTTTAGAGTGGAGATCCAATCGATATAGAATTTGAGGTGAAATCAGAAGAAGAAGAGACGTATGTGAGGGATGATCAGCAGTCTATGGAGGAGGATGGAATAACGGGGACATTTATAGAGGAGGACACTCCTGCAGAGATCAGCACAGGTGGGTCATTACCACTAAATCCATTCCTCCACCCATACTGCTCACTGATTGGTCCAGAGTAGGGCGGGGACTGGGTGATATCAGCCTGTAATCCCCTGGTCACTTTCCTGAGCTGTGTTCCCCATCCTGTATTTCACTCGGATAATCTTCCTTCTCTGTGCTGCAGACACAATTTATGTCTCTAGACTGGATTTATGGAGATTCTGGGGTTCAGCTGGCAGAAAAATGTTGATTTTCACCATAGGGTTTGCTTGACCTAGACACCTGGGGTATGTACCTTGGGTCTTCTGCCCCATGCCCGAGTCTAGTGAGATCTCTGACAGAACACTTCTCCCAGGTTACTTGCTCTGTTATTTGCTGGCTGTGCCGGGTGGAGGGATATGTCTGTATAGTCTCAGACCCAAGTCACTGAGTGCAGTCTCAGGAGATGGGAGGCAGCGGTGTGGGATCTCTGCAACTTGTCTCATGTAAACATTTCATCCACCACTGATTACTGAAAACCAATATCATGAGTCCTGACCCCTGCACTATACTGTATACTCTATGTTGTACATTACATACTCCTGACCCCTGCACTATATACTCTATGTTGTACATTACATACTCCTGACCCCTGCACTATATGCTCTGTGTTGTACATTACATACTCCTGACCCCTGCACTCTATGTTGTACATTACATACTCCTGACCCCTGCACTATATACTCTATGTTGTACATTACATATTCTTTATTATCTCTGAACAAGAACGGTTGGAGAGCCGGTTTAGGGCCAGGATACATTTGAGTAGATGTAATGACAATTGGCAGACTCCGAGACTTCTATAGGTAGACTGCTATACAGTGGAAGGCCTCCAGCCAGATACCACTTCTGTATAGGTAGGACCGCTGTCTCCTATGGTAACAAATCTTGTTACAGTCACTAACGCTAGTTCTACATAACTCTTGGTAACACAGAATAGTTCTCTTCTTCTCACACAGTCTCTCACTGCAGATCTTCTCTCCCTGAGCTCCCGGTCTCTCACTAGTAGGGATGAGATTTATGTTCGGGTCGAACATGAGTTCCACTCGAACATTGGCTGCTCGCGCCAAATTCGAGCACCGCGTCACGCACCATAATGCACTGCGAGATCGCAGTGCAATGCTGTATGATGATTGGCCAAAGCATGCACTACGACCCGCATTCTTTAGCCAATCCCAGCGCCATCAGCAAAGAGAGCCATAATTGGCCAAAGGCAGGGTGCCTTTGGCCAATCATGGATCAGGGGGACTAAGTCCACGCCCCACACTATATAAGGCCACATGCACGTCGGCCCTGTGTAGTGTGTTGTTGGCGTGGACAGAGACAGAGTGTCATTTAGATTGAGCAGGCAGGTGATTCAGTGAGCTGCAGTGCATTAAGTATATATATATATATATATATAAATATAATCTCCACTGCATCCAGTCTAGCCAAGCATCTCCCTTTTTATCGGCTTTGAGCCACAACATGCAGAAGAGTTGGTGGAATGGATAACAAAGCCGTCCTCATCCTCCTCATCCTCTGTCACCCAGGCTCAGAGTAGTTTGCCTGCCAATGCAGCTGCCACAGCGGCCTATTCCATCGGCTCCATGTCATCAGTCAATCCTTCCCTAGCCTCACCATCATGCACAGAGGAGTCCCCCGAACTGTTCCACCACAGTGTCGGGTACATGCTGCAGGAGAATGCGCAGCGTTTTGAAGGCTCTGATGATGGGACCCAGGTTGAGGAAGGGAGTAACGTGAGCCTAGAGAGAGGGGGTGCCCAAAAAGGACAAGAAACTGGCAGTCCAGTTCCCCATGTTCCCCCAGATGCAGCATACTGCCAAGTTTGCTCCAGTGAGGAGGAGGGAGGGGATGATGAGGTCACTGACTCTACTTGGGTGCCTGAGAGGAGGAGGAGGAACATCTCCAATGAGGCAGAATGCCCTCCAGGGGGCAGCTTAAGGGCAGCCACCCTATTGCATCACACTGAAGAATTAAGCATGTGCAGGGCGCTGCTGACTCCCCACGTATTTTTAAAAGTTATTTGGTGTGGGCCTTTTTTGACACATGTGCAACAGTTTGCACCGTTGCTGTTTGCAACATATGTCTGAAGCGTATCAAGCATGGCCAAAACGGCAGCCGCTTGGGCAACACATGCTTGACCAGACATATGATGACCTCCCATGCAGTCCATTGGCAACAGCACTTAAAAGACCCACATCAAAGAAGAAGGCGGACCTCTCCTTGCTCCTCATCAGCTGGGATCTCCAACCCCACTATACCTTCAGTCCTCTCAGAAACCTGCACTGAGAGGAATGAAGGTGTAGAATTAGGTGTCCCAAGTACTTGCAGGAAATCTGCTAGCGGCACACCAACATCCGATTTTAGCAGGCAAATTTCCCTACCCGTGTCTTAATCGTAGAAAGAAATTCAGTCCCAGCCATCCATATGCTCAGCGTCTGAATGCTAGCTTGCCTAAATTGCTAGACCTGCAACTGCTGTCTTTTCAGCTGGTAGACTCTGCCCCCCTTTTGTGAATTTGTGGAATGTGCGGTACCTCAGTGGCAGGTTCCCAAACTCCATTTCCTTTCACGGAAGACCATTCCGGCTCTCTACAGCATGTGGAAGGCAATGTCTTGGTCTCGTTGGACAGGGCGGTCAGCAGTAAGGTACATATTACCGCTGACTCATGGTCCAGCAGGCATGGACAGTAGGGCTGCGCATCTTCACCGGTCTCACGATTCGATGCGATTACGATTATCAAGGCCACGATTCGATTCCGCGATGCATCAAGATTACTGCGTGCGGTTTTCATTAAAAAAATGCAAGCAGTTGGGAGAACTCCGAGAACGCCTCAATTTTTTTATTTTCAACAGACATGGTACAGGAGATGGTCAGAGACCGCAGACATGGTACAGGAGACAGTCAGAGACCGCAGACATGGTACAGGAGACAGTCAGAGACCGCAGACATGGTACAGGAGACGGTCAGAGACCGCAGACATGATACAGGAGACGGTCAGAGACCGCAGACATGGTACAGGAGATAGTCAGAGACCGCAGACATGATACAGGAGACGGTCAGAGACCGCAGACATGGTACAGGAGATAGTCAGAGACCGCAGACATGGTACAGGAGACGGTCAGAGACCGCAGACATGGTACAGGAGATGGTCGGAGACGGTCAGAGACCGCAGACACGGTACAGGAGACGGTCAGAGACCGCAGACATGGTGCAGGAGATGGTCAGAGGCTGCGGACATGATGCGCCAAGTAGCCAGCATTGGGTTCTGATGCGCTGCTGCTGCCATGGAGACAGAGACCAGTAGTGTTGCTCACTATGGCATATTCGAGTATTCGCGATATATTTCGAATTTCGCGGCGAATATTCGCAATTCCGAATATTCGCATTTTTTCAATTTTATTTTTAAAACAGATCACATCCTATCGACGTCTAAAAGCATTGCTGGTATGATTAGAGACCCTGGGCCGAGTAGCTAAGCTGAGGCGATCCTTTTATGTTGCCGAATTGAAAGAAAAAAAATTGTGAATTTTCGCTAATGCGAATGCGAAAATGATTGCAAATTTTTGATAACTGTGGTAGGAGAACTCTGATTGTCTCTGCAAAAGGGGGGGGGCTTTGTGTATGTTTCTGTTATGAATATTTGTATGTTTGATATTATTTTTTTTTGTAAGAAGGAAAAAATTGCGCATACCTTAAAAAAAGGGGAGAATACAGCAGCAACTCAAAAATGTTATACAACATAAATTAATACAAGACAGAAAATGGAGTCGCTCTACAAGAATAAAAAATATGTCTAGTGACAAGACATGTGGGCAAATTATAAAATAAGCAAGCGCAAATAACTTGTGAAATACACAGTGAAACAAATATATAAAGAAATATAGTCCCAATAATAGAAAAATAATCTTTCATAAAAATGTCTTTGATATGTGAAGTGAAAAAAAGTCCAAAGCATGCAGCATGAACGTGTTCAATCTTCAAGGTGTTTGATTGACAAACGGCTGTGACAGATGGATAGAGTAAAGAATCACCACCAATGCAAAACACTTTTTATTTTCTATTGTAAAATATCAAGAATATTCTGAGCCAATCAGAGTGCTCCTTCCGCATTTGCCGAATATTCGCAATTATTTTGTATTGTAAAATATCAAGAATATTCTGAGCCAATCAGAGTGCTCCTTCCGCATTTGCCGAATATTCGCAATTATTTTGTATTGTAAAATATCAAGAATATTCTGAGCCAATCAGAGTGCTCCATCCGCATTTGCCGAATATTCGCAATTATTTTGTATTGTAAAATATCAAGAATATTCTGAGCCAATCAGAGTGCTCCTTCCGCATTTGCCGAATATTCGCAATTATTTTGTATTGTAAAATATCACGAATATTCTGAGCCAATCAGAGTGCTCCTACAGCATTTGTCGAAATTGCGCAGTAAATATCACATTCGCATTTTGCGAAATTTCGAAAAAATTTCAAGAATATTCTGAGCCAATCAGAGTGCTCCTACCGCAGTTATTGAAAATTCGCAATTATTTTCGCATTCGCAATAGCGAAAATTCGCAATCATTTAATTTCGATAAAATATCACGAATATTCGAATTTAGCGAATATATCTCGAATATTCGACTATATATTCGAGATATATCGCGAAATCGAATATGGCGTATTCTGCTCAACACTAGAGACCAGCGCTGTCAATAGCAACCATGGTTGTTTGCCCAATGGTTCACTGTCGAATTCCCCCATCCACCTGGAATGTGTAGATGCGATGGGGGAATTGTTTTTTCAGTGTAAAGCCCAAACTAACAAAAAAAAGCGATCAGTATGAGTGCTAGCTGGATCTTGGAAGGATAGCAGGAGAGGGAGACAGACAGAGGAGAGAAAGGGACAGTTCAGTTATGTATGTACAATGAAAAATGCAGTGCTCACTCATTCAGGGACGAGGCTGGAAGTTCACAGCTTGGAATGTGTAGCTGCCGACTGTGTTGTTCTTCCTATCTCCCGCGCACCCCCCCCCCCTCCCCTCTCTCTCTCTCTCTCCTTCACAGCTGTACATCGGGATAGGAGAGTGGGCGGGCTGGGCAGACACAGAGGGGAAGAGGAGGAGGGGTAGCCTGTATGCAATGCTTTGTTTTGTTGCTGGGAGGGGGGAGTGAACTTTGCTGGGCTGTGTGTGAGCCGAGTGTCAGAGAAGACACTCGGCTGCAGCCACCAGCCCCTAAATGTACAGACTGGTTCTCCTGTCCTACGGACGGGAGAAATCAGTTTGTTTTCTCACACTGTTACAGGGATAATGGAGTCTGGAAAGACTGCACTGAACCCCCACAGTGCAGGATCTCCCAGGGACTTCGGCAACCCTGATTCTTCCGCCACTCCCACAGATGTGATGACAGCTAGTAATCTGTCTCACGGCTCCATGCGGCTCTGCACTACACGTCAGGCAGATGAGAAGTGTCACTGTCCAGTGTCCTGAGGTACAAATTCTGAGGAGAGGGGAGAGCCTGGGTGGGGGCAGCATTCTGAGGCAGAGGCTACATCACCCATTGATGGGGAACAGCGCTAGGTTCAGCCAGCCGGTTGATGGCTTAAGACGCTGCTGTGAGTGAGGGGGAGGAGCGGCAATGACGTCATGCATAATCGATTAACACAGGCTACCGCATCGATTATTTTCAACACCCCTAATGGACAGCGAGGTTACCTTTCTTTCACGGTGCACTGGGTAGCTCTGCTGGCAGCTGAGAAGGATGCAGGACAGGGTGCAGTATTGTTGGAGCTTGTTCTGCCACCATGCTTCCAAAATGCTAGTAGTGGTGATTCTGCCACAGCTCTCTCCTCCACCCCCTCCTCTTCTTCCTCTATGGCCTCTTCCTCTGCAGATTTGTCCTCCTGAACCAGCGATGCTCCATAGACATTCAAGGGGCTAAGCAAGCACTCAGGCAAAAAGATGCCATGCAGTGCTTAAGTTGGTCTGCTTAGGGGACAGGAGCCACACTGGGGCAGAGATTCTGTCAGCTCTGCAGGGGCAGGCTCGGAGGTGGTTGACGCCACGCCAGCTTCAGCCAGGAATGGTTGTAGGCACCATCCTCCTCTCTGCCCTTTGACATGGACACTTGACCCATGTGCCCTGTTTTCAGGAACTTTCCCAGAACTTATCCACCCTTCGCAGAGGATGAAACATCTTTGGGAGGCCTTGCAGAAAGGTTTGTGCAATGCGTTTCCAGAGCCTGGGAGGTTACAATTTCCTGGAGCTGGACAACGTGTTGCTGAGGCTTCGTTCAGTCACAGAAAGAGCGGTGGAGAAGGTGGCCGCCTGACCGATGCCTTCAGACAATTCTTCAGTCCGAAGCCCCAAGGTCTGATCGGTTCCAGCAACCGTCGCCGGTGTCTGAATTACATGGTGCAGGAATATCTAGGGGCAAGATCAGACTTGGAGACCTTTCCAACAGAAAATCCTCTGGGTTTTGAGGATGGACCACTGGTCAGAGCTTGCACAATATGCAATTGAGCTACTGGCCTATCCTGCATCCAGCGTTCTTTCTGAACGCACATTCAGTGCTGCTGGAGGCTTTGTAATGGATCACAGAGTGCGCCTGTCCACAGACTCTGTTGATCGGCTCACCTTCATAAAAATCAATCAGTCTTGGATCACCAGCTACCAAGCACCTGATGCTGATGTAACCGATTGATTTTTCTATGGATGTGGGATCCCTTGAAGACTGCCTATGCTGAGTGACTATCCTATTATGCTGAGTGACTATCCTATTCCTCCTCAATGTTCATGTTGATGGCTTCTAAGAATATTTTTATTTCAGGGCACCACCACCGCCTAAGGCCCAATTTTTCTGCCCCTGTTTAGCAAAGGGCGTGTAATTACAATTTTTTATCTAATATTTCACAGCAGGGCCCGTTCCTGCACCCACCAAGAGTAACGGTGAGGGCTTACAGTGATCTGGTGCCACCAACAGCTAAGGCCCAATTTTCTGCACAGTATATAGGGCAGGCCAAATAGTATGTACAGGCGATCCCCTACTTCCAAACATCCGACTTACAAACAGAGGGAGACAACAGGAAGTGAGAGGAAATCTACCCCTAGGAAGGGAAATTCTCTCCTGTAAGAGTTGATATGGGAAAAAGGTGTCTCCTCTCCACTGATGCTTTATCACCAATCCTTGTTTCCCTAATAACCCCAAATTTTCTAAATCCAATTGTCATTGGGACAGAAAGTGAGGTGAAATCTTCTGAACACGGGGCACAGACAGCAAAACAAATGTTACAGGGGTGATAACCCTTCCCTATGTTTTCCAAAAAGCTTAAAAATAGATTTTTTGTCTGGAGCTACACTTACAAAATATACCAGTTCCAAATTACAAACAGATTCAACTTAAGAACAAACCTCCAGTCCCTGTCTTGTTTGTAACCTGGGGACCGCCTGTATACTGCTGTTCAGAGTATATAGAGCCTGCGGGCACTTTTGATTTTTCACGTTCGGGCCCCATAAACTTTAACGGTGTTCGAATGTTCGCACAAACTTTCGGTCCATTCGCTTGTTCTGCCGCAAACCGAACTGGGAGGTGTTAGGCTCCTCCCTACTCACTGGACTTCCAGATTCGATGGCCACTGAATCTCCTGAGCTCTTCTACAGCTAATCCGCTGTATATTCCTCAAGCGTCGCCCCTGGCTTGACACTTACTGATGCTCAAGCGTCACCCCCGCTATCCTGCTGGGCCCCTGGCTTGGCACTTACTGATGCTCCTCAAGCGTCATCCCCGCTATCCTGCTGGGCCCCTGACTTGGCACCTGCTGAAGCTTTCCCACTTCTTCACTGTCCCGGGCTGGTGAGAAGATTGCTCTGGTACTGGCTCCAGCTTACTAACTGTAGTCTCCGGTAACAAGGTGGATGGTTCCTTAGTGGAGACAGCTTCCCCTCCACCTCCGACCACAACTGGTTCCCCGTTGGGCTGAATCTTTACTCTCGGTTGGAATCCAATCCTGCAGTCCCAACCCTGCACTGCTTCTCTTGCTCCTGGATAGGCCTCAGGCTTCCGGCCTAGCGACCCGGGCGACATAACACACGTCCACCCAGACAGCCATCCAGGTGGCACAGAACCCCGATCACCTGACTCCCCCCAAATAAATAGGCTGGCCAAGGGACCAAAGAAACCCCTTCAAATTGGTTGAGACACCCCATCCATTCATAATCCGACCTTGCTAAGCCCTTGTCTATCTAGTGACAGAAGAGAAAAGGTGCAGCCATCCAAAGTTAGAGAGGAATCAGTAGATCTCCTAACAATAAGCAAGGATAACTACCACCTGGGAAACTCAATTTATTAGCCACCCTTCCTAAACACCATGCTGTAAATTATATACTCCTGGCCCCTGCACTATATTCTCTATGTTGTACATTACATACTCCTGCCCCCTGCACTATATTCTCTATGTTGTACATTATATACTCTATGGTGTACATTACATACTCCTGACCCCTGCACTATATTCTCTATGTTGTACATTACATACTCCTGCCCCCTGCACTATATTCTCTATGTTGTACATTATATACTCTATGGTGTACATTACATACTCCTGACCCCTGCACTATATTCTCTATGTTGTACATTACATACTCCTGACTTCTGCACTATATACTCTATGTTGTACATTACATACTCCTGACCCCTGCAGTATATATAAGAAGGCCAGTATGATGGCCTGAGTTTATGGGAGGAGCCCGGAGGGTATTTAAGCAGCCCACTCACACATGCTCTTTGTCGGTTCAGTGTGCAGTACTACACGTCACTGGGCCGACTCTTCCCAGCTCACCTCATGTCCGTGAGTCTGCGCATTCAATCGCATTCGACATCGCAAGCGCTTTGCGGCTTTTCCCTTCATGGTCTTCGCCGGCGGTTCCCGCTTACTGTCGCAGGTAGGATTCAAACCTTTTCGTATCTTGTGCAATCTTACAATTCGTTATGCTTCCTATCCTGCATCCCTTTTGGGAAAAAATCTGCCTGAGTTACTTTTGCTCATGTTCCAACATCATTCGGCTCAGGCGTAGTACATTTGTAACTTCCTTTTGCCAAACATACGATTCATTTGTAAATCCATTTGGAGATTGACATGTGTTTGTATGGGTTCTTTGGCAGATTGAGGTGGTAATTGGACTCACATGGTGCCTTGTCTGCACTTGATTAGCCTGGGGGGATGGGTGGTTGGTAGGTGTTCGGTTTCAAAGCAAGGGGTAGCATACACTCTACAACCAATTTGTATCAGATTCGTTCAATACTCCTTACTATCAATTCGTATCGGATTCATTTCATGCATTTTACAACCATTTTGTATCAGATACATTGCATACTTTCTACCGTTGTCATTCATTGTTTCCCCCATTTCGCGTGTTTTAGTTCCCGCAGCGGAACTTACGAATTGCTTGTACACGGCTCTTCTCTCTCATTTATTTACCAAAGTTATTGCCTGTGCGTCATGCATGGCGCCACACCACACTCTTGGGATGCGTTGCACATCCACTCCAGTCCAAAGCAAACCCAGTCGCACGTTCACTGTCCCAGGTAGGATTCGTTAGCTTGTTTGTCATGTCAAATTCGTGGCCACTCATGGTGTCACCTGTACCATATGTTTGGTTCCCACAGTGGAGCTTACAAAGCATTGATACGCACTTCTCGTGTTCTATTTTCTACACCAAACCTTGTTGTTTTGCCCCATGCACGGCATCACGCTACACATTCCCGTCATGTTTCACTCCAGCCACAGTCCGCCGCAAACTCACTCGCATGGCCCACTGTCGCAAGTAAGATTTGTTATTGCATTCTTTATGTTCTATCAATTTGCTACCATTCGTTGTCTCCCATATCGTTCATTAGTGGCCCCCGCGGAACCTACGATTCAAACAGGCGTTGTCCTTCTACCTTATACTGCTTGCTTAGGTACAAACAAACCAGGTGTTTCTATCCTTTCTCAGTAACCCAATTCTTATTGATTGAGACCTTGCAACCATGCAAATCATCTCAGCAGTCTGATACCCTTGCTGAGACCCTTGCAACACATGACCCTTACAAAATGCAAAATGCAAAAAAAAAAAAAAAAAAACGCAAAAAGGAAAAAATATATGAAACGCAAAAAAAAAAAAAAAGATTGCCACCACGTAATCTCAGCCCAGCAACCTGACACCTGTTGAGACCATTGCAACGATGCAAAATTCGTCTCCACAGCCTGACACCCTTGTTAAGACCCTTGCAAACGCAATACCGTCTTAGCAGCCCCACACTCATCGAGACTCTTGCAACCACACTAAATCGTCTCAGCAGCCTGACACCCTTGTTAAGACCCTTGCAACACATGACCCTTACAAAACGAAAAAAATAAAAAAAAAACGCAAAAAAATTAAATAAAAATAAAAAAAACGCAAAAAAAGAAATAAAAAAAAAAAAACGCGAAAAAAAAAAAACGCAAAAAGAAATATAAAAGTGCAGAACAAACACAATCTCAGCCCCGCAACCTGACACCTGTTGAGACTGTTGCAACGACGCAAAATTCGTCTTCGCAGCCTGACACCCTTGTTGAGACCCTTGCAAACGCAATACCGTCTCAGCAGCCCCACACTCATGGAGACTCTTGCAAGCACAGAAAATTGTCTCAGCAGCCTGATACCCTTGCAAACGCAATACCGTCTCAGCAGCCTGATACCCTTGCAAACGCAATACCGTCTCAGCAGCCCCACACTCATGGAGACTCTTGCAAGCACGCAAAATTCGTCTCCGCAGCCTGACACCCTTGTTGAGACCCTTGCAAACGCAATACCGTGTCAGCAGCCCCACACTCATGGAGACTCTTGCAAGCACACAAAATTGTCTCAGCAGCCTAATACCCTTGTTAAGACCCTTGCAACACATGACCCTTACAAAACGCCAAAAAAAAAAAAAAAAAAATATGCAAAAAAATAAAAATAAAATAAAAAAAAGCAGAAAAAAATAAATTGTCACCACACAATCTCGGCCCAGCAACCTGACACCTGTTGAGACCATTGCAACCATGCAAAATCGTCTCAGCAGCCTCACACCATTGTTGAGATCCTTGCAAACGCAATACCGTCTCAGCAGCCCTACACTCATCAAGACTCTTGCAACCACACAATACCATCTCAGTAGCCTCACACCATTGTTGAGACCCATGCAAACGCAATACCGTCTCAGCAGCCCCACACTCATCAAGACCCTTGCAACCACGCAATACCGTCTCAGCAGCCTTACACCATTGTTCAGACCCTTGCAAACGCAATACCGTCTCAGCAGCCCCACACTCATCAAGGCCCTTGCAACCACGGAATACCGTCTCAGCAGCCTCACACCATAGTTCAGACCCTTGCAAACACAATACCGTCTCAGCAGCCCCACACTTATCAAGACTCTTGCAACCACGCAATACCGTCTCAGCAGCCTCACACCATTGTTGAGTCCCTTGCAAACACAATACCGTCTCAGCAGCGCCACATTCATCAAGACCCTTGCAACCACGCAATACTGTCTTGAGCAACCTCCCACTCGTCAAAGACCTTTGTGACCATACAGTCTCGCCCCAGCAACCTGGCATTCATTGAGACCCTTGCAGCCAGACAAATCATCTTTGGCCTCATGTACACTGCTGTTGGTAAAAAAAAAATAAAATGGGTTCAGGCGGATGTTCAGAGGCATTCGAAACGCATTCGAAACGCCAATGTCTGTAACAGCTTGTAAACACTGCCAGATGCGGTAACTCATGTTTACCAGCGTTTCATTCACAGTCGTTTTCATAAAAAATTAAAATAAAGGGGAATATTGTCTCAGCAACTTGACACTCATTTGAGACCCTTGCTAAATGTAATATCATCTCAGCTACCTCACACCCTTCTAGACCTTTGCAACCACACAATCTCATCTCAGCAACCTGACACCCGTTCAGACCTTTGCAGCCATACAAAGTCATCTTAGCAACCTGACACTCATTTGAGACCATTGCAAATGCAATATCGTCTCAGCAACCTGACACCCATTTAGACCCTTGCAGCCATACAAAGTTGTCTCAGCGGCCGACACTCATTTGAGACCATTGCAAAACGCAACATCATCTCAGCAACCCCTCACTTGTTGAGACCTGTGCAACCACACCATGCCATCTCAAAACAAACCTCATAATCATCGACACCTTTGCAACCACGCAATATCGTCTCAGCAAACCAGACTGAGACCCTTGCAACCACCAATACCATCAAACCTTCATACTCAAGGCCCCTGCCACCACACAATATCGTCCCAGCAACCTGACACTCACTGACACCCTTGCAACCGCACAATATTGTCTGCAGTAGTATAAAACACTTAGCGGCACGCACCTACGTGCAAACCCGAATACAAACTAAACTTGCAAACACACCTCAGTGACAAACAATCAGCCACACAAACACACAGTTACACCCAGTTGGCCATTCATCTTCAGTGGCACGCGGGCCACTCATCTTTTCTCAGTTTTTTCCCTGCGGTTAGTTCAGGTTTTCATCCAGCATCAGCGAGTGCACGTTGGCCTGCGAGTGCACGATGGCCTGCGAGTACATGTATATCGTCTTGTTGAGCACCTGTGTATTGTCTTGATTTTCTCACACCGATGCAAGATCCAGTCCAAGTTCTCAAACTAGACCAAGCATCAGTAGCAGACTTAGCTATGTGGGACAACTTCCCCACCTGATAGAACATCATTTCAATCTTCATCCTGGCAGTGTCAGCCGAGCCACCAAAGGCTTTTGCAGCCATTTTTAGGCCGCCACTGGTTCTCCAAAACTTGGCCCCCAGAAATTCTATTAAATTTTTGCTTCACCCAGTCTTCATCACGCCTCGTGCTGCACCCCATCGTGGCAGCTGCCCAGGTCTGGGACCACACTTGAACAGGACAGACACTGTTCTTCACCACAGACAATCAGGCCACAGCCGACATCATCAATTAAGATAGATCTAAGTCACTCCCCATCACTTCCTGCGCAGGCTCGCGCAGCTGTCACTCCGTCACCAATTAATATCTTATGTAGACCTTTTCCAGGCAAATGCAAAAAGCAGCTGATGCGCTTTCCTATTCCAACCTTGGAATGGATGTTTTTTCCAGCAAGAGCCTGGAGCCGACCCAACAACTATCCCTGTCCCACCATGGACATTGCTGACGATGGACTAAAGTCGCATCTCGCCAACGCAATCCAACTTATTAACCACTCCTTGGCACGCAACACACTGAAGGCCTATCGCACTGCTTGGAACACTAATCGCAAATTTTTGGCCCCTTGTCCCGGAGCAGCAATAGGCAACGTTGGACACATCCTAGCCTTCATATCGTATTGCCACATGCAGCTGACCATTTCTCAATACTATCACGCCATATCTAGATGGCATCCAGCATTTCCTGTCCCTGCAGGACCCCAGTAAACCGTCAGTATTCTCGAGCCCATGCAGTCAAGTCCCTCCTACAGGGCATACAGAAGCACCAACCTGTAGTCAGTGGCAAGCGCCTACCTTTCAAGAGTCCCCTCTTTAGGGACATGTCTAAAATCCTTACTCGTTCCCTGTTTAGGGCTTTGCCCAGTCTAGTCACCCAACAGCCATCTACCAGGCCTTCTACGTTTCCCTACAACCTAGTGAATTTAGTCAGCGCCTCCGGCAGTCACACACTGCTCCGACGCCACCCGACTCGCTTTCGAACCACTACACTCTCAACTCAACAAACAGGCCCCTGGGGTTGACATCAACCTGTTTCAGACTGACAACGCCTGACGCCCAGTGACGGTGCTCGACCCACTACTGCTCCATCTACCCAGCCAATCTGATGGTAGCTCGTTGCTACCCTTTCTAAACCAGCTCCCTGAGTGTCAGCCAGTGTGTCAAGCATGTCAGAATCCTCCTAAGTAACTTGGGCTTCAAACCCCAGTCAGTTCTCTGGACATTCTATCCGAATTGGAGCAGTCTCAGTTGCCTCCCAACAGGGAGTACCAGACTACGTAATCAAGATACCAGGCTGATGGAAGTCTCCTTGTTTTGCCACATACATCCCAAATCCTCATGAAGGAATGGCACAAGCCTTTACCAAGCTGGCTCAATAAATACAAGAAATCAATATAAACTATTTCCCTATCTGAGTCTTTTGCCCCCTTTTCTTGGCATACTGACCAGACCACCAAGGCACACTTCAGGTCTATTTATGTTGTAAGTCTTGTCGCGTGTTTATGTGATCCACATCTCTCTCGGTCAGAGGGTAACGACCATAAATAAGAAGGCCAGTATGGTGTACATTACATACTCCTGACCCCTGCACTATATTCTCTATGTTGTACATTACATACTCCTGACTTCTGCACTATATACTCTATGTTGTACATTACATACTCCTGACCCCTGCAGTATATATAAGAAGGCCAGTATGATGGCCTGAGTTTATGGGAGGAGCCCGGAGGGTATTTAAGCAGCCCACTCACACATGCTCTTTGTCGGTTCAGTGTGCAGTACTACACGTCACTGGGCCGACTCTTCCCAGCTCACCTCATGTCCGTGAGTCTGCGCATTCAATCGCATTCGACACCCTCCCGCCCTTCCCTTTTTCAGGGCACTTCTTAGCATGTCCTTCTTCAATTAACTACCCATTACTTACCTTGGGTATGCCCCCTTTTCTTGGCATACTGACCAGACCACCAAGGCACACTTCAGGTCTATTTATGTTGTAAGTCTTGTCGCGTGTTTATGTGATCCACATCTCTCTCGGTCAGAGGGTAACGACCATAAACTCTTTGTTGTACATTACATACTCCTGAGCCTCGTCCTATAATCCCCTCATCACTGTCACGCCTATAAAAGACAGTTCTCATTGTTTCCTCACTCTCTGACTAAGGTCCATGAATAAAGAAATTATCTGGTAGGAGATCAGAGGAGCCATTTACTAGTTACCTTGAGGGGGGAATTGTAAGATCCTCAGAGACAAAGCTGCCTGATGTGGGCGGAGTCCTAGTTTAGGGGAACCAATCAGCTTATGTCTAGTAATAATCTTTGTATTTCTATTTTAGTAGATGGACGGGAGATGAGGAAAACCTCAGAGGATTGTCTCACTTTGTCTCCAGACTGTAAAGTAGAAGATGAGGACATCACACAGTATAGTCCAGGAGAAAACCCGACTACCTCAAATGTCCATCCGGCACCACACAGTGTAGATGGACCATCGTATTCCTCTTATCCTGAGGAACCTCAGACTGTGCGGGACAGTGCCGGACCATCGTATTCCTCTTATCCTAAGGAACCTCAGACTGTGCGGGACGGTGCCGCACCATCATATTCCTCTTATCCTGAGGAACCTCAGACTGTGCAGGACGGTGCCGGACCATTGTATTCCTCTTATCCTGAGGAACCTCAGACTGTGCGGGACGGTGCCGGACCATCGTATTCCTCTTATCCTAAGGAACCTCAGACTGTGCGGGACGGTGCCGGACCATCGTATTCCTCTTATCCTGAGGAACCTCAGACTGTGAGGGACGGTGCTGTCTTTCCAACACATAAGAGGTTTCCATGTCCTGAGTGCGGGAAATGTTTTTCAGATAAGTTCAGTCTTTCCACACATCAGAGATCTCACACGGGAGAGAAGCCGTTTTCCTGTTCTGAGTGTGGGAAATGTTTTTCAGATAAGTTCAGTCTTTCCACACATCAGAGATCTCACACGGGAGAGAAGCCGTTTTCCTGTTGTGAGTGCGGGAAATGTTTTTCACAGAAGTCCAGTCTTTCCACACATCAGAGATCTCACACGGGGGAGAAGCCTTTTTCCTGTTCTGAGTGTGGGAAATGTTTTTCACAGAAGTCCGATCTTTCCAAACATCAGAGATCTCACACGGGGGAGAAGCCTTTTTCCTGTTCTGAGTGCGGGAAATGTTTTTCAGATAAGTCCAGTCTTTCCACACATCAGAGATCTCACACGGGGGAGAAGCCTTTTTCCTGTTCTGAGTGTGGGAAATGTTTTTCAGATAAGTCCAGTCTTTCCAAACATCAGAGATCTCACATGGGAGAGAAGCCTTTTTCCTGTTCTGAGTGCGGGAAATGTTTTTCAGAGAAGTCCAGTCTTTCCACACATCAGAGATCTCACACGGGGGAGAAGCCTTTTTCCTGTTCTGAGTGTGGGAAATGTTTTTCACAGAAGTCCGATCTTTCCAAACATCAGAGATCTCACACAGGGGAGAAGCCTTTTTCCTGTTCTGAGTGCGGGAAATGTTTTTCACAGAAGTCCGATCTTTCCACACATCAGAGATCTCACACGGGGGAGAAGCCTTTTTCCTGTTCTGAGTGCGGGAAATGTTTTTCACAGAAGTCCGATCTTTCCAAACATCAGAGATCTCACACGGGGGAGAAGCCTTTTTCCTGTTCTGAGTGCGGGAAATGTTTTTCACAGAAGTCCGATCTTTCCAAACATCAGAGATCTCACACGGGGGAGAAGCCTTTTTCCTGTTCTGAGTGCGGGAAATGTTTTTCACAGAAGTCTGATCTTTCCACACATCAGAGATCTCACACGGGGGAGAAGCCTTTTTCCTGTCATGAGTGTGGGAAATGTTTTATACGGAAGTCCCATCTTTCCACACATCAGAGATTACACACGGGGGAGAAGCCTTTTTCCTGTTCTGGGTGCGGGAAATGTTTTTCACAGAAGTCCAATCTTTCCGCACATCAGAGATCTCACACGGGGGAGAAGCCGTATTCCTGTCCTGAGTGAGGGAAATGTTCCTCACTGAAGTCCTGTCTTCCTGTACATCAGGGGTCCCACACAACCCTTGAGGTGTATTAGTGAGTGCGGGAAATGTCTTGTATGTGAATGTTGCTGGACATGTGGGGAAGAAGCACACCCTGATATACGGGTGAAACTTGAAAAATTCGAATATGGTGCAAAAGTTTATTTATTTCACTAATGCAACTTAAAAGGCGAGACTAATATATGAGAGAGACTCATTACATGCAAAGCAAGAGGGTTCAAGCCGTGATTTGTCATCATTGTGATGATTGTGGCTTCCAGCTCATGAAAACCCCAAATCCACAATCTCAGAAAATTCCAATATTCCATACAATCAATAAAACACGGATTGTACAGAGAAGGATATCGCACCTCTGAAAAGTAGAAGCTGCGTATTAATTGTGTGAAAATAGTGCAGCGCTGCGTATCTATAAATCTTATAGAAACAAATAATTATACATTCCATAAAACTATTTATGAAAAAATAAATAAATGATAAAAAAACAGTTCATATGGAGGTTTCCAAAGCTGTCACCGCTGTGAAAAATCCGATTTAAATGGATCCAATATTCAGTGCGCACCCCCACCTGCTAAAATGCATGCTCCCCTCAAGGGTGAGTATAAAACTCATAGACAGATCACTCCCTGTGTCCGATCACGATCTGTCCACTTTACCAATGGTAGTAATTCCTACAGTCTCCAGACTGCACCTCTGTGTGGGGAATCAACGTATCAATTGTCTCCAAACAGCACCTTCCTCCATTCACTTATTAATAATCAATTCCACTTCTATATCCCGGGGGGAAGGACATGAAAGAAAAAACACAAGTACCATAGTGCTCTCTGCTTCTGAATTTATTATAAAAGCCCCCCTAAAAAGTTACACAGGAACAAAAATTGTCTCTGGACAGCCGCACTCTGAACAAATTGTCGCCTTTATTAAAAGAAGGACAGCACTACAAGTCACAGCAAAATGAAACCCGACTGCTGACGCGTTTCGCACTGAAACTAGTGCTTAGTCATAGCGAGAGTCCCCTAAAAAGTTACACTTACAAGAAATAGCAATAAAAACGGCAAGTATCAAATCACCAGCTCATTCACCGCCGGTCTAGACCCACGGCGCTTCGCCTCACATCACAGATAGGGCTCCTCCATTCTAAACGCGTGTCGGCCTCTCATTGGCCTTCGTCAGTAGAGAGAGAAAATAACCGCTTGGTAGTCTTCAAAGAACCTCCTCACTGAAACCAAACCATGGGTGCCGGCAATGCAATAGTGATGCAAACATACGAAGGAAACTTGGACAGCCGCACTCCAAAAATTTTCTTTTAATTAAAATCGATCACAAAATGAACATGCCACAGCAAAAAATTGGAACAAAAGCCAACGTTTCGCACTGTAGCTTCAGTGCTTAGTCGTAGCTAGTACACACATCAAATGATTGTTGAAAATATATATACTTCACCTCACTGGTCACATGATCAGCGAGATGATGATTGGAGGCCTAGTGAACGAGCAATGGACTGGTAAACTGGTGTCTCCTGTGATCTCAGGTGAATCCAGACATGTGATTGAAAAACCTTTTCCCCTCCACACACCCACACACTATCTACAAATCTATGTGTGTTGTTTGTCTGGATGTTGTGATAAAACAAAAATGTGACAATGAATGTGAATTGTATCTTAATATGTTGTGTGAAGTGACTTCATGAATAGAGAAATAAATAAAGTCAAAAAATGTAACGAGTATATTTGTGTGTAATGAAAAGAAGTTATAAAGATCACAAAGAATAGTGATGTGGTGATAAATGCTGTGCGTAAAGTGTACTGCGGTGAGGTGTGAATGTATTAGGCCCCGTACACATGGTCAGACAAAACCGATGAGAATGGACCGAAGTTCAGTTGTGTGTGTATAGCCCATCGGTCTGTTTTCCTTCGGTCCAAAATTTTAAAACATGCTTTAAAACCGAACCGGTGGACCACTGCTCGATCGGTTCAAACCGATGGTTAGTACAGAAAGCATCGGTTCAAAACCCGCGCATGCTCAGAATCAAGTCGACGCATGCTTAGAAGCATTGAACTTTGTTTTGTTCAGCACGTCGTGTGTTTGACGTCACCGCGTTCTGACCCGATCGGTTTTTGAAACGATGGTGTGTACACACATCAGACCATCAGGCCACTTCAGCGGTGAACCGATGAAAACGGCCCGTCGGACCATTCTCATCGGTTTGGTCTGTGTGTACAAGGCCTTAGGGTTGTCCCGATACCAATACCAAGCATTTGCCCGATACTTGTACTGTCAGCGGTGATCAGTGTGTGGGGAAGTTACAAACACGATGACCGCTGTATAGATTTAAAAGTAATTTCTCCGCTTCTCTCTTCACCCCCCCCCCCCTGCGGCTTTCAGCTGCTTTAAAATTAGCGGTGATCGGTGCTTGTAACTCCCCCACACACGATCACCACTGACTGTCCCGTGTCCTCCTCCAGCCCCCCTCCGTTTTGCTGCAGTCTCCCTCCCTCCGTGTCCCCCTCTGTGCTGCCATCTCCATCCATGTGTCCCCCTCTGTGCTGCCATCTCCATCCATGTGTCCCCCTCCATGCTGCCATCTCCATCCATGTGTCCCCCTCTGTGCTGCCATCTCCATCCATGTGTCCCCCTCCGTGCTGCCATCTCCATCCATGTGTCCCCCTCCGTGCTGCCATCTCCATCCATGTGTCCCCCTCCGTGCTGCCATCTTCATCCATGTGTCCCCCTCCATTCTGCCATCTCCATCCATGTGTCCCCCTCTGTGCTGCCATCTCCATCCATGTGTCCCCCTCCGTGCTGCCATCTCCATCCATGTGTCCCCCTCCGTGCTGCCATCTCCATCCATGTGTCCCCCTCCGTGTTTCCGTGTCCCCCTCCGTGTTTCTCTCTCCCTCCGTACTCCACCCCCTGGAACTGTCAGTATGGAGAGCGGGGTAGGAGCCAGTAAATCCGGCAACTTACTGTTCCGAATGTACAGAGTGAATGATTACTGACTCTGTCCATTCACATTACTGAAACATCGTAACCTGTGTTTACAATGTTTCAGTTTATGAATGAAGAGAAGCGGCTGTCTTCTCTCCATTCATTTTCAGTGCAGCTGAGGTGGCTGAGAAAGGGACGGGGGGGGAATCTGTGTCCCTAGTCACACTGACAATCCACTACCCCCCCCTCCCCTCTAAAAAAAAAAAAAAATCACAGAAAAAAAAAAAACGTCACATGACATGAAAAAAAAGTATCGGTATTCGGTATCGACGAGTACTTGAAAAAAAGTATCGGTACTTGTACTCGGTCTCAAAAAAGTGGTATCGGGACAACCCTAGAATGTGTGTATTGTGGTATCCATAAACCACTGTTTATATGTGTTGTTTGTGGATTGGGTGATGAATATCAAAACAAACAGAAAAATAGTGGGAGGCGAGATGTGAACATCGTGCATAAGGTGACC
Source organism: Rana temporaria (assembly GCF_905171775.1). Lineage (NCBI taxonomy): Eukaryota > Metazoa > Chordata > Amphibia > Anura > Ranidae > Rana > Rana temporaria. Next base: position 1,386,905 of record NW_024404460.1, on the reverse strand, counting down.
AGAAAACGAGCGTTTTCATGTGTGAAAAAAAAGATTGTTAAACAAGATCCCTGATCTCCGGATCGTGTGTATTGTAGTGCTAAAGAATGTTAAATATTGTGTGAGTAATAGTGAAAATGCTAATAATAAATGAGAGTGAAGATTAGGTAAAATTCATTTACATTTCAATCTTGGTTTTTTGTTATTATTTTTCACTGTTTGTTTTTTCATTATTATTTATTATTATTTGTTTTTAGTTATTCTTCTGACTTCTTGTATTCTGAGCTTCAGATTTCAAATATTACGCCTGAACTTCGAACTTCTTGGTTTATGGGAGGACTAGAATAATCTGTGGGAGGTCGGCATGATTATGAACCCACATTAAAACTAAAATAAAATAAATCTCAACAAAATTGTGGGGCGTCTCGTCATAGATCCAGGTAATCAATCATAACTGACACACCAGGACATATAAAAAGACAGGTATAATGATGTAAATGCAGCTACGATGTTATACTATACTGTGTTATACTGATGTGATGAAACTGCCGTGATATCGTTTCCAAAATGCTGGATAGTGAACATGTATCAAAAACTAGTATAAAAACAGATATAAAGAACTTATTAACCACTTAAGGACCGCCTCCTGCACATTTACGTCGGCAGAATGGCACGGCTGGGTAAACCAAAAGGTGTCCCAGGTATTTTATAATCCTATAGTGTGTACTACAAAAAAAATGCTGTGTGCCGCGAAAGTGTTCGGGTTTGGCTTGAAGAAAAGGTGGCAACCCTAATTCCGACCTTGACTCCTGGTGTCAGCGACACCCACAGTCAAGTGGAAGATGTGCAACACAGCTGAACTAGAACAGAAACCCACAATTTGGCATAATATTCTGAGCCAACTACAGCTCAGATAACTAAATTTACAAAATAGCGCCTACTCAACAGGAGCTACATATAGGATTGTGAGAATTTCCATCCTATTTACTAAGAAGCTGAAGAAGAAGATGTTCATGATGTAGATGAGGGTCACATATAGTATGAGCAGCATCACCCTTCACTCTGTCACCAAGACCTAGTCTGGCAATGCCCAGAATAATACCAATTAGTCTCTGACCAATCTCACGGTTTGTATGGAATTTCTCCTTATATCAGTGGTCAGTGTAGTGGTCCCTTACATTGGTGACCAATGGGAGAAGGACCCTCTTATATGTCATCAGTGGGAAGACTGCCCTCCCCCCTTACAGATAATTGATGTCAATTGTTACTGAGAGACAGAAATTGCTCAAGGAACCCCTAGAACCCTTTGGAGGAACCCTGGCTGAGAAAGTCTGGACTAGGCAGTAATATATTTCTCTCCCCATTGGTGGGGGTGGAGATGACCCATCTATAAGGATATACAATACATACACACACAGCACAAGGCCGTGTTCACACTACAAGACATTTCTCGGGGCTGCAGGTCCTCTGAGCTCCACAAGGTGGTGATCTTCTCATATCTACCATAGAAACAGGAAATGATGTCAAGTACACACAGGAAGTTCCGGGTGAGAGATGAGTCGGGAGGAAGTAGAGAGGAGACATTGTTGGAATCGGTAGCTGAGGAGGTAATAAGATCTTATCTTCTATTTACACCCAGTAACCCCGTCATGTCCGTCCTTTTTCTCCATAGTCACTGTGACGTCTTTTATCTCCAGCAGATGATAATACACACATATACCTCCCAACTGTCCCTGATTTGGAGGGACTGTCCCTCCTTCACAACAAAGTCCCTCTTTCCTCCTCATGTGTCCCTCATGTTGGTCTGATCTATATACATGTATATAAAATGCACTATTTATCTATCAAAAAGTCTTTCCCGGTGCTAAACCTTCCATCCAATTTCTACATTTTCCTGCTGCATTTGTAAATTCCAAAAGCCAATATAAAGGAATATTAGTGGTAAAAATGCACTTGTGGGTTTAACCGATTTTTTTTCCATTAAGGGGTGTGGCCTATGCCTCCATACTTTTGCTAATAGAAGTCCCTCATTCCCATCTCAGGAAGTTGGGAGGTATGTACACATATATAGTGTGGAGTCGTACATTAACCCCTTCAGGGTCAGAACATTCCACCACTTACGGGGCCGGAACATTCTCTTCATTTCGAAAATGTTTTTTTTTTTTTTCCCCCATCTAATTCAGCTTTTCAGTTTATACTAACAGACTATACGATAATACAGGATGGGGGTTTTATTAAAGCGGGAGTTCACCCGAAAATCAATTTTTAACCTTAGATTGATGCTCATTTTGTCTAGGGAAATCGGGTAGTTTTTTTAAAATCGAAGCCGTACTTTCCGTTTTAGAGATGCATCTTCTCCGCCGCTTCCGGGTATGGTTTTCGCGACTGGGCGTTCCTACTTGATTGACAGGCTTCCGACGGTCGCATCTATCGCGTCACGAGTAGCCGAAAGAAGCCGAACGTCTGTGCGGCTCTATACAGCGCCTGCGCACCGACGTTCGGCTACTTTCGGAAAATCGTGACGCGATAGATGCGACCGTCGGAAGCCTGTCAATCAAGTAGGAACGCCCAGTCCCGCAGTTCATACCCGGAAGCCGCGGAGAAGATGCATCTCTAAAACGGTAAGTACGGCTTTGATTTTAAAAAAACTACCCGATTCCCCTAGACAAAATGAGCATCAATGTAAGGTTAAAAATTTACATTTCCGGGTGAACCTCCACTTTAAGAGGTGTATTTATAATTAGAGATGCTCCGAAATGTTATCAGCTCAGTTCCCTGGGGGGACTCCGCAAATAATGGAATTAGGTCTCGAGCAAATGGTAAAAAGTGGAAAAAAGTGGACTTCAACCCGATATAAGTATCTTTTAAGAAATACATCACCAGATATAAGTAAATTAAGTGAACATTGGAGAAGGGACTTTCCAAACTTGGTGGAGGAGAACTGGGAGGAAGTGTGGAGGTTCCCATTTCGGATACTGGTATCACTTCGAGACAAACTAATACAATTCAAAATAATACATAGGAGCCATTACACACCATATAAGTTATATAAGATCTCTCCATCAAACTCTCAGAACTGCTGGAGATGTGCAGACATTCCAGGAAACTTCAGGCATATATTTTGGTCATGCACAATGATAGTGGTATTTTGGAGGGAAGTCCTGAGAATAATTGCTATAGTAACATCCATAGTTTTCTAAACAGGAGGTGGAGATCTGCCTACTGGGATTGGTAGGGAAGAAGATTGTTCCGGTGGGAAGGAGAACACAGGTGGGCCTATTATTATTCTACGCTAGAAAGACAATAGTCTTAAATTGGAAGAAGGTAGAAGCTCCCTCGGTAGCACACTGGAAAAACCTAGTAAATAATAATCTGCCATTATACAGGGAGACATACTGCAATAGAGGACATGGGGAGAAATACGAGAGAGTATGGGCAGGTTGGATAGAAAATCCTATGACAGCTTCAGGATAAATGGGGTATAAGGGGAGGATAAACACACCATTAAAGAAAGGGAGGGAGATGAATGTAAAAAAAGGTATTTGTGTTAGATGAAATGAATGTTAGCGGAATTTTATGAAGGTTCGAGAAGAGAGCAGCTAAATGTAACTGTAAAATGTATATATATATGTATATGTATTTTTTTTTTGTATGGAAAAAAATGGAAAATTAATAAAGAGATAAAAAAAAAGAGATGCTTTGAAATTTCATCAGCCGAAAATTGGGCCGGATTCAGATACGAGATACGACGGCGTATCTCCAGATACGCCGTTGTATTTCTGAGTGCGGGCCGTCGTATCTATGCGACTGATTCAGAGAATCAGATACGCATTGGATTTCTTAGGCTGCATATTTACGCTGGCCGCTAGGTGGCGCTTCCGTATAGTTACGCAAGGAATATGCTAATTAGGTATTTACGCCAATTCAGAAACGTACGTCCGGCCGGCGCATTTTTTTAAGTCGTTTACATTAGGCTTTTTCCGGTGTAAAGTTACCCCTGCTATATGAGGCGTAGCTAATGTTAAGTATGGACGTCGTTCCCGCGCCAAGTTTTGAAAATTCTACGTTGTTTGCGTAAGTCGTTTAAGAATAGGGCTTTGCGTAAGTTTCGTTCACGTCGAAACCAATAAGGCTTTGCGGCGTAATTTCGAGCCTGCGCACTGGGATTCTTTGACGAACGGCGCATGCGCCGTTCGTAAAATACGTCAACCACGTGGGGTCAAAGTGAATTTAAATAAAACACGTCCACATCAAACACATTTGAATTAGGCGGGCTTACGCCGGACGACATACGTTACGCCGCCGTAACATAGGGCGCAAGTCCTTTCTGAATACAGAACTTGCTCCCTAATTTACGGCGGCGTAACGTATCGCAGATAGATAGAGAAATCAATCTGAATCGGGCTGAATGTGTTTTCAGCATATTCCCGAAAGAATAAAAAGTGCAGATAACTGCGCAGTCGCCGTGGCCGCGCTTCCGGGGGTCCGCCCATTGCAGGGTGTCATCCTGGCGACTCAAAGTCCTGTCCTCCCCTCCTCCTCTCCTTGCAGAGTGGCGATCTCACTGTGTCAGGGAGCTGAATTGCACGGGCCGCAGTGACAATGTTCTGCCTCCTATGATAGACGGCACACTGATCCAATGCCGGGACATTGAATCAGTGTGAAGTGATCACAGGAGGCGGGACATTGTCACTGCGGCCCGGGCTAATCAGATCCAGCTCCGGGCACAGGCAGGCTGCATCTGACAGGCACTGGTAGACTGCATCTTATGGGCACAGGCAGGCTGAATCAACAGGCAATGCCGAGGCTGCATCTTATGGGCACTAGCGAGGCTGCATCTGATGGGCACAGGTTGCATCCCACAGACACTGGCGAGGCTGCATTGATCTCTTGTATAGTTTCTGCAGTCTCTGACCATCTCCTGTATTATGTCTGCTAGAGGTGCACTGAATGGAAATTTTGCTAATACTATTAGCAGTGTGTTTAAGTAAGAGATTGCAGACATGATACAAGAGAAGGTCAGAGACTGAGGACATGATACAAGAGAAGGTCAGAGACTGAGGACATGATACAAGAGAAGGTCAGAGACTGAGGACATGATACAAGTCTGGTAGTTATACATCACTGGGTGTTAAGACACTTGTGGCAACTTATCTCCTATCATCCAACCTGGTGAGGAAGCTAGTAACAATGGGTGATCTATAGAATGCGCCCATTTCAGTCCCATGAATAAGTTTTTATAACGAAACATGTCGGGGTATTGCCATACAGTCTAATTTTACTAGTGAGTGCTGCGTTTTTGGATGCAGAGTGCGTTTGAAGTTTTTTATTTAAGTGGATGTGCAGCCGCTTCTGACAGAAGTCCATGGCACCGTGAGTAGGAGAATTGGTTTCACTTTTTCTCGCTGATCGGGGGTCCGCCGTGACCGCTTCTCACCATTTTGACGTTTGAAGGAGTTTCTTGATGTGATATTCTGCTGTTTTACAAGATTTTGTTTGTGAGTGCACTGTTTGAAGTTTTATTTTGGTGTGCTATTAAACCTTTGATGGTATCACACTATTTGCACTTCTTTTGTCTCTCTCTGACATATATGTGGAACTGATTGGATGTCATATTTGGATTACATCTTTATTGACGGGAACAACTACATCTGATAAGGTTTTTTGTGCCAAAACACGAGAGTGTGAGGCATACCTATCCGGTGAGTGTCCATTTGATGGGGGAGGAGTCACTGAGCACTGTCGGGTGTGGTGGAAGTTTTTGAAAAAATTTGAAGATCGCAGGATCCTTATACACATGAACTTTGCTTTGTTTGGCCACGTTCTAAATTATTTTTAAAGACTGTCTCTTGCACTTTCAGTGCGTTCACTTCACGTTTAAGTCAATCACGGGTGTTTATTATTACAGTCACAGTTTAGTGTTTATTTCTTAAACTGGATATATTTTGTTTATTATCACTGTATATCATTACATATGGGTTGTAGTAATGTATTTTATATAGTCAAATATGCACAGTTATTTGATAGCGCTGTTTTAATTTGTTGACACTCCTTAGAGAGTTTCATCATCTTACATTCTTTCTGGTGAGGAAGCTGCTATATTTAGAGGCGGTAGTAATACTGCAATCAAAAGTTGGAATTGGCTAAACATGTATTTAGATCAGCCAACCGCCTAAACAAGCCAAGTTCTGTTCAAACATGGGTTCAGTCCAAACCCAGAGCTCTAGTTTTAGTGGTGAGTTTATTGGTCCCTTACATTGGTGACCAATGAGAGAAGGACCCCCTTATATCAGTGGTCAGTGTAGTGGTCCCTTACATTGGTGGTCAATGGGAGAAGGACCCCCTTATTTTGTCATCAGTGGGAAGACTGCCCTCCTTACAGATCATTGGTGTCAGTTGTTACTAAGAGACAGAAATTGTCCATTGCTCAAGGAACCCCTAGAAACCTTTGGAGGAACCCTGGCTTTGACTGGACTAGGCAGTAATATTTTTTTCTCCCCCTTGGTGGGAGTGGAGATGACCCCATCTATAAGGATATACAGTACATACACACCCAGCACAAGGACGTCTTTGCACTATAAGATGTTTCTCAGGGGTGCAGTTCCTCTGAGATCCACAAGGTGGTGATCTCACGTATACCATAGAGAAAGGAAGTCTCTATGGAAGACAGGAAGTGATGTCGGATACAAACAGGAAGTAATGTTAGATAAAGACAGGAAGTTCCATGAGGTACGAAGTAGCGAGGAGACAAAGCTGGAATCGGCAGCAGAGGAGGTAATAAGATCTTATTTTCTATTTACACCCAGTAACCCCGTCATGTCCGTCCTCTTCCTCCATAGTCACTGTGACGTCTTTTATCTCCAGCAGATGATAATACACACATATACCTCCCAACTGTCCCTGATTTGGAGGGACTGTCCCTCATTCACAACAAAGTCCCTCTTTCCTCCTCATGTGTCCCTCATGTTGGTCTGATCTATATACATGTATATAAAATGCACTATTTATCTATCAAAAAGTCTTTCCCGGTGCTAAACCTTCCATCCAATTTCTACATTTTTCTGCTGCATTTGTAAATTCCAAAAGCCAATATAAAGGAATATTAGTGGTAAAAATGCACTTGTGGGTTTAACTGATTTTTTATTTTATTTTTTATTCTCCATTAAGGGGTGTGTCAGGGGGTGTGTCCTATGCCTACATACTTTAGAGAAGTCCCTCATTCCCATCTCAGACAGTTGGGAGGTATGTACACATATATAGTGTGGAGTCGTACATTAACCCCTTCAGGGTCAAAACATCCCCCACTTACGGGGCCGGAACATTCTCTTCATTTCGGAAATTAGTTTTTTCCCATCAGTTTCACCTTTTCAGTTTATACTAACGGATTATACGATAATACGGGTTGGAGCATTTATTAAGAGGTGGACTTATGATACGTGTGTTTGATTTTATAATCACTGTCTATTTCCCCATGGAGGAGTGGGAGTATTTAGAAGGACACAAGGATCTCTACAAGGACGTCATGATGGACAATCGGCCGCCCCTCACATCACCGGGTAAGAGGAGACTTTATTGTAAAGGAGAGAGCAGTACGGAGGCTCCACCTAGATCCCCCGTCATCTGATAAACACATATAAACAATGTATTCAGTCAGTGTGTGTGTTTCCTACAGATGGATCCAGTAATGGGAACCCACCAGAGAGATGTCCCAGTCCTCTGTATTCCCGGGATTCCACACAGGAAGGTCACACCATCCCCCACCATCATCAGGTAGATGAGGAACAATCACTGATAGTATCATTAGGATCTGTACATTATCTGCATTGTTACCATTGATGTCATTTTTATTCTATATTCAGAGTGGAAACCTGAGAGATCCTAAAGTTGAGGTTAAAGAAGAGATAAAAGAGGAGGATGATGAGGATGGGGTGATGAAGGAAGAACACACCATCCCCCACCATCATCAGGTAGATGAGGAACAATTATTGGTGGTTATGATTTATACAAAAACATGTTTATTATAATTAATGTTTTATTATATATTCAGAGTGGAAACCTCGGGGATGATAATATTGATGGTAAAGAAGAGTATAAAGAGGAGGATGAGGAGTATGGAGTGATGGAGGAGTTTTCAGAAGGACACAAGGATATGATGGAGCCACCTAATACCAGGAACCCACCAGAGAGATGTCCCCGTCCTCTGTATTCCCGGGATTCCACACAGGAAGGTCACACCATCCCCCACTGTTACAAGGTCGGTGGGGCGGAGCATCTAGAACATGGACTGGTGGAGATGATGTGTGGATTTTGTATGTAAGTTTATATCTTACAGATGATATTCTCTCTCATTCTCTTGGTTTAGAGTGGAGATCCAATCGATATAGAATTTGAGGTGAAATCAGAAAAAGAAGAGACGTATGTGAGGGATGATCAGCAGTCTATGGAGGAGGATGGAATAACGGGGACATTTATAGAGGAGGACACTCCTACAGAGATCAGCACAGGTGGGTCATTAACACTAAATCCATTCCTCCACCCATACTGCTCACTGATTGGTCCAGAGTAGGGCGGGGACTGGGTGATATCAGCCTGTAATCCCCTGGTCACTTTCCTGAGCTGTGTTCCCCGTCCTGTATTCCTGTATTTCTCTCGGATAATCTTCCTTCTCTGTGCTGCAGACACAATTTATGTCTCTAGACTGGATTTATGGAGATTCTGGGGTTCAGCTGGCAGCAAAATGTTGATTTTCACCATAGGGTTTGCTTGACCTAGACACCTGGGGTATGTACCTTGGGTCTTCTGCCCCATGCCCGGGTCTAGTGAGATCTCTGACAGAACAATTCTCCCGGGTTACTTGCTCTGTTGTCTGCTGGCTGTGCCGGGTGGAGGGATATGTCTGTATAGTCTCAGACCCAAGTCACTGAGTGCAGTCTCAAGAGATGGGAGGCAGCGGTGTGGGATCTCTGCAACTTGTCTCATGTAAACATTTCATCCGCCACTGATTACTGAACACCAATATCATGAGTCCTGACCCCTGCACTATATACTCTATGTTGTACAGTCCATACTCCTGACCCCTGCACTATATACTCTATGTTGTACATTACATACTCCTGACCCATGCACTATATACTCTATGTTGTACATTACATACTCCTGACCCCTGCACTATATACTCTTTATTATCTCTGAACAAGAATGGTTGGAGAGCCGGTTTAGGGCCAGGACACATTTGAGTAGATGCAATGACAATTGGCAGACTCTTAGGCCCCGTACACACGTCCGAGCAACTCGACGGGCAAAACACATCGGTTTTTCCGTCGAGTTCCTTGTGAAGCCGCCGAGGAGCCGAAGCTTCCCATTGAACAACGAGGAAATAGAGAACATGTTCTCTATTTCCTCGCCGAGGTCCTCGTCGGCTTCCTCGGCCGAAAGTGTACACACGGCCGGGTTTCTCGGCAGAATTCAACTCCGACCGAGTTTCTGGCTGAATTCTGCCGAGAAACTCGGTCGTGTGTACGGGGCCTGAGACTTCTATAGGTAGACTGCTATACAGTGGAAGGCCTCCAGCCGCACACCACTTCTGTATAGGTAGGACCGTTGTCTCCTATGGTAACAAATTTTGTTACAGTCACTAACGGTAGTTCTACATAACTCTTGGTAACACAGAATAGTTCTCTTCTTCTCACACAGTCTCTCACTGCAGATCTTCTCTCCCTGAGCTCCAGGTCGGGATGAGCTTTATGTTCGGGTTGAACATGAGTTCCACCCTAACATTGGCTGTTCGCCCGTTCATCGAAAAACAAACATTATGGGGCGTTCGCACCATATACGAGCACCGCGTCACGCACCATAATGCACCGCGAGACTGCAGTGCATTGCTGTATGATGATTGGCCAAAGCATGCACTATGACCCGCATACTTTGGCCAATCCCAGCACAGTCATTCAAAGAGAGCCATAATTGGCCAAAGCAGGCTGCCTTTGGCCAATTATGGCTCAGGGGGACTAAGTCCACGCCCCACCTGCACATCGGCCCTGTGTAGTGTGTTGTTGGCGTGGACAGAGACAGAGTGTCATTTAGATTGAGCAGGCAGGTGATTCAGTTAGCTGCAGTGCATTTAATATATATATACACACACACACACAGTCTCCTACATACACACATATATATATATATATATATATATATATATATATATATATATATATATATATATATATATATATATATATATATTGTAAGCTGGGGGATAGGTAGCAGGTACAAACACTCCCTGGGATGAGCAGGCACAGATACCAAGTCCATAATATAAGTGACAAACAGTGGGGTGTTTATTGGTACTATATACAAAGTCTTTTTACAGGTGCTGTACAGTGTGCAGAAAAACAAAACAAAAGTAATTAAACAAAAGCCTAGCCGTGTCCCGGCTCTAACTATACAATATGGACGCCCTCACTACCAGGCTGAACAAACCTACAGCTTGTCAGCTTCCACATCGATTGCTTAACAGTTTTGTTTACCAACCTTCTTGCTCTCACAGACCAACTCTATCTGTGTGTCCCAGGGCAGAACAAAGGGTGTCTGCTCAGGTGAGCTTAAATTGGCCTGGGGGAGAGGGCCAACACCTGTACTGGATCAGAGATCCCTGAACGTATAAGAGAGGAGCCTGGGAGAGGTGTAAACCCGGAACAGGACTTTTCCAGGCTCTCTCTGGGACGCTCTGCTACAATATATATATATATATATATATATACACATATATATATACACTGCATCCAGTGTAGCCAAGCCTATATCTGACTGCAGGCCATTCCTGGCATACTTTTTCTAATAAACTAAAGGCTCTGATGATGGCTCCCAGGTTGAGGAAGGGCGTAACGTGAGCCTAGGGAGAGGGGGTGCCCAAGAAGGACAAGAAACTGGCAGTCATGTTTCCCCAGCTGCATCATACTGCCAAGTTTGCTCCAGTGATGAGGAGGGAGGGGATGATGAGGTCACTGACTCTACTTGGGTGCCTGATAGAAGAGAGGAGGAGGAGGAACATCTCCAATTTGGCAGAATTCCCTCTAGGTGGCAGCTTAAGGGCAGCCACCCTATTTCATCACACCACAGAGCTAAGCATGTGCAGGGTGCTGCTGACTCCCTGCGTATTTTGAAAAGTTCTTTGGTGTGGGCCTTTTTTGACACATGTGCAACAGATCGCACCGTTGCTGTTTGTAACATATGTCTGAAGCGTGTCAAGTGTGGCCAAAACAGCAGCCGCTTGGGCAACACATTCTTGACCAGACATATGTCGACCTCCCATGCAGTCCGTTGGCAACAGCACTTAAAAGACCCACATGAAAGAAGAAGGCGGACCTCTCCTTGCTCCTCATCAGCTGGGATCTCCAACCCCAGTATACCTTCAGTCCTCTCAGAAGCCTGCACTGAGAGGAATGAAGGTGTAGAATTAGGTGTCCCAAGTACTTGTGGGAAATCTGCTAGCGGTACACCAACATCCGATTGTAGCAGGCAAATTTCCCTACCAATGTTGCTCAATCGTAGAAAGAAATTTGGTCCCGACCATCCACATGCTCAGCGTCTGAATGCTAGCTTTGCTAAATTGCTAGCACTGCAACTGCTGCCTTTTCAGCTGGTAGACTCTGCCCCCTTTTGTGAATTTGTGGAATGTGCGGTACCTCAGTGGCAGGTTCCCAAACGCCATTTCTTTTCACGAAAGACCATTCCGGTTATCTACCAGCATGTGGAAGGCAATGTCTTGGCCTCGTTGGACAGGGCGGTCAGCAGTAAGGTGCATATTACCGCTGACTCATGGTCCAGCAGGCATGGACAGGGACGTTGCCTTTCTTTCACGGTGCACTGGGTAACTCTGCTGGCAGCTGGGAAGGATGCAGGACAGGGTGCAGTATTGTTGGAGCTTGTTCGGCCACCACACCTGCAAAATGCTAGTGGTAGCTCTCTCCTCCACCCCCTCCTCTTCTTCCCCTATGGCCTCTTCCTCTGCAGATTTGTCCTCCTGAACCAGCGAAGCTCCATAGACGTTCAAGGGGCTACGCAAGCACTCGGGAAAAAGGATGCCATGCGGTGCTTAAGTTAGTCTGCTTAGGGGACAGGAGCCACACTGGGGCAGAGATTATGTCAGCTCTGCAGGGGCAGGCTCAGAGGTGGTTGACGCCACGCCAGCTTCAGCCAGGAATGGTTGATCCATGTGCCCTGTTTTCAGGAACTTTCCCAGAACTTATCCACCCTTAGCAGAGGATGAAACATCTTTGAGAGGCCTTTCAGAAAGGTTTCTGCAATGCATTTCCAGAGCCTGGGAGGTTACAATTTCCTGGTGCTGGACAACGTGTTGCTGAGGCTTCGTCCAATCACAGAAAGAGCGGTGGAGAAGGTGGCCGTCTCACCGATGCCTTCAGACAATTCTTCAGTCCGCAGCCCCAAGGTCTGATCGGTTCCAGCAACCGTCGCCACTGTCTGGATTACATGGTGCAGGAATATCTAGGGGCAAGGTCAGACTTGGAGACCTTTCCAACAGAAAATCCTCTGGGTTACTGGGTCTTGAGGATGGTCCACTGGCCAGAGCTTGCACAATATGCAATTGAGCTACTGGCCTGTCCTGCATCCAGCGTTCTTTCTGATCGCACATTCAGTGCTGCTGGAGGCTTTGTAACCGATCACAGAGTGCGCCTGTCCACAGACTGTTGATCGGCTCACCTTCATAAAAATGAATCTGTCTTGGATCACCAGCTACCAAGCACCTGATGCTGATGTAACCAATTGATTTTTCTATGGATGTGGGATCCCTTGAAGACTGCCTATGCTGAGTGACTATCCTATTCCTCCTAAATGTTCATGTTGATAGCTTTTAAGAATATGTTTGTTTCAGGGCACTACCACCGCCGCCTAAGGCCCAATTTTTCTGCCTCTGTTTACACGCCCCTGTTAATTACCATTTTTATCTAATATTTCCTGCACCCACCAAGAGTAACGGTGAGGGCTTACAGTGTTCTGGTACCACCAACACCTAAGGCACAATTTTCCCCTACTTTCATACATCCGACTTACAAACGACTCCTACTTACAAATGGAGGGAGACAACAGGAAGTGAGAGGAAATCTACCCCTAGGAAGGGAAATTCTCTCCTGTAAGAGTTAATATGGGAAAAAGGTGTCTCCTCTCCACTGATGCTTTATCACCAATCCTTGTTTCCCTAATAACCCCAAATTTTCTAAATCCAATTGTCATTGGGACAGAAAGTGAGGTGAAATCTTCTGAACATGGGGCACATACAGCAAAACAAATGTTACAGGGGTGATAACCCTTCCCTATGTTTTCCAAAAAGCTTAAAAATAGATTTTTTGGCTGGAGCTACACTTACAAAATGTACCAGTTCCAAATTACTAACAGATTCTACTTAAGAACAAACCTCCAGTCCCTGTCTTGTTTGTAACCCGGGGACCGCCTGTATACTGCTGTTCAGAGTATATAGAGCCTGCGGGCACTTTTGATCTTTCACGTTCGGGCCCCATAAACTTTAACGGTGTTCGAATGTTCGCACAAACTTTCGGTACATTCGCTTGTTCTGCCGCAAACCGAACTGGGAGGTGTTAGGCTCCTCCCTACTCACTGGACTTTCAGATTCAGTGGCCACTGAATGTCCTGAGCTCTTCTACAGCTAACCCGCTGTATATTCCTCAAGCGTCAACCCTGCTATCCTGCTGGGCCCCTGGCTTGACACTTACTGATGCTCCTCAAGCGTCACCCCCGCTATCCTGCTGGGCCCCTGGCTTGGCACTTACTGATGCTCCTCAAGCATCACCCCCGCTATCCTGCTGGGCCCCTGGCTTGGCACCTGCTGAAGCTTTCCCACTTCACTGTCCCAGGCTGGTGAGAAGATTGCTCTGGTACTGGCTCCAGCTTACTAACTGTAGTCTCGGGTAACAAGGTGGATGGTCCCTTAGTGGCGACAGCTTCCCCTCCACCTCCGACCACAACTGGTTCCCCGTTTGGCTGAATCTTTACTCTCAGTTGGAATCCAATCCTGAAGTCCCAACCCTGCGCTGCTTCTCTTGCTCCTGGATAGGCCTCAGGCTTCCGGCCTAGGAACCCGGGCGACATGCAATCACTAAACCGGTCCTTCAAAATCCTCTACCTTTTATGGAAACCCTTACGCTTCAACTTCAATCTCACTCCCAGGAGACCGTTCACATTCTCCTCTGCTATAGGCCCCCTGGGCCCAAATCGCAGTTGCTACCAGCATTAATGGAGTTCATATCCACTTACTCCCTTAACAGCAATCATCTTTTGTTGCTCGGGGATTTCAATCTGTGGGCCAACTCCTCACAGGATCCCATCGCGGAGGCCTGCATCGACCACCTGGAAGGGTTAGGACTACAGCAACTTATATGCGGACCCACGCATGCTTCAGGTCACACACTCGACCTAATTTTCAGACAAAATCTGAAAATAAACATTTTGGGTAATGAACCTTTGCCATGGACAGACCACCATGCAATTAGCTTCATAATTCCCAGAATTCCACTAGTTATAAAAGCACCCAAGCCGGTGACAATACACTGGGCTAGATCTCAGAAGAAGCTCCACTCGGAACTCTTCAAATCTACCCTGGGAAACCGAATTGGGGCTATTCCTCCTCAGCTAGCAGCCTCAGATACACTGGATGCCATAAATGCAGCTCTGCTACAGTCAGCCGACTTAGCAGCACCAAAGCGCAAAGTCCGCAGCCGGGAAAAAAAGTCCAGCTGGTTCAATAACCAGCTGTCGCTACTGAAGCAAGAGCGCAGAAGGGCGGAAGCCGCCTGGAAAAAAAGTCCTTCAGAAGACCGCCTCAACTTCTACAAAGCAGTAACAACACGATATCACAAAGAAATTTTCAAAGCCAAAAAACATCACTTTTCCATGGTGATTAACAGCGCCATGAATCGCCCACGAGAACTCTTCAGGATGGTCACCCAGACCATGAATCCGGGATGTCTTGAAGTCCCCACTTCAGACACCCAAGAGTTCTGCAATGAACTATCGGATTTCTTCATCAACAAAATTGAAAAAATTCGGGTAAGTATTCTGCAAAACAATACTCCACTCAGCCCCCCTCTTCAATCAACTACAAAACATCGACAGAAATCCTCTACAATCAACTAAGTTCATTCTGGAACCAATCTCCGTCAATACCACCAAAAATATCATTGGTGCGTTGCGGAACAGCACAGCACCCAATGACATCATTCCCACCAAGCTACTGAAGGAATGTGCCGACATCCTGGCGCCTCCAATCACACAGCTTATAAATCAGTCATTTAAAGAAGGCATAGTGCCTTCCCTGCTGAAAGAGGGCACAATCCTGCCGATCTTGAAAAAAACTAATTTGGATCCTATGGACCCAACTCACCGCCGTCCCATAACAGGTCTAAATGCTCTGTCCAAGATAATGGAGAAATGCAACAGCATCTGGATACCCACAACCTACTTGATCCATTTCAATCCGGTTTCCGTCCCGGACACGGGACAGAAACGGCCTTACTGAAAATATGGGACAATGCGCTCGAGGCCGCAGACGAAGGAGAATCTTGTCTCCTGGTTCTGCTGGACCTAAGTGCAGCCTTCGACACAGTAGACCATAAATTGTTACTGAGACGACTAGCAGAAGTCGCCGGAGTCACAGAAGATGCTTTACCATGGTTCTCCTCTTTTCTCGGAAACCGATCACAAACAGTGAAACTGGGATCTTTCACGTCAGAAAATCACCGGTGCTGTTCAATATCTATCTTCGTCCTCTCTTTGATATTATCAGTAGCCAAGAACTACTCTATCACTCTTATGCAGACGATACGCAACTGTATTTTCGCATCTGCCACAAAAAGGATCATCATCTCAGATTAGAGAAATGTCTCTCTTCAATAGAAAACTGGATGACTAAGAGTTATCTTAAACTCAATAGCGCTAAAACAGAACTCTTTATGTTTAATGCCAGTCGGAAGAGTCAACTGGCAACAAACTGGACACCATCGCCCATTCTGGGACAAATCATCTCCCCTAGCTCCAAAGTCAAAAGTCTAGGAGTCACGTTTGACACCTTCATGACAATGGACGCACAAATAGGGTCAGTAGTCAGCGGGTCGCACCATTTGATGCGCCTACTACGCAGACTTATTCCATTTATCCCCAAAGAAGACGTAGCAGTCGTGGTGGGAACAATCGTGAATTCCAGACTGGACTATGCAAATGCCCTTTACCTCGGGCTCCCCAAGTACCAAATCTCTCGTCTTCAAGTCGTACAGAATACGGCCGCTAGACTGGTGACTGGGAAAAAATCTTGGGAATCAATCTCACCTTCACTGAGATCCCTTCACTGGTTGCCAGTGAAAGACAGAATTGCATTCAAAGCACTCTGCCTGACACATAAGTGCATCCATGGGAAGGCTCCAAGATATCTATGCGACAAGATCAAACCTCACAATTGCAACCGCATTCTGCGATCCACCGACCAAAATCTGGTCAAGGTTCCAAAAACCAAATACAAGTCCAAAGGAGAAAGAAGGTTTGCTTTCCAAGGCCCCAGGCTTTGGAATGCTTTACCAACCAGCATTCGGTTGGAGCAAAACCACCTGTCTTTCAGAAAGCAGATCAAAACCCTGCTTTTCTGATGGCATGAGACACAAACAACCAGCGCCCAGAAGCGATTCAGTTCGCATGTGCCGCGCTATATAAGTTTTTCATTCATTCATTCATTCATGACACACGTCCACCCAGACAGCCGTGCAGTTGGCACAGAACCCCGATCACCTGACTCCACCCAAATAAATAGGCTCTCCCAGCAGGCCAAGGGACCAAAGAAACCCCTGCAAATTGGTTGAGACACCCCATCCATTCATAATCCGACCTTGCTACACCCTTGTCTATCTAGTGCCACCTAGTGACAGAAGAGAAAAGGTGCAGCCATCCAAAGTTAGAGAGGAATCGGTAGATCTCCTAACAATAAGCAAGGATAACTACCACCTGGGAAATTCAATTTATTAGCCACCCTTCCTAAACACCAGGGTGCTACATGTTCATTACATACTCCTGACCCCTGCACTATATTCTCTATGTTGTACATTACATACTCATGACCCCTGCACTATATACTCTATGTTGTACATTACATACTCCTGACCCTCGTCCTATAATCCCCTCATCACTGTCACTCCTATAAAAGACAGTTCTCGTTGTTTCCTCATTCTCTGACTAAGGTCCATGAATAAAGAAATGATCTGGTAGGAGATCAGAGGAGCCATTTACTAGTTACCTTGAGGGGGGAGTTGTAAGATCCTCAGAGACAAAGCTGCCTGGTGTGGGCGGAGTCCTGGTTTAGGGGAACCAATCAGCTCATGTCTAGTATTAATCTTTGTATTTCTATTTTAGTAGATGGACGGGAGATGAGGAAAACCTCAGAGGATTGTCTCACTTTGTCTCCAGACTGTAAAGTAGAAGATGAGGACATCACACAGTATAGTCCAGGAGAAAACCCGACTACCTCAAATGTCCATCCGGCACCACACAGTGTAGATGGACCATCATATTCCTCTTATCCTGAGGAACCTCAGACTGTGCGGGACGGTGCCGGACCATCGTATTCCTCTTATCCTGAGGAACCTCAGACTGTGCGGGGCGGTGCCGGACCATCGTATTCCTCTTATCCCGAGGAACCTCTGACTGTGCGGGACGGTGCCGGACCATCGTATTCCTCTTATCCTGAGGGACATCGGACTGTGCGGGGTGGTGCTGTCCTTGCAACAGATGAGAGGTTGTCCTGTCCTGAGTCTGGGAAATGTTTCAGTTCCAAAGGCAGTCTTAATAAGCATAAAAAATCTCACACAGTTGAGAAGCCATATTACTGTCCTGAGTGTGGGAAAAGTTTTTCACAGAAGTCCAGTCTTTCCAGACACCAGAGATCACACACGTGGGAGAAGCCTTTTTCCTGTTCTGTGTGCGGGAAATGTTTTTCAGTGAAGTCCAGTCTTTCTAAACATCAGAGAATACACACAGGGGAGAAGCCTTTTTCCTGTCCTGAGTGCGGGAAATGTTTTTCAGAGAAGTCCAATCTTTCCACACATCAGAGATCTCACACGGGGGAGAAGCCGTATTCCTGTCCTGAGTGCGGGAAATGTTTTTCAGAGAAGTCCTATCTTTCCAGACACCAGAGATCACACACAGGGGAGAAGCCTTTTTCCTGTCCTGAGTGCGGGAAATGTTTTTCAGTGAAGTCCAATCTTTCTGCACATCAGAGATCACACACGGGGGAGAAGCCTTTTTCCTGTTCTGAGTGCGGAAAATGTTTTTTAATGAAGTCCCATCTTTCCACACATCAGAGATCACACACGGGGGAGAAGCTTTTTTCCTGTTCTGAGTGCGGGAAATGTTTTTCGCAGATGTCCAGTCTTTCCACACATCATAGATCTCACACGGGGGAGAAGCCTTTTTCCTGTTCTGAGTGCGGGAAATGTTTTTCAGAGACGTCCAGTCTTTCCACACATCAGAGATTACACACGGGGGAGAAGCCTTTTTCCTGTTCTGAGTGCGTAAAATGTTTTTCGCAGATGTCCAGTCTTTACAAACATCAGAGATCTCACACGGGGGAGAAGCCTTTTTCCTGTCCTGAGTGCGGGAAATGTTTTTCAGTGAAGTCCAATCTTTACAAACATCAGAGATCTCACACGGGGGAGAAGCCTTTTTCCTGTTCTGAGTGCGGGAAATGTTTTTCAGTGAAGTCCAATCTTTACAGACATCAGAGATCTCACACGGGGGAGAAGCCTTTTTCCTGTCCTGAGTGAGGGAAATGCTCCTCACTGAAGTCCTGTCTTCCTGTACATCAGGGATCCCACACAACCCTCGAGGTGTATTAGTGAGTGCGGGAAATGTCTTGTATGTGAATGTTGCTGGACATGTGGGGAAGAAGCACACCCTGATATACGGGTGAATCTCGAAAAATTAGAATATGGTGCAAAAGTTCATTTATTTCACTAATGCAACTTAAAAGGCGAGACTAATATATGAGAGAGACTCATTACATGCAAAGCAAGAGGGTTCAAGCCGTGATTTGTCATCATTGTGATGATTGTGGCTTCCAGCTCATGAAAACCCCAAATCCACAATCTCAGAAAATTCCAATATTCCATGCAATCAATAAAACACGGATTGTACAGAGAACGATATCGCACCTCTGAAAAGTAGAAGCTGCGTATTAATTGTGTGAAAATAGTGCAGCGCTCCGTATCTATAAATCTTATAGAAACAAATAATTATACATTCCATAAAACTATTTATGAAAAAAGAAATAAATGATAAAAAAACAGTTCATATGGAGGTTTCCAAAGCTGTCACCGCTGTGAAAAATCTGATTTAAATGGATCCAATATTCAGTGCGCACCCCCACCTGCTAAAATGCATGCTCACCTCAAGGGTGAGTATAAAACTCATAGACAGATCACTCCTCGTGTCCGATCACGATCCGTCCACTTTACCAATGGTAGTAATTCCTACAGTCTCCAGACTGCACCTCTGTGTGGGGAATCAACGTATAAATTGTCTCCAAACACCACCTTCCTCCATTCACTTATTAATAATCAATTCCACTTCTATATCCCGGGGGGAAGGACATGAAAGAAAAAACACAAGTACCATAGTGCTCTCTGCTTCTGAATTTATTATAAAAGACCCCCCTAAAAAGTTACACAGGAACAAAAATTGTCTCTGGACAGCCGCACTCTGAACAAATTGTCGCCTTTATTAAAAGAAGGACAGCACTACAAGTCACAGCAAAATAAAACCTGAATGCTGACGCGTTTCGCACTGAAACTAGTGCTTAGTCATAGCTAGAGTCCCCTAAAAAGTTACACTTACAAGAAATAACAATAAAAACAGCAAGTATCAAATCACCAGCTCATTCACCGCCGATCTAGACCCACGGCGCTTCGCCTGACATCACAGATAGGGCTCCTCCCTTCTAAACTTGTGTCGGCCTCTCATTGGCCTTCATCAGTAGAGAGAGAAAATAACCGCTCGGTAGTCTTCAAAGAACCTCCTCACTGAAACCAAACCATGGGTGCCGGCAATGCAATAGTGATGCAAACATACGAAGGAAACTTGGACAAACGCACACCAAAAATTTTCTTTTAATTAAAATCGATCACAAAATGAACATGCCACAGCCAAAAATTGGAACAAAAGCCAACGTTTCGCACTGTAGCTTCATTGCTTAGTCATAGCTAGTACACACATCAAATGATTGTTGAAAATATATATACTTCACCTCACTGGTCACATGATCAGCGAGATGATGATTGGAGGCTTAGTGAACGAGCAATGGACTGGTAAACTGGTGTCCACTGTGAACCCCCTCCACACATCCACACCCTATCTACAAATCTATGTGTGTTGTTTGTCTGGATGTTGTGATAAAAAAAGGTGAAAAATGGGACAATGAATGTGAATTGTATCTTAATATGTTGTGTGAAGTGACTTCATGAATAGAGAAATAAATAAATAAAGTCAAAAAATGTAACGAGTATATTTGTGTGTAATGAAAAGACGTTATAAATATCACAAAGAATAGTGATGTGGTGATAAATGCTGTGCGTAAAGTGTACTGCGGTGAGGTGTGAATGTATTAGGCCCCGTACACACAGTCGGACAAAACCGATGAGAATGGACCGAGGTTCAGTTTCATCGGTCCAAACCGGCCGTGTGTATAGCCCATCGGTCTATTTTCCTTCGGTCCAAAATTTTAAAACATGCTTCAAAACCGAACCGATGGACCGTAGCCCGATCGGTTCAAACCAATGGTTAGTACAGAAAGCATCGGTTCAAAACCCGCGCATGCTCAGAATCAAGTCGACGCATGCTTAGAAGCATTGAACTTTGTTTTATTCAGCACGTTGTATGTTTGACGTCACCGTGTTCTGACCCGATCGGTTTTTGAAACGATGGTGTGTGTACACACATCAAACCATCAGGCCACTTCAGCGGTGAACCGATGAAAACGATTTGTCGGACCATTCTCATCGGTTTGGTCTGTGTGTACAAGGCCTTAGGGTTGTCCCGATACCGATACCAAGCATTTGCCCGATACTTGTACTGTCAGCGGTGATCAGTGCGCGGGGAAGTTACAAACACGATGACCGCTGTATAGATTTAAAAGTAATTTCTCCGCTTCTCTCTTCAATCTTTAATT
This sequence comes from Rana temporaria, assembly GCF_905171775.1. Lineage (NCBI taxonomy): Eukaryota > Metazoa > Chordata > Amphibia > Anura > Ranidae > Rana > Rana temporaria. Next base: position 1,365,694 of record NW_024404460.1, on the reverse strand, counting down.
TTCAGCGCAGCTGAGGTGGCTGAGAAAGGGACGGGGGGGAATCTGTGTCCCTAGTCCCTTTCCCTGTCTCAGAAGGGAGATGTCAGAGAGGTCTGTTAAGACCCCTGATATCTCACCAAAGCCCCCCCAACAGGGCTGATTTAAAAAAAAAAATTGCAATTAATAATTTAAAAAATCAAATGTAAATAATAATAAAAAAAAACACACTGACAATCCACTACCCCCCCCCCCCTCTAAAAAAATAAAAATAATCACTGTTAAAAAAAAAAAAGGTAAAAAAGTCACATGACATTAAAAAAAAGTATCGGTATTCGGTATCGACGAGTACTTAAAGTGGGAGTTCACCCATTAAACTTTTTTTTCAAACAATCCCCTTAGATTAATGCTTGTTTTGTCTAGGGGAATCGGCTAGTTGTTTTAAAATATGAGCTGTACTTACCGTTTACGAGATGCATCTTCTCCGTCGCTTCCGGGTATGGGTCTTCGGGAGCGGGCGTTACTTCTTGATTGACAGTCTTCCGAGAGGCTTCCGACGGTCGCATCCATCGCGTCACTAGTAGCCGAAAGAAGCCGAACGTCGGTGCGGCTCTATACTGCGCCTGCGCACTGACGTTCGGCTTCTTTCGGAAAATCGTGACGCGATGGATGCGACCGTCGAAAGCCTCTCGGAAGACTGTCAATCAAAATAGGAACGCCCAGTCCCGCAGCCCATACCCGGAAGCGGCGGAGAAGATGCATCTCGTAAACCGTAAGTACGGATCATATTTTAAAACAACTAGCCGATTCCCCTAGACAAAACGAGCATGAAGCTAAGGGGAAAAAGTATATTGTACGGGTGAACCTCCGCTTTAAAAAAAAAAGTATCGGTACTTGTACTCGGTCTCAAGAAAGTGTTATCGGGACAAACCTAGAATGTGTGTATTGTGGTATCCATAAACCACTGTTTATATGTCATGTTTGTGGATTGGGTGATGAATATCAAAACAAACAGAAAAATAGTGGGAGCCGAGATGTGAACATCGTGCATAAGGTGACCAGAAAACGAGCGTTTTCATGTGTGAAAAAAATGATTGTTAAACAAGATCCCTAATCTCCGGATCGTGTGTATTGTAGTGCTAAAGAATGTTAAATATTGTGTGAGTAATAGTGAAAATACTAATAATAAATGAGAGTGAAGATTAGGTAAAATTCATTTACATTTCAATCTTGTTTTTTTGTTATTATTATTCTTCACTGTTTCTTTTTTCATTATTATTTATTATTATTTGTTTTTGGTTCTTATTCTTCTGACTTCTTGTATTCTGAGCTTCAGATTTCAAATATTACGCCTGAACTTCGAACTTCTTGGTTTATGGGAGGACTAGAATAATCTGTGGGAGGTCTGCATGATTATGAACCCACATTAAAACTAAAATAGAATAAATCTCAACAAAATTGTGGGGCGTCTCGTCATAGATCCGGGTAATCAATCATGACTGACACACCAGGACATATAAAAAGACGGGTATAATGATGTAAATGCAGCTACGATGTGATACTATACTGTGTTATACTGATGTGATGAAACTGCCGTGATATCGTTTTCAAAATGCTGGATAGTGAACATGTATCAAAAACTAGTATAAAAACAGATATAAAGAACTTATTAACCACTTAAGGACCGCCTCCTGCACATTTACGTCGGCAGAATGGCACGGCTGGGCACATGCACGTACAGGTACGTCCTGTGCTAGTGCCCAGCCGTGGGTTGCGGGCGCGCGCCCACGACCCGGTCCGAAGCTTCGGGAACCGCGGACCCGATCGCCGCTGGAGTCCCGCGATCGGTCCCCGGAGCTGAAGAACGGGGAGAGGTGTTTTGTAAACACAGCTTCCCCGTTCTTCACTGTGGCGGTGTCATAGATCGTGTGTTCCCAAATATAGGGATACACAATCGATGACGTCACACCTAAAGCCACACCCCCCTACAGTTAGAAACACAAACTAGGTCAGGGATATGCAATTAGCGGACCTCCAGCTGTTGCCAAACTACAAGTCCCATGAGGCATAGCGAGACTCTGACAGCATCAAGCATGACACCCAGAGGCAGAGGCATGATGGGACTTGTAGTTTGGCAACAGCTGGAGGTCCGCAAATTGCATATCCCTGAACTAAGTCATACATTACCCCTTCAGCGTCCCCCTTGTGGTTAACTCCCAAACTGCAATTGTCATTTTCACAGTAATCGGTGCATTTTAAATGCATTTTTTGCAGTGAAAATGACAATGGTCCCAAAAATGTGTCAAAATTGGCTGATGTGTCCGCCATAATGTCGCAGTCACGAAAAAAATCGCTGATCGCCGCCAAAAAAAAAAAAAATTATAAAAATGCAATAAAACTATCTCCTATTTTGTAAACGCTATAAATTTTGCGCAAACCAACCGATAAACGCTTATTGCGATTTTTTTTTTTACCAAAAATATGTAGAAGAATACGTATCAGCCTAAACTGAGGAAAAAAAAAGTTTTTTTATATATTTTTGGGGGATATTTATTATAGCAAAAAGTAAAAAATATTGAATTTTTTTCAAAATTGTCGCTCTATTTTTGTTTATAGCGCAAAAAATAAAAACCGCAGAGGTGATCAAATACCACCAAAAGAAAGCTCTATTTGTGGGGGAAAAAGGACGTCAATTTTGTTTGGGAGCCAAGTCGCACGACCGCGCAATTGTCAGTTAAAGCGATGCAGTGCCGAATCGCAAAAAGGGGCAAGGTCCTTTTAGCTGCATTTTGGTCCGGGTCTTAAGTGGTTAAAGTGCGTTTTTTTCTATGTTTTTTGCTTGGTAGCAGGTACTTTTTTTTTTTTTTTTTTTTAGGTACCCGCTTCCACTTCCTCAAACCTCACCTAGACTTAATGTCTGTTTGTGACACTCCTCACCCCGCAGCTACCTGGGACACATCTCAGGAGTCTGCAAGGCCACTCCCACAGGGCTGCTGTGCTTCCTATGTAGTGGGGAGCCAGCTGTGAAATATTGGGAAGTCACAGCCAGCTCCCAAATCCAAGATGTCAACCTTGAAGAGCAGAAGCCCAGAGAAAGACTACAAGGAGGAGGACAACATTGGACTCCATGCGCTGTTAAGTGTTTGTTTCTTAAAGTGAGGTGCGGAGAGCAGTCCTTGCTGGGCAAGAACTCACTGATTATTGCGGGTGGCTGTAGCCATGTAAAAATCTGACATGCCAGTTGTACCCAAGTTGATTGAGGAATCGACGTGTGTGCATTCAGCCTGCCCATAGATCGGATCTTGGCCTGTCCCTACTGAATCAACTATGATTTGATCCATCTATGGTCAGCTTTAGTGTTTGAAACAACTTGGTAAGACGATTACTCTGCAAGGAAGGAGGATTGAACATACTGAAGTTCCTTTACTAAAACTGGAGAGAGCAAAATCTTTTGCAGCTGTACATGGTAGCCAATCGGCTTCTACCTTCAGCCTGTTCAATAAAGCTTTGATAATAAAACCTGGAAGATGATTGGTTTCTATGCAGAGCTGCACCAGATTTTGAATTCTCCGGTTTTAGTAAATCAATCCCACAGAAACAGGAGAGTATTTGCTTGTTCTTTTGCAGTGATCGCTTTTGCTTTGCCTTAACATCCATGGCGGTATTCCAAAATCTGGCTCTGGGTGGAAATCCTGTACCATTAGCAGTATCCCCGAGCCAGACTCAGGATCGCATCGCAGTATCCAGGCAGGCAGAGTTACTTACCTTGTCCCTGCGATACCTCCCCGCTCAAATCACACAGTGCCCGAGTGCCGGCGAGCTCCAAGTGCCACCCGTCACATGACCCCGCCCCCTCTGACGCAAGGGAAAGCCTAGACTTCCCCAGTGACGTAGTCAGAGGGTGCGTCAGAGGGGGACGGGGTCACGTGATGGGTGGCCCCGCCTCACCTATATAAGAGCTGTCACTAGCTCAAGCCGCGTCATTCACCAGGCTGTCTCCTGGATCACGACAACGTTGGAGCGGGGATCGAGAGTGGATTACCATCGCTGGATTTTTTTTTTTAATAAAGGACTTTTTTCCATGGTGTGTGTGTGTTTTTTACAATTATTTACACTTCCTTAGTGAATTGGTAGGAGTACAATGTACCCCATTGCCAATTCACATAGGGGGGGCAGGATCTGGGGTCCCCTTTGTTAAAGGGGTCTTCCAGATTCTGATAAGGGTTGTGGGGATGAGGCCCTTGTCCCCATCAACATCCTCCCCATGTTGAGGGCATGCGGCCTGGTACGGTTCAGGAGAGGGGGTGCTCTCTCGTCCCTCCCTCTTTTCCTATGGCCGGCCAGGTTGCGTGCTCGGAAAAGGGGTCTGGTGTGGATTTTTTTTTTTTTAATTTGGGGTGGAGTTCTCCTTAAAATCCACACCAGACCTGAAGGGTCTGGTAATTGAAATTGGGGGGACCCCCACGCCTTTTTTTTTTTTTATGAATGAATTCTCTCTGAATTGCCGGGAGCCGACAATTTGATTATAGCCACAAGTGATTCTAAATCCTTCAGAAATGACACTTTGTGCAGGGACAGTTCTAAGCACGGGAAACATGCAATATTTCACAGGCATACTTTACACCCCCCCAGGTACAAAATATAAAGGAATCTTTCACTTTTATTGTTTCACTTTAAGCATTATTAAAATCACTGCTCACCAAAAAACTGCCGTTTTTAAAACTTTTTTTTTGCATTGATACATGTCCCCTGGGGCAGGACCTGGGTCCCCAAACACTTTTTAGGACAATAACTTGCATATTAGCCATATTAGTCCCATAGACTTTAACGGGGTTCTAAAGTTCACACAAACTTTTGGTGTAGAAAAAAGGTGTGGGTTGGATCCGCGCAGCGGAGAACAAACACACAACAGCGAGTGGGGAATGATTGCTGGTGAGGAGAACTGCTGCCCCTACTGATTTACTACCACTAGGTGGAGTAAAAAAAATGATAGAAAAAAGGGGGGGGATGTAGGTATGGCGCTGTTCTGATGAAAGACAGGGGAATAAATGTGGTGTTATCCCCAGCTGGGTATTGACTATGAAAATTGTGTAATACAATGAAGTGTGGAGCGTGGAAAAATATATGACACAAAAATTAAAAATAAATGTGTATATGTGTGTTAGACCCTCGGCCGGGTGTTTGCTGATGCAGTGTACCCTCAGCAGGGTGTTGGTAAGTGCTAGACTGATGCTGCTTGTGAATCTGACAGCAAACCTCAGTGAAAAAAGTGCAACATCAAACACAATAAATGGATATACCCCCTGCCAGGTGTTTGACCCTCGGCCGGGTATTTGAATTAAAAATTAAGTAAAAGAATGTAAAAATAAATCCTTTAAGAATGCATAGAGTCCAGAAAAAAACACCTTTACGCCCCAAACATTCGCCAAATTCACTTCCTGACTAAAGTGCTTGCTCGTCTTTTTAGGACACCCAACGAGTTGTTGATAGTCGGGGGGGACTTTAATCTCTCCCACTCGTCGGTCTACGATCGCCTCGTGGTGAGCCCCAGGGACCCCCAGAACCGTGCCTCTAGGGAATCAAAACTTTTCAGACAACTTGCCAGGCAGTACGCCCGATTTGACGCCTGGCGGACCCTTCACCCGGGAACGCGTCAGTATATGTTTTACTCAGCTCCCCATCACATGCATTCCCGGATAGACTATTATTTTTGTCAACAACTCCACATTGCGGGCCACTCAAGAGGCGCGGATTCTCCCGATCTCTTGGTCAGATCATGCCCCCATCCTCATGACCCTAGATCTGGGCGCCCCCATCCACAGACCCTGCCTCTGGCAGCTGAACTCCTTCCTCTTTCAACATCCCTCCCTCTAGACTGGAACTAGAATTCACGTTACGACTATATTTTCTTGAGAACGCTACTCCTGAGATATCCTCTCCCACCTTATGGGAGGACCACAAGGCGTTTCTTCGGGGCCGATGCATAGCACTTTCTTCGGCGATGAAGAGGGACGCAGTGGCGGCCAAACTGCAGGCAGAGGGGGAGCTTAGGATCCTGGAACGTCACCTGCAGGTTTCTTCATCCCTACCACTGCTCCAAAAATTTGTCTGTCTCAGCGCGACGCTTAGAAACCTGGCAATTGGCAAGGTTGAAAAAGCGTTGCGAAGGCTGAAGCAACTCTATTATGATAAAGGTAATAAGGCCCATTCCCTTTTAGCCCGTAAGCTGGTCGAGTGCTCGGTTGCGTCTACACCCCATCAAATCAAAAATGGGGAGGGCTGCCTGCTGTCCCACCCCCATGATATTGCTCACACCTTTGCGGAATTTTATAAGATGCTTTATAACAGTCCTGAGATCCCCCATGACCCTCCCTCTCCTGCACTGACTGACCGACTGACCCAATATCTAGAGCGTAACGGGATTCCCCGGCTTGAGGCCTCGGACGTTCTTGCTCTTAACGCGCCCATATACGACGGAGAACTTGCCTCCACCATTAAATCCTTGCCCACGCGTAAATCCCCGGGCCCGGACGGCCTCCCCTATGAATACTATAAATCCTTCCTCCCTATTCTCCTACCGCATATGTGCAAACTTTTTAACGCCTTCCTCCTTCAAACCCCTATACCCTCGGACATGCAGTGGTCATTTCTCACCCTAATCCCAAATCCCGACAAGGATCCTTCCTTGTGTGCTAGTTACAGACCGATCGCGCTTTTAAATTCTGACCTTAAAATTTTTACTAAACTTCTGTTGATACGCCTAAACGGGATCCTGCCACCATTCATACACAGGTATTAGGTGGGCTTTGTCCCCCTCCGTCAGGCGGGAGATAATACGAGGCGGGTCATTGATTTGATTGATGTGGCGAACAGGGAGGGCCAGAGATCCCTGGTTCGGGGGGTTGACGCGGAAAAGGCCTTTGACCGCCTTGGCTGGCCTTTCCTGTTCGCCACACTACGTCATATGGGGTTTCGGGCCCTTTTTTGCGTGCCATACAGCATCTATACACTAACCCTACATCCCAGGTTAGGACCCCTTTTGCGATGTCTTTCCCAATAACGAACGGTACCCGCCAGGGGTGCCCGCTCTCCCCTTTACTGTTTGCATTATGTGTTGAGCCCCTGGCGGCGTCCATCCGCGGGAATCCAGACGTTCGGGGTATCTCAGTCCGGGGTAGGGAGTTTAAGCTGGCATTGTTTGCCGACGATATTATACTTCCTCTCACCCAACCTGGGATATCACTGCCCAACCTACACGCTGAACTTGACACATACCAGTCCCTGTGGGGCTATAAAATCAACGCAACCAAGTCTGAGGCTCTCCCAATTAACATCCCACATGTGGAAGTCCAACACTTGCAATCATGCTTCCCATACCACTGAAAGCCCACAGCATTGAAATACCTGGGTGTCAACCTCACGCCATCTTATGCACCTCTTTATTAGGCCAATTTCCCTCCCCTTTTTTCGCCAAATCCGGGATCTTTTGCAGAAGTGGAAGGTCCACCACATATCTCTCCTGGGGAGGGTGGCTTCTGTGAAGATGGCCATCCTGCCTAAGCTACTGTATCTATTCCAGTCCTGTACATGCAACTGCATAAACTACAGGCGGACCTGGTGCGCTTTGTCTGGGGTTACAAGAGACACAGGGTGCCCCAATTGGTTTTGCTGGCTTCTCTCTCAGACGGGGGTCTGGCGTTTCCTGATCTAGTGAAATATTATCAAGTGTCTCAGCTGCACGCCATCACATCCTGGTTTCCCCAAAGGGCTTATAATAAATTAACAGAAATTGAAAAAAATTTGGTTGGCGCCGATTCACCCAAATAGTTAACTCTGGAGTGCGGGCGCAGAGGTGAGCCCAGAGAGGCTTTTGGGATCCATGGCGCTACTGAAATCACTTTGGTGCAAACTTTCCCGATCTCATGGGCAGCAGATCCCTGCTGACCTTGTTCCTCTATAGCCCCAGGATGCCTGACTGTCTCACGCGCCGGATGTCCGTGCCCTGGGCGGCACATAATTAGTTTCACGTCGGCCACTTGGTGGATCCAATCTCACGAAAATTGCTATCATTTACTCAACTCCAAAAGAAACATGACTTACCTAGCCAGGTGTTCTATGGTTATCTGCAAATACGTCATTTTGCCCAATCCTTTGCCCGGCTGCTTAACTCCCACTCCATTGAAGCCCAGGGCAAGCATGCTTACATGCTTCGCTGGGAAAAAATACTGGGAGAGGAACTCCCAGAGACAACGTGGCGGGCGATCTGGTCTCAGGCGGCAAAGAGCTCATACTGTACTCTCTACAAGGAGAATGCCTATAAAATGCTCTATTTTTGGTACCTGACACCAGATGTGCTCCACGCCATTTACCCCTCTTGTTCGGATAGGTGTTGGCGTTGCCTGGATGATAGGGGTTCTCTGTACCACATTTACTGGAGCTGCCTCAGGCTTGTACCCTTCTGGGCGGAGACACGTGATTTGTTGTCACGCCTAATGGGGGTACCGGTCCCCGTGACTCCAAAACAGTTTTTACTGGGTGTAATATCCCTGCAGATATCCAAAACGTCCAAAAAACTGCTTAGACACCTACTCACTGCTGCCCAATGTCTGGTCGCCCTCCACTGAAAATGGCGCTCCCCACCCTCCCAGGTAGACCTATATACTAGAATAAAAGATGTAGAACTTATGGAAAAAATTATAGCTAGACTCCAGGATAGTTTGGAGATACACAATGAGGTCTGGGGGGAGTGGCACCGTCGGGAGGATCCGCCGTGAGCCGATGGTCAAGCCCCCCCCCCACCCATCCCGTCTTTTCTTTTATTCCTCTCTCTCTCTCCCCCCTTTTTTCTTTTCTCTATTTTCTTCTGGTCTAATTGAGACCTGCGGCAGATGGTTAATGGTTACTATTGTGTTTAGTTTGTCAGCTCTGTTTGCACGCCACTAGGAGAGCTGTGTATTGATACAACGCAAGCACTGGCCAGTTTGTGGCTCTGGCGATGTGTGTACAAATGTATTCGATCTCTGTACTTTTGCTGACTAATATGATTAATAAAAACTGTTATTTGAAAAAAAATCCCAATAAAATACATTTATGTTTTTGGTTGTAAGATGACAAAATGTGGAAAATGTAAAGGGATTTGAATACTTTTTCAAAGCACTGTATGTAACTTTGAAAGGACTGTCTGTTTGGATGGCACTGCCAAGGGAGCATTATGCATAGCTCCCAACTGATTTCGAGGGACTGTCCCTGATTTGGAGCAATGTCCCTCATTCCTCCTCACTTGTCCTTAATTTTGGTCTGATCCATATAGTTTTATATAAAATGCACTTTTTATGTATCAAAAAGTGTTTTCCAGCGCTAAACCTTTCATCTGATTTCTAAATTGCTGCATTTATAAATTCCATAAGCCAATATAAAGGAATAGTAGTGCTAAAAAAAAGCACTTGTGGGTTTAACCAATCTTGTTTTTTGTACAATTCTCCTTTAACGGGGAGTGGCAAGGGGTGTGTCCTATGCCTGCATACTTGTGCTGATAGATGTCCCTCATTCCCGTCTCAAAAAGTTGGGATATATGGATTATACACCTAATTTGCAAATTAGGTGTTCCTCTAATTCTATGATCCTATTGCTGTGTGAACCTCCTGATCCTATCCTGTCACCTATATCTGCTTCAAGTAAACCTTGCCCCCATTCTGGCCCTGTTCCTGACCTGTTTGACACAATGTTTCTTGTACTCCCTGTCTTGCTCTTTTTTTTTACCTGATTTCCACTCATCCCATTTGTATATAAGATCGTCTGTACTTTGGCATGTGTTCACTGGTGTTATACGGGTTGCTGTTTTTTTTTACATGTGCTGTGTGTTCAATAAACATCAAGGAAAGCCCATAGCGAAAAAAGAAATACAATGCAAAATAGCAGATGGCTGGCATGGCAGGGGAAACGGGGTACAAACAAAATGAGAGGTCTTACTCGATTGGTGGAGCCTGGGGGGAGGAGGAGACATGAGAGTAAAAAGCTGGCCCCTCCCCCCAGCATCAGTGCAGTGTGAAGGAACAAGCTTCCCACCCACCCTCCCTGTTTGTTTTCTTGGTTAGATATGTATTTTTTTCTACAGATCGGTGTGTCCTCAGGATGTCGTGGCAGTTGGTGGGTGTTGGTCTTTGCGAGTGAAGGAAGAAACCTTGTATAAGGAGAGTTCGGGGCCCATCGGTGGTATGGGGCCAGGGCCTGCTCTAGCAATAGGCAGGTCAGGCGGCTGCCTAGGGCGCCAGGGTGAGGGGGGCGGCAAAATCTGGATCCCCAGCCACTCGCTGGGGATTTGGATTATTAAAATACCTCCAGGACTGACATCTTTTAAATACATGCTGCCTTATGGCGCCAGCCACCAGACTAGGGGGCGGTTGTGCCTGTAAAGACATCCCGGACCACTCTGGCTCTGCTGTCAAGTTTATATTGCATTGCACTGTGTACAGAGGGGGAACAGATATGTGTTTGTGTGTGGGGGGGGGGGGGGGGGGATGTGCAGGGGGTACAGATGTGTGTGGGAGGGGGTACAGGGGGGGGAACACATATGTGGGCGGGGGGAACAGATGTGCAGGTTGTACAGAGGGGGAACAGATATGTGTGTGTGTGTGTTGGGAGTGGGGGGGACAGATGCGCAGGGGGTACAGAGGGGGAACAGATATGTGTGTGGGGGGGGGACAGATGTGCAGGGGGGTACAGATATGTGTGTGTGTGTGTGTGGGGGGGGACCACGGCTGGCGTGAGGAAGCCATCCACTATTTGTCTTCGGCCCGGGTTCAGAGGCACAGGTGCAGACCTGTGGACCACGGCTGAAGAAATAGGTGAAGAGGTTTCGCAAAAATCTCAGTGAGGGGCGGAGCCAATGGGGGAGGCACAAATTTAGATTTTGCCTAGGGTGTCAAAAATCCTTGCATCAGCCCTGTATGGGGCTCAATGGTGGCATTTCACTTAACGTGGTTTAGCTGGAATTTGGTTGGGTGCACTGCGGTCAGTTGGTTGTCTCTGAGTCAGTATGTCGGCTAGAGGCCTATTATCATACAGTATATAAAAGGTACCGCAGTTCATTATTAAACAGATGGTATGTGGAGTGCATGCAAAGACCAACGCGAATATCAGATGTTTTTTTATGGTTACTGTATGTTAATTAAAATGTATTGGTTAATAAAGAGGCTGCTACGACCAAAATTTACTCCAACTTGGTGTGGTCTCTATTAATGGGTAATGGTATGGGGGTTGGAGTAGTGGTTGGTCAGGCAATATGGGAAGGATAGTACATATGTTATACAATGGTCATGGCATTTTGCATTGTTTCAAGTTCGATCCCCTCTGTGCAGACATGCAGTTCATCAAAGATCTGGTCACACCCGCTTTACAGGATGCCAGCATGGGGTATCCTAATAGGGAGTGATGCATCTGTTAAATGTTGCTCATTCATATATGGTTCTTTCTCTCTCTTGAACAGCTGCCACACCTCTCTCAACATGCCGGAATCACCCACAATAGATTTTGTACCGGCCACTGCTGAAGACTATGAAGAGCTGATGTCTATCTCAAGTGGTATATACAAAGGAGTGGACTATCTGCCTTACAGTTACCATGCATGGCTGAAGGATCGTCAAAGAGGCATGTATATGGCCAAGATTGAGGGAAAAATCGTGAGTATTTAAGACAATCTCAGAATTTACAACAGGGGTGTCAAACTCAATTTCATTGTGGGCCGCATCAGCATTATGATTGTCCCCTCCCCTTACATAAGATGTCAAGAGCCACCCCACCTTCAGAAGTTGAGTCCCCCACTCTCCCTTACATCACAGTGCACCCCCTTTCCATATGCTGCTGAATTCATTATAGCTGCGAGTAGTTTTAACCTCCCTGGCGGTATGATTCTGTCTGGAATTACGTACCAAAAGCGGTACATTTTTTTTCATGGAAATTTGGTGATATGTATTATAGGCCTGCAATTCTTAGTAATTACTTACTTAAACCTGACCAAAACAAGACTCTAGTAGACATTCCAGATGTGATAAATTTGAAACACAAACACATGAATTATAATTAATCAATAATATAATTTTATTCAACAAAGCAATGAAAAATAAAGAAATTAGTCAAAGAAAGAAATTCAATACACATCCATAGTGTGAAACACTTTGAAGCAAGGAAATAGACAAAGTCCGACATTGCAATCTGGGCAATAGTACCTTGATTCTTTTCGGACTTTTTTCCCATTTTCATCCCTCTTGGAGCAGCAAACGACGCACATCCTGGTAGGCGCTAACTTTCGTGCGGTTGGCGGTACAGGTTCCAAAAAATGACGACCTGTCAGGCGCTCTGGATTCCCAACGTCAACAGAGCGTCGTCCGTGTCTGTTAGCAGACACTGATGCCGTCGGGTGATTGATAAAGATCTGCTCAGCCAACTTCCATATAAAGTCCGAATGAACAAGAGGTATGTTCGTGTTTTCTTTGTAAAGGATATAGGCGTTCCAAAGACATTGTTCAAGGAGATGCCTAAAAATCTTTTTATAGTACTTCTTTTGTTGTTTTCGCATCGCCGGGTAAAAAGTCATCGCCTGATCGGCTCGGTCGACACCTCCCATTGTGTGGTTATAGTCGATCACGACTTGTGGTTTCAGCACTTCTTTTCCGTATTTTGTGCGGACCATGGCAGTGGAGGTGCTGTGCACGGTGCTCATGAGACACACGTCCTTTTTGTCTCGCCAGCGCATTGCCATCATTTTGCCCTTTTGAAAGGCAACCATCTCTCCTTTTTTTATTTTTTTATTGCCAAACGTAGATGGCATGTCACGCCGGTTTGGCCTCACGGTACCATACCCGTCCGTTTTATTGAGGAGCAAAACCTCATAAAGTTCTGGTGACGTGTAAAAATTGTCTGTTGTCACGCAGTATCCCTGGTTCAGCAATGGGTCCAGCAGTGACAGGACAGAAGATGTGGCCATCCCATAGCGGCTGTACCTGGGATTGAATTTGGTACCTTTCCCGGTGTAAATTACCGAATTCCATATATAGCCGGTGGATGATTCACATAGCATGTAAAATGTTATCCCAAAGCGCGCTCTTTTGGACGCAATAAATTGGATCCAACTCAGGCGTCCCTTGTAGGCCATCAGACTTTCGTCCACACTTACGTCCCTTTCTGGCACATAGGTCTGCTGAAAGTTGGCAACAATCATCTGGCACACCTCCCAGATTTTTTTCAGCTTTGGCGCAGGATGTGTGGCCTCGTCAAATTCTTCGTTGTTGGCGAAGTGCAGGTTTTTCATTATTAGTGAAAAGCGATACTCGGACATCACAGTGCCAAAAAACGGAGTGGCCAGCATCTTATTGGTGGTCCAGTACCACTTCTGGAGCGGTTTGCCCACCACCCCCTGAAGGATGATGAGTCCCAAAAAATTCCAAATGTCCTCCTCGGTGACCGGTTCCCATTTTCTGGACCTGGAAAATCTGCCACGCAGCGTAGCAGATTGCTGATCGTGGTAGCGATTGGTCTCCGTCACAATTTGTAAAATGACCTCCTCAGATAAAAAGAGTTTCAAATACGCCATAGGGTTGTCGGCCTCCACATCTACCTTCATCCCAGGAGATCCAGTAAATCGGAACCTCGGGGGCGCTGTCTGGTCCGCATCGCTGTCTATAGGGCACCAAGTGCGCACATCACTCAGGTCAGGTGCGGGATCATCTGCGGCGTCACTTTCTATATCAGTGTCAGTGTCAGATCCAGATGATAAATCTCCATATGATTCACTGTCGCTCTGATCTGCGAGCAACTCCGTGTCGCTGCCGCTATCGCTGTCGCTCAGCTGGTCCAAAAGCGCATTTGGAGGACAGCGCTTTTTTGATGCCATTTTTTATATGGTTTATAAGGTTTTATATGTCAGCAATGACAATGGCAAGGGGCAATGAAAGGGCACTGTGTCAGTTTTCAAAGTGATACAGTGTAATCCTCTCAGATTACATTGTATCACCACCTTTTTATGTGTTTGTGTTGGTGCAACATTTGAATTTCCCTCCCAGTTCCGTTCCCATGCACCATTGCGGTGCAGGGAACGGAACCAGGAAGTCAGATGACTGATGGACGGCGCGGTGTGTGTCTCGGCGGCGATCACAGCAATGATAGATCATCGCTGGATCGCCTGGACAAGGTAAGGAACACCGCTGCGCTCTCTGCACATTCACCCCGAGCGTGACTCGGACTAACCGATAGTAACATAAAAAACCAGCCCCGAGTCACGCTCGGGTTTACCGTCAGGGGGGTTAAATGACTTTTTTCCTTTTAGAAATTTCATTTTGTGCAGGGACTGTTCTAATCACGGGAAACATTTGCCACTTTACAGGCATACTATAGACACCCCCCAGGTAAAGGAATATTTCACTTTTATTTTTTCACTTAAAGCATTATTAAAATTGCTGCTCCCGAAAAAACGGTAGTTTTAGCTATAAAACTTTTTTTGCATTGACACATGTTCCCTGGGGCAGGACCCGGGTCCTCAAACACTTTTTCTGACAATAACTTGCATATAAGCCTTTAAAATGAGCACTTTTGATTTTTGCGTGTTCAAACACATTTTTTGCCTCTTCACATGTTCTACTGCGAACCGAACCAGGGGGTGTTTGGCTCATCTCTAGTCATAATCATCATCATCATCATCACTTTCCCATGCTCTTGATTTGCCTGTAGTCCAGTGTGGTCTTTAGGGAATCATAGAAATCATGAACCCAAGCAATTGTAATTTATGAATTATATAATGTTCTAAACAATGTACATGTATATTTTCTGGAGGAAAAAAGAATCACAATTCGTTTTTGTTCTCTTTTGCTGAATTTGTCTTGTTGATGTCTTTTCTTCAGGTGGGCTTTGAGTCTTTCTTACTGGTTGATAGCGGTGAGACAGCTGTGGTGCAAAGTCTTCGTGTGGCCCCCTGGATGAGAGGAAAAGGTTTAGCCAGGATATTTATAAAGTTTCTCTTTGACAAAATTCATTCTGACCACCCGCAAGTGAAAAGAATCCGCTTTGCCCATGAAGAGGACCCTCTGCCGAGCATGCTGAAGAAGTACAAAGTGATCACCTCTAAGGTCCTCTTTGTGTTCCAACTCTCACTATCATTGAATAGATTACCACATTGTCTACTCATTACAGGAGAACACAGCTGTATTTCAAGATGTATTGATGGTTTTTCTTAAGGAGGAGGTCCAGAACCGCCATGAAAAAATTAAGTCAGCAGCTACAAACACTTTTAATATTAGGACACTTACCTGTCCTGGAATACAGCGATGTCGGCACCGCTTTGTGAATGGCCCAGCGGCAGGGGATGGAGGCTGGGGACCGAACTTCCGGGGGAAGCCAGATCTCCCAGAAGTGGGGACGAGTACCTATCAAAACCAGGTACCCCCCCCCCTGAAAGGTGCCAAATGTGGCAACAGAGGGGGGAGGAAGAAGATAAGAGGAGCTTCCCCTTTTGGATGGAGCTCTTCTTTAAGATTCCTTACATTTGGAAAAAGATTGTCTGGCTGAAGTTCACTGAAGTAAACCATGTTTGTTTTCCTGGTATATTGGATAGGTGATAAATAATGCAACAAATTATGATCACATATTCTTTATCTAATCCCCTATCTCTGCGCCCGATTCTTGAAATAAGATACGCCTGAATTTTGGCTCCATCCGACCGACGTAAGTCTCCTACGCCGTCGTATCTTGGGCGCATATTTACGCTGGCCGCAAGGGGAGCTTCCATTGTTTTACGCGTTGAATATGTAAATGAGCGAGATACGCCGATTCACGAACGTACTTACGCCCGTCGCAGTAATCTACGCCGTTTACGTAAGGCGTACGTCCAGCGTAAAGTTAAGCCACATAATGCAGGTGTAAGTCATGTTAGGGTATGGACCAGGGAACAGCCGTCGTATTTTACGTTGTTTACGTAAGTCGTACGTGAATGGGGCTGGGCGTAGGTTACGTTCACATCGTACGCATTGAGCCGTCGTATCTTAGGGAGTATATGCAACGTGATTCTGAGCATGCGCGCGCATGCGCCGTTCGTTCGGCCCTTCATTTACATGGGGTCACGCTTTTTTTTAATAGATCACGCCCACTACCTTCCTACTTTGAATTAGGCGGGCTTACGCCGGCCAATTTACGTTACGCCGGCGCAACAAAGGGAGCAAGTGCTTTGTGAATACTGTTCTTGCCTCTCTGTTACGTCGGCGTAGCGCATATGAGATGCGCTACGCCGCTCTAAAGATGCGTGAATTCGGGCCATAGCGTCTACAAAATAGGGGATAGATTTATGGCATTTTTATTTTATTATTTTACTAGTAATGGCAGTGATCTGCAATTTTTAGTGGTGCTGCGACATTGCGACGGACAAATTGGACACTTTTTTTTTGGGAACATTGACAATTATTCAGCGATCAGTGCTAGATTACAGTGTAAATTTCACTGGCAAGGAAGGGCTTAACACTAGGGGATGATCAAGGGGCTAACTGTGTGTTCCCTCAGTGTGTTCTAACTGTGGGAATGGGAGTGACTAGGAGAGGAGACATATATTGTTTTTCCTACTTAGTAGGAACAAACAATATGTTTCCTCTTCACTGACAGCACAGGGATTTGTGTGTTTAAATCCCAGTGCTGGCGCTCGTGCATGCAATCCTGCATGGTCGGTGGCAATAGTGCCCGCCAGCCACGTGCAATCGGGTTCCCTCCCGTGGGAAGGGGTTAACCAGGGCCGTCTTAATAGCATCATGGGCCCCTGGGCAAAGTAATGCTCTGGGGCCCCTACAATGATGATAGTGCAGGTAAATTAAACAGACATCAAGTAGGTAGGAGGCAAACTGCCTCCCCTGCGTCTCCTGTGTATCTATCACTCTCAGTGCCATCATGGGGTCCCCCAAATTTCGGGGCAGCGTGGGCTCAAAGACCAGCTGCTTTGGGGAAAGTGCAGGGGGCCCACCATGCAGCTGGGGCCCTTGGGCAGTGCCCAGGTGTGCCCTCTTATAAAGATAGACCTGGAGTTAACATCTAGGGGCAATCAAGGGGTTAACTATGTGCCTAACCATGTGTAATATGTGTTGCTTTTCCTTCACTATCTGGATTTTTTTTTCTCCCTGACAAAAAATGATATTGGCTGTGTACAAAAACACAGGGAACAGCAATCAGCTGACTTCAGCCAAAATCATTGGCTGAAATCAGCTGCCAACCCAGTGCCATGTCTAATCACAGCACAGGCCGGCAGGGGGTGTGTGTATGCATGCCACCAATCCCGAAAGAATTAGCTGACCTACACAGGTACGTGACTGTGACATGCCGCTCAATTGCAATATATTTACTGTGAGCGGTCGGTCGGCAGTAGGGTGACCACATTTCCAAACTACCATTCCCAAAAATCAGCTTGTGCTGTAACGAATCACAGCACAGTGATTGGACACAAGAGGAGGGATTTCTCCAATCACACATAGGGGGCGGGGATTGTGCTCCTCCAGGCATTCCCGGCCAGGACAAGTACTGTCAGTGAGTAAAGCGGTGATGTGGCGGCCTTTTTTGGGGGCATCAGATTGGCCTGTTTCATTTTGTGACACTGTATTGTCCTGGAATGAATGTGCCCGGGACAGACCTGCAAAATGCGGGACTGTCCCAGGCAATCCGGGACACGTGGTCACCCTAGTCGGCAGGTGGTTAAAAGAAAGTGGAAAAATGAAATGGATCTCTTGGCAGGATTGAACAGGGGGAGCTCAGAAAAAAACAGACAGCTGTTTTAATATTAAGGGCAGACCACACCATAAATGTCATTTTTGATTTTGCCCATTGTTCTACTGAAAGGCTTCCTACATCCTGATGCACTCACTCTTTTCTCCGCCAGGCTGTGGTGTCTATGATCCTTCCCTCTGACCAGATTGAGGAGGCCATAAGACTGTTGGAGGCTCGTCTGGACAATGTGGGCCAGTTGAATAATTACACCGTTCTGGAACCTGCTGAGGTTCTCAAACTCTTTGATGGGACAAAGACTTCAGAAGATCTGCTTCCTGGGGGTCTCCTGATCCAGGGATGGCTTCCTATTACCACCCAAAGGTCCAATTTGGAGATGCTTTTTGAAAGGAAAATCACTTGGATCTACTCACAACCACAAAATACAAGCGGCAGTGCAGAGCAACAACAAACTAACCATGAAGGGAAAATGAGAAGAGGATCACCATCACTATCACCCTCTTCTGTCAGGTTCCTCAGCCTCGGTACTCCAGCATACCCAGTACTTTACACAGATGCCACATATCTATTAGATATCGACCTGTTCGGCATTGACCCGGCAAGTGCTAAGATTCATGTTGTACAGCAATTAAAGTTGTGTATACAGTCCCTGCCGGCCGGAAACAGTATAATCTGCAACGTTTATGGAGAAGAGAGTCTGCGAGCTGAACTAAGTCAACTGCAGGGGGGTCTGATGCCATTCCTTGCAGTAAATGAACAGATGGTCTTAGAAATGGACTTGTAAAGTCAAACTGAAGGCAACTTTTTTGTTTGCCTGGCTTGTCTTTAATGTCGATTGGACCCTGGGCATGCAATTTTGCTCTCCACCTGCTCTATGTTTATGACATGTTATGTTTTTATATTTAATAAAACTTTTTGAATCATTTATAGTGTCCTAGTTTTGGCCCTCTTGGGAGAACTTTATTCTCTCCTTTTTTGTTATATGCCACCAATAGAACCACGTCTTGTGGGTAACCATGCAGACGAAAGATAGATTAGTTAATTAACTCTTTTTATTATGACAACATTTTCTTTGACGTGGTTATCGAATGACATTTAAACACAGGGTCTGCAGGTGAGTCATCTGTGCACAACAATAGGGCAGAGCTGGGCAGCATTAGTAGCAGCACTTCACACTGAGATATTGGGACACAGAACAGGACTAAAACTTCAAGGGACAGGGGAATTTAAACTGGGATAGTTGGCAAGTATGAGGCAGCTGCATTGGGCCCCACAACAAAGACAGGGCCCAGGGCAGCTGCCCCTTTTGGCCTGCCTTAAAGACGGCCCTGTTCCTGGTTGTCACAAAGTTTATTAGAATGAGACATTTCTGGATAACCCTTAAATTTGTTCAGTCAAGGGTACTGTTAATGCTACAACATAAAAAGACATTTCAGACAATTGTACGCTTGGGGGAGGTAATTTTCTGTTCCTGCATGACTGTGCCCCTGTACACAAAGCCAGTTCCATAAAGAAGACATGGTTTAAAGCAGGGGTCCGCCAGTGTGATTTACCTGGCCCGTGGACTGCCCCTTTAATATCGCAGCAATCCCCCTCCGCTAACCTTTTTATCACACAAGATGAGAAAAATGACAGGTCCAGACAAAAGGCGGGTCTTTTGAGTTAAGCAGCGGGGCAGTTTCAGCAATCAAACACCTGCCTTTCACTAGCAAAGTCCCGCCCTTTGTCCGGACCTGCCATGCTTTGCATCTTGTGTGATTGAGGAAGCGGAGTGCTGGGATGTTATAGAAGGGGTGGCAGTGTAATATCGATGGGGGATCTGTTATGGGGGGTCTGTTATGGAGGGCTATGTGCGGAGAGGAGTTTGTGTTGGGTGGGTTTTGTTATGGGGGGATCTGCTATGGGGGGACCTGATATGGGGACTTTTGATGGGGGGAATCTGTGATTGGGGATCTGTTATGGGGGTCTGTGATGGAGAGGTCTGTTGTTCTGGACTTTTTGATGGAAAGGAGTTTGTGTTGGGGGGCTTTATGATGGGGAGGATCTGTTATGGGGGCTTTTTGATGGAGAGTTCGTGTTGGGGGGCTTTGTGATGGAGAGAATTTTGTGTTGGGGGGCTTTGTGATCGGGGGCCTAATATGGGGGGGATCTGTGATGGGGGAGTTCCGTGATGAGGGGGGTTCTGTGATGAGGGGAGTCTGTGAAATACTAATAAGTTTATGTTGATTAAAATTGTTCTTTATTTTGAATATTGTATTGGTTGTTCCTGTTTTTTTTTCTGCACTTCAAATAAGATGTGTGCATAGGTTCATATTTTTTTTATACTATAGTTGGGCCACCAAACAGTCTGAGGGACCGTGAACTGGCCCCCTGTTTAAAAAGTTTGAGGTAGACATGTGCACAACAAAAAATTTTGTATTTTTTTTGTTCCGTTTCGTCTCGTTCCGTAGATTCGTAAAGATTCGTAATTTCGTAAGACTCAAGTTTTCCTATTCGGACCCGTTCGTATTTCGTAAGACGCAAGTTTTCCTATTCGGACCCGTTCGTATTTTCGTAACAGTTTTATTTTCGTTTATACTGAATGATTCGTATTTCTGTTTTTTCAGTTTTATTTTTGTTGATTCGAAATTCGTAATTTTGTTAGATAATAATTTTCGTTTAATGGATTCGTAATTTTGTACTTTCATAAATACATAGCAACGCGCGGCTAATCCATATTAAGATAGACTTTCTCTTAAGACACACGGTCTGACTTTTTGCCAACAAACGTCAAAATGAAAGCGTTTTCCAAAAAATCAGACCGTGTGTACGCTCTATCGGACAAACTTTTTCGGTTTCAAAAGTCTGGCCAACTCCCTTCAGACAAAAATCCACAGGAAAAGTTTGTTTGAAATCCGATCGTGTGTACGAGGCTTTACACTGTACAATGTGACTCAGCACAAAAGAGATAAGCTGATTGGCTAAGATATTAAGTAAGATACATCACTCACTAACTACACTGCCCAGTGCCCATTCGAAAGAACGATACAAGTACACAAATTTACGAACAGACAAAGAAACGGGTTTATAAAACACACAAATGAAAATACGAACAGACAAAGGATTTAAAATACGGAATGCAAATCGTTCGTTATAGATGTCATTTTTGTTCTTTTGCTTTTTCGGTGTTTCGTATTTTAATCAAATTGTCCAATCATACGTTCGTATTTTCGCTTGTTCGTTATTTTGCTTATTCTGAATTTTCGTATTTTGGCTCTTTCAGCTTTTCGGATGTTCGAATTGATCCGAATGTACGAATACTAACAAATGGAAGAGGAAGTGATAAAAAGGGGAACCAGAACAGGGTCAGGCCTTTAATGAACACATGGAGATCAGGTAAGCAGACAGACTTTGTTGCATATCCATGACAAATAGATTATAGATCTTGATAGTACCATCTTTTAATTGATGTCCATCTTCTCTTTTTTGTTTACTCTTGGATCGGAGTTCTCCTCTTCTAGCTCATCTAGTTTTCTTTTTTCGTTTGGTTGTGAAGCTACCTTGGGAGGAAGATCTAAAAAACCCTCATTGATGTTACCTATGGGGACAGGGGGCCCGTTGGATCTAGGTCGAGCCCCTTCTTTAATGTATACATCTAGATCCTTTGATAATGGACTGTATTTGTTAGAAGTGCTAGATTGAAAATCAAAGTGGTGGTTGAGAGTACCCTATATCAGGCTCAGGGTAGACTGTGGGATCTAATGTAGATGGATTGGTGTCAATATCCACCAAAATGGCAGAAGAATTCTGTGCTAAATCCACTAATGTAAACTTTGTGGGGCCTGTCATATGACTCCCGACTGCCCCCACTGTCGAAGACAATGTGGATTCAGACGTATAGCCATAAGGACAAGTATTCGACTGATGTTTGCCAGGTTTAGCTTTCGTATCACCATTATTCCTAGTTTTCTTTTTGCTTTTATTGTTATGGTTACTATTGAACATATGAGATCTAGGGCGAGGGAGATGTGGATTGGTACCCTGACTGGACTGGATGTTATTAGGTTTTGTTTCTAAGATTGGACGTTTCCATTCAAAAACATTGCCTATTTTGTAGTCTGTTACATCTCGTTCCAACTTATTCGTTTTTTTTTTTTAATCATCTCATCCTCATCTTTTTTAAGAATTTTATTAGAATTTTGGATTTGTAACCATTTTTGGAAAACACAGGAGGAGCTAAAGGCATCAATCGCCTGGCTCCTCTCCACCACCTGCTGCTCAGCAGCTTTCAATTTCCTTTCTCTTTGCAACACCAAGATTTTTTTCCACTTGGTGGTGCAAAACTCAGAGATCATACGCCACTCTTTAGAGAGGTCTTCGTCCAAGAAACTACATTTCTTCTTAATGCGGAGCCCCCGTGGAGTAATGCCCAAATCCAAATATTTTTGCAAGAATGCGAGATCCCACCATTGAGCATTCTCGTATTGCTTCGCATCTTGCAATTTCAAAAAAGCCTTCCTCATTTGGATCTCAAAGGCCTCTGTATGTGGAGGTGCATTCTGAGAGGAGGGAGTAATGTTAGTAACATCATGATTGGTTCCAGTTAGACCATATAAATCAATATTCTCAAAAATGGACTGCAGCCTACTGGACCTATCTGCAGCCACCCTGAGATGAGGAAAAATATATATATATATATATATATATATATATATATTAGGGTTGTCCCGATACCGATACTAGTATCGGTATCGGGACCGATTCCGAGTTTTTTCGGCGGTACTCAGACGCCGATACCCCGCCCCGATACACAAATAGAATACTTGCCACCCCCGTCGCCTCCCGCCGCCGCCGCCGCCGACCGCCGCCGCACGCCGCCACCGAAGCCGCAATCCGCCGCGATCCGCCGCCATTCCCCGCTGCCGCCGACTGTGTAATACACGCGGGAACATTACAGCTTTGAATAGCTGTAATGATTCGCATCGCGCATAGACACTCCCCCTTGCTCGGGTGAACTGTCCAATCCCGAGCAAGGGGGAGTGTCTATACGTAGCGCGAATCATTACAGCTTTAGCTGTTATGTTCCCGCGCGTATTACCAGTCGGCGCTCGGCGGCAGCGAGACACAGGTAAGGGGGACATCGCTGGATATGGGGGAGACGATGGCTGCATATGGGGGACGATGTCTGCATATGGGGGACGATGTCTGCATATGGGAGACGATGGCTGCATATGGGAGACAATGGCTGCATATGGGGGGGACACTGTCTGCATATGGGGGACAATGGCTGTATATGGGGGACAATGTCTGCATATGGGGGACAATGGCTGTATATGGGGGAGACGATGGCTGCATATGGGAGACAATGGCTGTATATGGGGGGGCACTGTCTGCATATGGGGGACAATGGCTGTATATGGGGGACAATGTCTGCATATGGGGGACAATGGCTGTATATGGGAGACAATGGCTGTATATGGGAGACAATGGCTGTATATGGGGGACAATGGCTGCATATGGGAGACAATGGCTGTATATGGGGGGGACACTGTCTGCATATGGGGGACAATGGCTGTATATGGGGGACAATGTCTGCATATGGGGGACAATGGCTGTATATGGGGGAGACGATGGCTGCATATGGGAGACAATGGCTGTATATGGGGGGGACACTGTCTGCATATGGGGGACAATGGCTGCATATGGGGGACAATGGCTGCATATGGGGGACAATGTCTGCATATGGGGGACAATGGCTGTATATGGGAGACAATGGCTGTATATGGGGGACAATGGCTGTATATGGGGGAGACGGTGGCTGCATATGGGAGACAATGGCTGTATATGGGGGGGACACTGTCTGCATATGGGGGACAATGGCTGTATATGGGGGACAATGGCTGTATATGGGGGACAATGGCTGTATATGGGGGACAATGGCTGTATATGGGAGACAATGGCTGTATATGGGGGACAATGGCTGTATATGGGAGACAATGGCTGTATATGGGGGACAATGGCTGTATATGGGGGAGACGGTGGCTGCATATGGGAGACAATGGCTGTATATGGGGGGGACACTGTCTGCATATGGGGGACAATGGCTGCATATGGGGGACAATGGCTGTATATGGGGGAGACAATGGCTGCATATGGGGGACAATGTCTGCATATGGGGGACAATGTCTGCATATGGGGGAGACGATGGCTGTATATGGGGGACAATGTCTGCATATGGGAGACAATGGCTGTATATGGGAGACAATGGCTGGATATGGGGGAGACAATGGCTGCATATGGGAGACAATGGCTGTATATGGGGGAGACGATGGCTGCATATGGGGGACAATGGCTGTATATGGGGGGGACAATGGCTGTATATGGGGGGGACAATGGCTGTATATGGGAGACAATGGCTGGATATGGGGGAGACAATGGCTGCATATATGTGGGGGGACAATGGCTGGATATGGGGGAGACAATGGCTGCATATATGTGGGGGGACAATGGCTGTATATGGGGGGGACAATGGCTGCATTTGGGGACACATTTAAAAAAAAGTATCGGTATTCGGTATCGGCGACTACTTGAAAAAAAGTATCGGTACTTGTACTCAGTCCTAAAAAAGTGGTATCGGGACAACCCTAATATATATATATATATATATATATATATATATATATATAAAAATAAGAAAAGGACCAACACTCGCTCACACTTACCCACATATAACGATCAGAAATGTCTGGAACTATGCAACAATTGCAATGGACATACAGGTTGGTATCGCATGTACCTAACTATAATGTAATTAGCAAATAATAGGTACAGTAAAAGCCATAAAATCAATGTGTGCACATATAATACCACAATAATCAAGCTACAACATGTGAGCTGCTCAAAGGGAATCCAAGTACCTAGACAAACAAAAAACAAAGTCCCCTTGTGGCGCTGCAACAATATGAAGCGAGACACAGTACAATCTGTGAAAGTAAGTGTACAATACCCAGTGCAGCCGCCAACCACTGGAAAATGGGCACAGAAACACAAAAACAAAAGAAGCAGTGCTCAATGAGTAAAGTCATAAAACTTTATAGTCTAAAATAAGAAATAACAAAGGTATTAGCACACACAATAATAAAAACTCATGTATCTACAAAATGTGATTGATGAAACAATAGGTCCAGAATGAAAGCCACTAAGAAGAGTCCTGTGACGGAGTGGTTAATATCGACACTAGTGTCTCTCAGTATGCCGCTGTGCAAAGGTTACAATGCTACACCAGGACAGATGGTAGATCACTGGTGGAGTGACTACAGACAGTATCTCAGATGGTTAGATGACCTGCAGTGACAAATGGTTGTCGGCTGTGAATGAAGACTCAGGTGACAGGAACATACCAGTGGGGAGTGGGGACAAACCGTGGCAGGGAATCCCCAACACCGCCGCGGTATCTACAGGCGGGCAAGCCTAGATGCAAAGCCGATGACACAACAGTGCTGAGACATCAGGTGGTCAGGTGGTCACATGCTGGGTCACGGAGGGGGGAAGATGCGGTGTCCGGACTCCGACTTCCTTTGATCACGTGACAACAAGGAACCAATCAGAGGTGCAGGCACTGAAGTCTATGGTATCTGTGTCGGCGATGAGACCAGTCAGAAATGCGCACACAGGCGTCAATGATTGCTGTGATGAAATAGCAAGACGCCGGCATGGGCAAACAGGACTCAAGTTGAATGGCAGTAAAAAAGGTGATGATGATAAGCTAATTAATAGTAATAATAATAAATAATAAAGGAAAAATAAATAAATAATGAAAAAAAAATGATGAAAAGAATGAATCGTCAATTAAATAATATGTTTAAAATAAAACGTTTAAAATAAAGGTACATCCTTGAAAGATATACACATATATAAAAATTACATATAAATATACTAACAGCGGGATTAATCATTGTGAGCAAAAGGTAGACCATGTCTAGAGTATAGAGGTAATGATCACTACTAGGGTTGTCCCGATACCGATACTAGTATCGGTATCGGGACCGATTCCGAGTTTTTTCGGCGGTACTCAGACGCCGATACCCCGCCCCGATACACAAATAGAATACTTGCCACCCCCGTCGCCTCCCGCCGCCGCCGCCGCCGCCACCGAAGCCGCAATCCGCCGCGATCCGCCGCCATCCCCGCTGCCGCCGACTGTGTAATACGCGCGGGAACATTACAGCTTTGAATAGCTGTAATGATTCGCATCGCGCATAGACACTCCCCCTTGCTCGGGTGAACTGTCCAATCCCGAGCAAGGGGGAGTGTCTATACGTAGCGCGAATCATTACAGCTTTAGCTGTTATGTTCCCGCGCGTATTACCAGTCGGCGCTCGGCGGCAGCGAGACACAGGTAAGGGGGACATCGCTGGATATGGGGGAGACGATGGCTGCATATGGGGGACGATGGCTGCATATGGGGGACGATGTCTGCATATGGGAGACGATGGCTGCATATGGGAGACAATGGCTGTATATGGGGGGGACACTGTCTGCATATGGGGGACAATGGCTGTATATGGGGGACAATGGCTGTATATGGGGGACAATGGCTGTATATGGGAGACAATGGCTGTATATGGGAGACAATGGCTGTATATGGGGGACAATGGCTGCATATGGGAGACAATGGCTGTATATGGGGGGGACACTGTCTGCATATGGGGGACAATGGCTGTATATGGGGGACAATGTCTGCATATGGGGGACAATGGCTGTATATGGGGGAGACGATGGCTGCATATGGGAGACAATGGCTGTATATGGGGGGGACACTGTCTGCATATGGGGGACAATGGCTGTATATGGGGGACAATGTCTGCATATGGGGGACAATGGCTGTATATGGGAGACAATGGCTGTATATGGGGGACAATGGCTGTATATGGGGGAGACGGTGGCTGCATATGGGAGACAATGGCTGTATATGGGGGGGACACTGTCTGCATATGGGGGACAATGGCTGTATATGGGGGACAATGTCTGCATATGGGGGACAATGGCTGTATATGGGAGACAATGGCTGTATATGGGGGACAATGGCTGTATATGGGAGACAATGGCTGTATATGGGGGACAATGTCTGCATATGGGGGACAATGGCTGTATATGGGAGACAATGGCTGTATATGGGGGACAATGGCTGTATATGGGAGACAATGGCTGTATATGGGGGACAATGGCTGTATATGGGAGACAATGGCTGTATATGGGGGACAATGGCTGTATATGGGGGAGATGGTGGCTGCATATGGGAGACAATGGCTGTATATGGGGGGGACACTGTCTGCATATGGGGGACAATGGCTGCATATGGGGGACAATGGCTGTATATGGGGGGGGACAATGGCTGCATATGGGGGACAATGTCTGCATATGGGGGACAATGTCTGCATATGGGGGAGACGATGGCTGTATATGGGGGACAATGTCTGCATATGGGAGACAATGGCTGTATATGGGAGACAATGGCTGGATATGGGGGAGACAATGGCTGCATATGGGAGACAATGGCTGTATATGGGGGACAATGGCTGTATATGGGAGACAATGGCTGCATATGGGGGACAATGGCTGTATATGGGGGGGACAATGGCTGTATATGGGGGACAATGGCTGTATATGGGGGGGACAATGGCTGTATATGGGGGGGACAATGGCTGCATATGGGAGACAATGGCTGTATATGGGGGAGACGATGGCTGCATATGGGGGACAATGGCTGTATATGGGGGGGACAATGGCTGTATATGGGGGGGACAATGGCTGTATATGGGAGACAATGGCTGGATATGGGGGAGACAATGGCTGCATATATGTGGGGGGACAATGGCTGGATATGGGGGAGACAATGGCTGCATATATGTGGGGGGACAATGGCTGTATATGGGGGGGACAATGGCTGCATTTGGGGACACATTTAAAAAAAAGTATCGGTATTCGGTATCGGCGACTACTTGAAAAAAAGTATCGGTACTTGTACTCAGTCCTAAAAAAGTGGTATCGGGACAACCCTAATCACTACCAAATACCTTACAAATTAAATATAAAAATATGATAAAAAATATATGAAATATGAAATTAATTAATGATTAACTGGTGTTACTTAGAATATCAAGTTCCTCGTTCGACCCATAACGACTTAAGACACTGTAGACAATGGACTACTACTGGCTAGGCTAGCTGAAGTAGCCGGAGTCGCAGAAGGTGTTTTTCCCTGGTTCTCCTCCTTCTTGGAAAACCGTTGCCAAACAGGGAAACTGGGGTCCTTCATTTCTGAACAACGTACGGTATCATGTGGAGTCCCTCAGGGATCTCCCTTATCGCCCGTATTGTTCAATATCTATCTCCACCCTCTCTTTGAAATCATCAGTAACCAGAAGTTACTTTACCACTCCTATGCAGACGACACACAACTGTATTTCCGCATCTGCAACAAAAAGGATCATTATCTTGGACTAGAGAAATCCCTCTCTCTAATAGATAACTGGATGACAAACAGTTATCTTAAACTCAACGGTTCGAAAACAGAACTTCTCCTGTTTCACGCTAACCGGAAAAGTCACCCCATGTCAACCTGGACTCCCCCACCCATTCTGGGTAAAACTATCACCCCTAGCACCAAAGTCAAAAGTCTCGGAGTCATTTTTGACACCTACATGACAATGGATGCACAAATAGGGTCAGTAGTCAGCGGATCCCACCATCTGCTGCGCCTACTAAGCAGACTCACGCCCTTTATCCCAAAAGAGGACATTGCAGTCGTGGTGGGAACAATCATCAATTCCAGACTCGACTACGCAAATGCCCTCTATCTAGGTCTCCCCAAATACCAAATCACTCGTCTGCAAGCCATTCAAAATACGGCCGCGCGATTAGTGACCGGCAAAAAAACATGGGAATCAATCACACCTTCACTGAGATCCCTTCATTGGTTGCCAGTAAAAGACAGAATCACTTTCAAGGCACTCTGCCTAATACATAAGTGTATTCAAGGAAACGCCCCCCAATATCTATGCGAAAAAATAAAAGCCCATAACCCCAATCGCATTCTGCGATCCACCAATCAAAACCTTGTCCAGATACCCAAAGCCAGATACAAGTCCAAAGGAGATAGAAGATTTGCAGTCCAAGGACCTCGGCTGTGGAATGCGCTACCAACTACCATCCGACTGGAGTCGGACCACTTGGCCTGCAGGAGAAAGATTAAAACCCATCTCTTCTGAGGTCAAGGGGTTTTCCTTACCCATGAAATGGATACAGCGCCCAGAGGCGATTCAGTTCGCATGTGTTGCGCTTTACAAGTTTCTCACTCACTCACTGAATTAATATCTCACATTATGTGGCTTTCTATGAAGGAGAGACCGGTTATATTATGCCCTACTCTCTCCTTCTAGCTTGAAATATGGGACAGGCTTACGAGATCGCAGAAATTCAAATCACCCCAAAGCCCACTAGCACCGATATTGAAAAACCTAGCATTCACCCCGGGCTTCACTCCCCTTGCGTTTGAGTGGTGGACTAACAAGGGCCTAAAAAGAATAGCTGATCTTTGCGACCACAAAGGTATGCTACCTGAACGATCTCTAATAGACAAATATCAAATGCTATCCACTGAACTCTATAGGTATACTCAATTACATAATTTTGTTCAAACTGTAGCTCGTAAGGGCGCTTTAGCTACATTAACGCCCATGGAGCATCTATGTAGTCGATATGACAAAATCAGGGGTCACATATCTGCTCTATATACTATTTTGATGCATGTCTTGACCAAACTTAATTATATGCTCCAATGGGAACATGATCTTCAGGAAACCCTTAAACTTAAAGAGTGGCACACAATCTCAGAGATGGCATCACTTATCAACACTTCTATAATAGAGGCCAACTACAAGGTTCTGTTGAGATGGTATATGGTGCCAGCTAGATTGACAACCTTTGTACCCAGAGCCACCTCTGGGTGCTTTAGAGGATGTGGCCAAGTTGGATCCACCTTTCATATATGGTGGACTTGCCCCAAGGTCAGGAGATTTTGGATCAGGGTCTACAATTTTATATACACCCTTACCCAGATTAATCTGACAAAATCCGCAAAACATGCGCTGTTGGGTGGTGCGGTGACAGAGGCCTCCAGGCCCCAGAGGCGGCTTCTCACATTTATATTCATCTCAGCTAAAATAACTATCACCAGGAACTGGAGGTCTGCTGCCCTGCCATTTGACCAGCTCAGACACAAATTGTTGTGGCTTATGCTAAACGAACGGTTAACTGCAATGGTACAAGATAAGATGAACTTGTTTCATAAAGTTTGGGATCCATGGATTAGATACCCGACAAATGACCCTGGGATGCTCACAACCTAGAACTATTCCCCAGAGATGGGTCACGGTGCCGTGGTTCACTCCCCCCTCCCCTCTCTCTCTTTGCCCCCTCCTCTATACTCCCCCCCCCTGTTTTTTTTAGTCTCACCCCCCCTATCTTTGTTACAGAAGAACTCTTATGTATTGGGTTTTGATCTCTGTTATATTTTGTTGTAAAGTTTTCCCTTGCTCACCTTCGGCGATCCATTGCCGACTTAGGCTATAGTGGGCAGTGCCCGCAGGTCGGGAGAAGCCAGACTCCCCCGGTAGACAGATGGGGACCTGGTCCCTCCCAGCGCGTGGCACATATGCGAAGGCCTTGGAGCAAAAACAAGCTCTAGGTTTTGTACACAATGATATTGTATTTAGTTTAGAATTTGCAGTTTAGACAGGGATATATATGATAATTCCTTGAGCGGATGTTTTATGGCTCACATCAGAAAGTGAGAATGGTCCAGTTATGCTATATGTGGAGGATCCCTTCAGCTTTTTGGATTATTCAATGTATGACTCTCTGACTAGGTTGTATACGGTATGATTGGAAAACTGAGATATTTATACTTTGTATGGTTAAACTTCAATAAAAAAATTATTGAAACATAAATAGCAAACAATGGCCTGGGCTGGTCATGAAGGGAAGGGGGTAAAACCTTCCAAAGACTGAATTGGGTAAAGAATATACAAGTCCAACATTTCCTCTTCCTGATCTGTGTCTGCTGTCCCATGTACTGGTATGAAGAAGTCTCCTGTTCTCTTTGTGTGAAATCCCTGGTGATCCTGCCAATCTCTCTACTTTCCAGTTAAGAACTAACCACACTAGGCAGGAGAGCACAACATGGTTAGTTTGCTGGCTGTGCTGAGCTTGGAAGTCAACCTGCTCTCCTCCAATGATCAGACTTGTGCTTACAACCTCCCCCCTGCACAGCCATTCACTGGGAAGACCGGTGTGTTGCTGTTTCTCCTATCCCAACTCTTATGCAGCTGAGAACAGAGGGAATGTGATCACTTATAAAAAAGTACTTCTAATATATTTTATATCTATACACAAATGTTTTGCCTTTCCTTTCTATTTTAAACTGAATGGGTTGTATTAGAAGGTGAGGCTTCCATACACTTTCCCTTCTATCCCCCAATATCTGCTGTACTGATAAGTGTATGAGTATGATCTCAGGTATTAGTATGAAATCATGTCTGACAGAGCAAACTGAGGGCTCTACTTATAGGAAATTCATTCAGCTCTTACACATATTGCTAGAATGTAACAGTGATTTCCTATGATTATATTGAGGTATATCGACGACATCCTCCTCCTGTGGAGGGGCTCCAAGGAGTCCTTGGATACCTTCATGGGATTTTTAAATGCCAATGACAGGGGGATTAAATTCAAGTATGAGGCTAATCAAAAGAGTGTCAATTTTCTGGACTTGGAAATACATGTGACATTCTTCAAGTCCACAGACAAACTCTTTTATTACTTGTGATAGCTGCCATCATCAGGCCTGGCTTTATTCGGTCCCTAAGAGTCAGTACATGCGCCTGAGGCGAAATTGTAGCAAGTTGGAGGACTACAACGAACAGGCGAAGGTACTGACATCTAGGTTTCTAGATAAAGGGTATCTTGCAGGAGATCTACACAGACAAACCTGTGAAATTGAAAAAGTTGACAGGAGTTTGCTACTGGTAGATAAACAGAATCTAGTGGCGGATCAAAACAAATTTACATGGCCTTTTGTTACAGGCTATTCCAGCCAGCACTTTATGATCAAAAAATTGATCCAAAAACATTGGCATCTCATTAAAGCGGTGGTTCCCCCTTAAAAACAACTTTTTTTTATTCCTCACATGCTGTTGATTGACGTTTTGCCCAAAAACGAGCTCTCCCCCCATCGCGTAAGCCGCGTCACGATTGGCGAAAGGAGCCGAACGGCGATGCGAATGCGCAGTATAGCGCCGACTCGCCGTTCGGCTCCTTTCGCCAACCATGACGCGGCTTACGCGACAGGGGAGAGCCCGTTTTTGGGCAAAACGTCAATCAACAGCATGTGAGGAACGCCCACTCCCGCGGGACTCGCAACCCTGAATATGCTGTACTAAGGTATGTACAGCAGGAAAAAAAGTAATAAGAGCCTTAATTCGATTGTAATGTGGGGGGGCAGTGGAATAAAAAAAAGTTGTTTTTAAGGGGGAACCACCGCTTTAAGGAAGATTCTGTATTAGGTCCTGTACTTCCAGAACAGTCTCAGGCTGTCTTTAAAGGAGTTCCCTCATTAAGGGACTCTTTGGCCCCTGGAGTTTGTGACCTTCCATCTAATAAACCAATGTTCTTCCAGAATATAGTAGGTTACCATAAATGCAAAAAATGTGCTGTATGCAAGATCAATGCAATAAGTGAGCGTAAAACCTTGAGCTTTACTTCTAACAGCACTTCCCAAACATTCAATATCAGATCTTTTATTACTTGCTCGACCACTCACGTGGTGTACCTATTGACCTGCCCATGCAGGTTGCAATACATTGGACGTACAATACGATCCTTTCAAATAAGGGTTAACGAACATATAGGGAATATAAGAAGGGGCTACAAAAAACATTGAATATCCCGCCACTATAGAGAAGTGCACGCAAGAGATCCTAGTGGCACCTCTTTTGTTGCTATCGACAACT
Source organism: Rana temporaria (assembly GCF_905171775.1). Lineage (NCBI taxonomy): Eukaryota > Metazoa > Chordata > Amphibia > Anura > Ranidae > Rana > Rana temporaria. The sequence continues at coordinate 1,332,926 of NW_024404460.1, read as the reverse complement.
TGAAACCCCATTGGAGAGGGGGGTCTAAAAGAAGAGCTATCTCTAAACTTGAGATGAGCTGGATCTATCGAGTTAAATGCCTTAAACCTCAGGGCCTGAACGTAGATATAGAGGTTAATGCCTTTTTGGATAATTCCTAGGGTGTTCCCTCTTATACTACGAATGTGACGAGGGTCCAATAAAACGTAATATCATAGTTTTGTCGCAAATCAATTTTAACCACTTCCATACAGGGCACGTATACACCTTCCCGCCCAGACCAATTTTTAGCTTTCAGTGCTGTTGCACTTTGAATGACAATTGTGCAGTCATGCTACACTGTACCCAAACTAAATTTTTATCATTTTGTACCCACAAATAGAGCTTTCTT